>NC_136411.1:318496439-319096439 GCF_051521515.1 Lactuca serriola
CCGAGGAGATTCAGGAGCAGCAGCCGTTAGTTTTTCCGAGCCGCACTCTCATCCGCTAGCTTACGAGGTGAGTTTCCTTCCCGTAGGGGCGGGTCTAAGGCCACAATGCCGGCCCGTCCAATTAATAGTAGTTTCCGGACTTCGGTCCGATGTAGTAGTTAGTATGTTTGATGCCTTCGTGGTTCAGACATGTTTTATGTGCTATGTGTATGTGTTTATGTTCCGGGCCACGGCCCGATGCAGTATGCAGTATAAATTGTTATGATATGCTATGCTATGTGCAGTCAGTCCCGGACCTCGGTCCGATGCAGGGGACACGGTCCCAGTTAGTTCCGGACTTCGGTCCGATGCAGTCAGTTCCGGACTTCGGTCCGATGCAGTTAGTTCCGGACTTCGGTCCGATGCAGTCAGTTCCGGACTTCGGTCCGATGCAGTCAGTTCCGGACTTCGGTCCGATGCAGGGGACAAGGTCCCAGTCAGTTCCGGACTTCGGTCCGATGCAGTTTTCCGGGTCCCGACCCGATGCAGTGGGCAAGGCCCAATATGTGTTTATATGTTGTTGTATGGTATGTGGTAAGTTGGGGGAGCTCACTAAGCTTCGTGCTTACAGTTTCAGTTTTGGTTTCAGGTACTTCCGCAAGCAAAGGGAAGAGCTCTGGATGACGGCATCGCACACACACCACCGTTTCAGCTTTAGTTTGGATTTGATTTAGTAGTTGTTTTGGATATAGCATGTTACATTTTCCGCACAGTACTTTATTATCTTTTGGGACATATCACGCATGGTTTATCTATATGAAACTCTGATTATAGTTTTGATGGCATTAAAAACGAAATTTTTGGGTCGTTTCAAGTTGGTATCAGAGCCCTGGTTTGAGGGATTCGGATACACTCTCGGGTGTATCTGAACTCAAACTAAAGGGAAATAAAAGATTTTTAGTAAAATGTTTTTACAAAAGAATTTTGAAAACACTTAGAAGGAAAAGAATTGTTTTAAGAAAAAGGTGTGTGCATGCGGTCAACCGAGCTCAAGTAAGTACTCCCAAATTACCCATACAAGTTATTTGTTCAATTTCAGTTTAGTAGAACAGCATGCTAGAATAGGACTAAGGGTGTAGGAGAACGCCTTATGTGCCTGCTTATGTGTTACAGCTCTATGAATATTGCATGCTAGAATTGAGTAGACAGCAGTAGGATAGCCTGTTTAGGTTACGCCTGATCGTATGAGCTTAGCATCCTATGCTAGCGCAGTTTCTTGTTATAGGAATAGCTTGCGTGAGTCTGTTTCCCTTGTCCGAATGCTGCTTGCTTTGTGCTTAGTGGGATTCCGAGTAATGGGAGTTAGCCATTAGGTGGACACGTCACACCACATGTAATCAGGTTTGAATAATCCCAGAGTGCTGGAACTGGCCCTACTGCGCAGCTCTTGTTTGAGTCCAACCGTTGTAGGGACGGATCTTTTACTTGAAGGATTATCCGATCCTCATCACATGTGATGGTGTTCAGGTGATGGCTAACTGGCAGTACAAGGAGACCTACAGCAGCTGAGGACCAGTCGTATTGAGCTCGAGTTTTCTCTAGGGCAAGCCTAGGGTGAGAATAGCAGGGAATAGCAGTGGTAGAAGTGACTTGGGGAAGTCGAGGCAGTTCTTGAGGAAAGTATGGATAGATGTGGAAGGTAGTAGGGGCCCATACTACTGGAAGCAGAGGATCCGTATTCGAATCAAGGAAGGCCAAGATTAGACCAGGAAGCTAGTAGTCGTATCATGATCCCTTGAAATATTTCAATGTTCTGATGTTGTTATGATATGTTTCAGAATGGTAGTTTTGCGTCCGAGGCCAGCAGCCGGCAGTTCAGATGTCGGAGGAGGATCAGGATCGGGATCCGACCCGGAGGTCGGACAGATCGATGAGCAGACCAGAGAGTTCCTTTCTTCTGAAATTACTCGCATCATACTTGAGCAGACTCCTGTGATCTTCGGTTCGATCAAGGAGGGCATTTTGGAGATGATGGATGAGAGATTGAGTACCTTCCGTACTGAGATGGCGGCCGTGATGGGGTCGCGCACACTCACTTTCAGGGAGTTCAGGGCATGCGGGGCTCCTGACTATCACGGGGCACGGGACCCCATAGCGAGTACCAGGTGGTTGGCGGATGTGGCCAACGCATTCCGCACTAGCAGATGTCCCGAGGGGGACAAGGTCAGATTGGCGTCCTGTCTCCTGAAGGACAGGGCACGTGACTGGTGGGAGGAGGTAGGACATACCATCAGGGATGATGCGGCATTGGATGCCATGACCTGGGCTGATTTCTCTACCAGGTTCAGAGCGGAGTTCGCACCGGTCATTGAGGTGCAACAGTTAGCCAGGGAGTTCCAGGATCTTACCCAGACTACCGAGACAGTGGCGGAGATCACCGCCAAGTTCAGGGAGCGGGCCCTTCTTGTTCCTCAGTATGCAGCAGACGAGGAGATGAAGAAGGCCCGTTATCACGAGATGTTGCGGAGCGACATTCGTATGTTTGTGAGCCGGTCCAGTTGCAAAACACTGGACGGCATGATTGCTAGAGCCAGAGAGAGGGAGATTGATCTCGAGATGGAGAGGAAGAGGAAACCGGAGGCGGTTTCGGGTACAAGCAGTGTGGGCAAAAAGCCCAAGGTTTCAGATCACAGGTCCAGGGGTCAGCAGAGCCACGGTCGATGTGGCAAGTGTGGGAGGTTGCACGAGAGGGCGTGCAAGGCAGGGAGTTCCGGCTGCTACAAGTGCGGTCGGACCGGGCATATGAGTAGGGATTGTACGGCCCCTGCCACTACGGTTACAGCATCGGATCTGATTTGCTTTCAGTGCAATCAGAGGGGACACAAAAGGTCCCAGTGTCCCAGTTTAGCTGCAGCAGGGAAGGTGCATGCACCCGCCCCTGCTACTTTGAGGATCACAGATGGCCGTCAGGGCCGAGCTGATGCGCCGGTGGCGAAGAGCAGGGCATTTCAGATGACAGCAGAGGAGGCGCGAGCGACTCCTGATGTGGTGACGGGTATGTATATTTCTTTCATCTCTTAATTATTAATATATCGTTTGAATATTATTTGATGGTACGCTTTATTTAGGGTCGTTCTCGGTGAACGGCAACCCTGCTTTGGTATTGTTTGACTCGGGGGCCACCCGATCATTTGTATCGCTTGCGCTTAGCAAGAGATTTAGCAGAGCTCCGGGGGAACTGGATTGTCCGTTAGAGGTTGAGATAGCAGATGATAGGACCGTGAGGGTCGACAAAGTATATAGAGGGTGTTCCCTTCAGATATTTGAGGAGCAGTTTTCAGTGGATTTGGTTCCGATTCCCCTGCGCGGGAATAAAGTTATTGTGGGAATGGATTGGCTAAGCCCCAATGGGGCGGTGATTGATTGTGAGCTTCAGCTAGTGAGGGTTCGCACTCCCAGTGGGGGAGAGATAGTGGTTCAGGGCGAGAGGCCCCAACGAGGATTGACCTTCTGCTCTGCCGCTAGGGCGAGGCGCTACGTTCAGCAGGGTTGCGCCGGTTATGTAGCCTACGTCTTGGATGCCCGGGATAAGGGCAAGACGACGATCGATGATGTTCCTATTGTTCGAGATTACCCGGATGTGTTTCCCGAGGATTTGCCGGGGATACCTCCTGAGAGGCAGGTTGAGTTCAGGATCGATCTGGTTCCTGGTGCGGCTCCGATAGCCAAAGCACCATATCGACTTGCTCCCCCTGAGATGCAGGAGTTGTCTACACAACTTCAGGAGCTGTTAGACAAGGGTTTCATTCGACCGAGCAGTTCGCCTTGGGGAGCGCCGATCTTATTTGTGAGGAAGAAAGACGGGTCGCATCGGATGTGTATTGATTACCGGGAGTTGAACAAGGTAACGGTGAAGAACCGTTACCCACTTTCGAGGATAGATGACTTGTTTGATCAGCTCCAGGGAGCGTCTTGGTTCTCCAAGATCGACCTACGCTCCGGTTACCACCAGATGAGGGTCAGGGATGAGGATGTGCAGAAGACTGCTTTCAGGACCCGGTATGGTCATTATGAGTTTGTGGTGATGCCATTTGGGCTCACCAATGCCCCAGCCGCGTTCATGGATCTCATGAATCGCGTGTGTAGACCGATGCTGGATCGGTCAGTGATAGTGTTCATCGATGACATCTTGGTGTATTCCAAGACGCAGGGACAGCACGAGGAGCACCTGCGGGAGGTGTTGGAGACTTTGAAGAGGGAGAGACTGTTCGCTAAGTTCTCCAAGTGCGAGTTCTGGTTACGCGAGGTGCAGTTTCTTGGGCATCTCGTTAATCAGAAGGGTATTTTGGTTGACCCGGCCAAGATTGAGGCCGTGATGCAATGGGAGGTCCCGAGGTCTCCATCTGAGATTCGGAGCTTCCTCGGATTGGCAGGGTATTATCGAAGGTTTATTCAGGATTTCTCCAAGATAGCAGTGCCGCTCACCCGACTAACCAAGAAGTCGGTAGTTTTTCGTTGGGGGCCTGAGCAGCAGGCGGCATTCGAGACTCTCAGGCAGAGATTGTGCGAGGCTAATTATCCTACCCACGACTTGGAGCTGGGGGCAGTTGTATTTGCCCTCAAGATTTGGAGGCATTACCTGTATGGGGTCCGCTGTACTATCTACACGGACCACAAGAGTTTACGATACCTTATGGATCAGCCGAGTTTGAATATGAGACAAAGGAGATGGTTGGACGTGCTGAAGGACTATGACTGTGAGATCCTGTATCATCCAGGGAAGGCCAACGTGGTGGCCGATGCCCTGAGCCGCAAGGTGTCGGCAGCCCCTATCAGGGATTTGTGTATGAGGATGACGGTAATCACTCCTTTGTTGGAGCGGATCAAGGAGGCTCAGATGGAGGGTCTCAAGGAGGAGAGGCAGAAGTGCGAGAGGATAGTGGGTCGAGTAGCTTCATTCGACTACGACAGTCGGGGTTTGATGACGCTTCATGGTAGGGTGTGGGTACCGTACTGGGGCGGGGTACGGCAGGTATTGATGGACGAGGCTCATAAGTCTCGATTTTCTATCCATCCAGGGGCGACGAAGATGTATCGGGATCTTCGACCTGATTATTGGTGGCCCTGCATGAAGCGGGACGTCGCTTGGTACGTTGAGAGGTGCCTGACCTGCCGAAAGGTCAAGGCGGAGCACCAGAGACCTCACGGCAAGATGCAGCCGTTGGATATTCCCGTGTGGAAATGGGAGGACATCACCATGGATTTTATCACCAAACTCCCCAGGACCGCACGTGGAGTAGATTCGATATGGGTAGTGGTGGATCGGTTGACGAAGAGTGCCCATTTTATTCCGATCCAGGAGAGTATATCGGCGGAAAGGTTAGCCGATATCTATGTGCGAGAGATTGTGGCACGTCATGGAGTGCCGGTATCGGTAGTGTCGGACCGAGATGTTCGCTTCACGTCCAGATTCTGGAAGCGGTTTCACGACGAGATGGGTACTCGTCTCCATTTCAGCACCGCTTTTCATCCTCAGACTGACGGGCAGAGCGAGAGGACGATTCAGACTCTCGAGGACATGCTTAGGGCATGCGTTCTGGATTTTGGGGGCTGTTGGGATACGTATCTTCCCTTAGCGGAATTCTCGTATAACAACAGCTATCATGCGAGCATTGATCGACCTCCTTTTGAGATGTTATATGGCAGGAAGTGCAGGACCCCGATTTGTTGGGGCGAGGTCGGTCAGCGGGTTATGGGGAGCACTGAAGTGGTGCTCAAGACGACGGAACTGATCCAGCAGGTCCGTAGTAGACTGCAGACTGCGCAGAGTCGGCAGAAGAGCTACGCCGACAAGAGGCGTTCAGACTTGGAGTTCCAGGTAGGAGACATGGTTCTTCTGAAAGTCTCACCTTGGAAAGGTGTCATCAGGTTCCGGAAGAGGGGCAAATTGGGCCCCAGATTTATTGGTCCTTTCAGGGTTTTGGCCCGGGTGGGTCGGGTTGCTTACCGGTTAGATCTTCCTGAGGAGCTCAGTTTGATACATAACACCTTCCACGTGTCGCAGTTGAGGAAGTGTCTAGTGGACGAGACAGCGGTCGTTCCCTTGGAGGATATCCAGGTCGATAGCGGCTTGAATTATATCGAGAAGCCGATAGCAATTTTGGAACGGAAGACCAAGACCTTGAGGAACAAGGTAATTCAGCTGGTAAAGGTGCAGTGGCAGCATCGGAAGGGGTCTGAGTGGACATGGGAGGCTGAAGAAGAAATGAGAACGCACTACCCGGAGTTATTCGCAGATCCAGCCGTAGCAGACTTCGAGGACGAAGTCTGAAACAAGTGGGGGAGAATTGTAACGACCCGTTTTCCGGTATGTTAATTAATTTGTTTTGGGCTAAGTTTTCAAGAGGGACTCGGCGAGTTCTAGCCTGACTCGCCGAGTCGGGTCGCGCATCTTGTGCACGCGGGAGCCGGCGACTCGGCGAGTCCATATCCTGGACTCGGCGAGTCCGTCCGTCTGGGTGAAACCCTAACTCCCCGGGTTTGCTCACTATTTAAACCCCATTATAGCCTCCATCTCGTCACTTTCCCCCTGAGAGCACTGTGAGAAACCCTAAACCTTCCTCTTGTGAGCTTATATGTGATCTTGTTCCATTTTGTGAAGGGGTGAAGAAGGAGAAGAAGAAGGAAGCAAGGAAACGAGTTCTAGTGCCAAGATCCAAGATCAAGTGTGAACTTATTGAGGTATTTTCGGAGTTCTCTTCTGGTTTCATGCTTAAACTTCCATTAGAGCTCTTTTAAGGGCTATTTGATGCTTGTTCCAAGCTTTATGCTTGCTTGATTGTGTTATTGAGCCGAAATACCTTTGGATCTGAGTGTTGGGGTGTTGAAGAGTCCAGATCCACTGTCTTTTTGGAGTTACATTGCTTATTAGCCATGGATCTACCCTTATTGTGCATATTTTAGTCTTATTTCCCTCATTCATGTGGTTGTGCACGTAAAGTTGGAAACTTTACGTGGTAAAACAGCTTAATGGACCTAGATCTATCATTTGCATGTGTTGGATTCAAGAGAAATCGAGTAAAAATATGTTGCATGGCGGCGACTCGGCGAGTCAGAGGAACGACTCGACGAGTCAGGTCGCGAGTCCCGAGTTCTTCAGTTTCTTCAGTGTCGAGTGTACGAGGTGAGTTAGGGAGTGGACTCAGCGAGTTAAGAGTAGACTCAGTAATGGAGGGACTCGGCGAGTTTGTTCATACAACTCGGCGAGTCCAAGGCAATCTCCTTGAGGATTAAGAACAACTCGTCGAGTCTGTTCATCTGACTCGGCGAGTCGGATGAAGATCATCTGAGTTTTTGGATCCAGAGGATGCTCGTCGAGTCGATGCCACACTCGACGAGTAACAGCTGGTAAGAGTTGAACGGAGAGTCTAGGACTCGGCGAGTCGGGTATCCCGACTCGGCGAGTCAGCCCTGAGTAAGTCAACTTTGACCAAGGGTAAAAGAGTCATTTTACCCTGAGTGTAGTGCTAGTGATTGATTGAGTGTGTTATGGATTTGTAGCCGAGGAGATTCAGGAGCAGCAGCCGTTAGCTTTCCGAGCCGCACTCTCATCCGCTAGCTTACGAGGTGAGTTTCCTTCCCGTAGGGGCGGGTCTAAGGCCACAATGCCGGCCCGTCCAATTAATAGTAGTTTCCGGACTTCGGTCCGATGTAGTAGTTAGTATGTTTGATGCCTTCGTGGTTCAGACATGTTTTATGTGCTATGTGTATGTGTTTATGTTCCGGGCCACGGCCCGATGCAGTATGCAGTATAAATTGTTATGATATGCTATGCTATGTGCAGTCAGTCCCGGACCTCGGTCCGATGCAGGGGACACGGTCCCAGTTAGTTCCGGACTTCGGTCCGATGCAGTCAGTTCCGGACTTCGGTCCGATGCAGTTAGTTCCGGACTTCGGTCCGATGCAGTCAGTTCCGGACTTCGGTCCGATGCAGTTAGTTCCGGACTTCGGTCCGATGCAGGGGACAAGGTCCCAGTCAGTTCCGGACTTCGGTCCGATGCAGTTTTCCGAGTCCCGACCCGATGCAGTGGGCAAGGCCCAATATGTGTTTATATGTTGTTGTATGGTATGTGGTAAGTTGGGGGAGCTCACTAAGCTTCGTGCTTACAGTTTCAGTTTTGGTTTCAGGTACTTCCGCAAGCAAAGGGAAGAGCTCTGGATGACGGCATCGCACACACACCACCGTTTCAGCTTTAGTTTGGATTTGATTTAGTAGTTGTTTTGGATATAGCATGTTACATTTTCCGCACAGTACTTTATTATCTTTTGGGACATATCACGCATGGTTTATCTATATGAAACTCTGATTATAGTTTTGATGGCATTAAAAACGAAATTTTTGGGTCGTTTCAATAACTCTATGGGTCCGTGCACCCAACTCTGTGAACCCTCAGGTTCTAACTCTAGGAACCTTCCGGTTCCACTCTGTAATCATGCACAGCATAAATCACATAGAAATAATGCAGTACAACACATAACATACACATAACATACATACACTAACACATAACTCTGATTACCTACTCAAGGTAAAGTATAGTGAGAAGACTCACCTCGCGGATCTCGATGACTCACAAATCCTGAATCCCTCGTGCCCGATCCTCCGAGCTATAATCCTCCTATAACATCATATGTCTCTAATTAACACTTTTTATCTCTAAGGTTGACTATCCCTAAGAAGTCAACACAGGTCAACTCTGGTCAACGGTCAACGGTCAACTTTGACCGGACTCGGCGAGTGCACGAGGGCAACTCGGCGAGTCTAGACGTTTTCACCAACTCTCTAGGATTCCCTTCTTACACGTCGAGTACTCCCCCTGACTCGACGGGTTCCACCTGGAAGAATCGCGGGGCCACCCCGACTCAACTCGCCGAGTCTCAAGAATGACTCGGCGAGTCCCAGCTCGACTCAGACCACTTGACAACCCTCTCTAACTCGCCCTGACTCACTGGGTCAATCCATGACTCGACTGGACCACTCACTGGTCGGTCCAAGGCAATCTTCAAGCTACTCGCCGAGTCTGCTCATCGGACTCGGCGAGTCCATGCCATGCAATCACTCAAACTTGCTTCTAAGGTCAGATCTATTCCAACAATTCATAGATCTGGCCTTCCTAGAATGATTCACCACGTAAAGCTCCAGACTTTGTGCATAAACAACCTCTATATGACCATATATGAAGAATCATCAACAAATCTCACTACTCAAGGTCATAACCTCCATTGTTCTATATAAAGCTTGATGAATGAGGCCCTCTGGACCTCTATGGATCCAGATCCGAAGTCTCATCACTAGCAAGGGACTATTTGACTGTCCAATCAACTCAACAAGGTCACAAGAAACCCTAAAATCAATTATACTTCACAAAACAGGAGATGAGCCGAAATCATACCTTTAGATTGAAGGGCTAAGCTTCAAATCCACCGAATAGCAGTCCCCTTTGCCTCCTCTTGGCTAGAACCTTCCTCTTCTTTGCTAAACAACACACAAATGTCAAGAAATGCTTCATTTCTCTCTCAAATCGCTAAAGCACTCTAGGGTTTCTCTCTATGGACTGTTGGGTGCAAATGACGGCCATAAGGCCCTTTAAATAGGTCCCAAACCCGAGAAATTAGGGTTTCATTAAACAGCGTGGACTCGCCGAGTCCATATCCTGGACTCGCCGAGTCCAGACGAATCCCGCGTCCAGAATCGCGACCCTACTCGGCGAGTCTGAGCTCCAACTCGCCTCAAGCCAACAAGACGGCGTACGACACTTCTGTCCATACAAAGCTTGATAAGGTGACATCTTAATGCTCGAGTGGAAAATATTATCGTAGGAAAATTCTACCAGTGATAAATGTTCATCCCAATTACCCTGGAATTCTAGGGTACATGCTTTAAGCATATCTTCAAGCGTTTGTATCGTTCGTTCGCTCTGACCATCAGTCTGCGGATGGTAAGTTGTACTTAAACACAACTTGGTACCCAATTCCTCTTGTAGACTTTTCCAAAATCGTGAGGTGAAACGACTATCACGATCCGACACAATCGTTAGCGGAACACCGTGAAGCCTCACAATTTCCTTCACATAAGAATTCGCAAGCTTTTCCATAGACCATTTCTCGTTGGCTGCCATGAAATGCGCACTCTTAGTGAATCGATCAACGACCACCCAAATCATGTCGTGACCATTTTTTGTTTTGGGCAGTTTAGTGACAAAATCCATAGCAATGTCTTCCCATTTACCCATAGGTACATGCAAAGGTTCTAAACTCCCGTATGGTTTCTGATGTTGTGTCTTTACTCTCGCACAAGTCACACACTCAGCCACATACTTTGCAACATCAAGCTTCATCGTCGGCCACCATTAGTAGGGTTTCAGGTCCCTATACATTTTTGTGCTACCGGGATGAATCGAGTACATGGTTTTGTGAGCTTCTTCCATCAGAAGATCTCTGACTCCTCCTTTCTTAGGTATCCAAATCCAATCTTGGAACACCTTCAGTCCATGACTGTTCATACCGAACACCAACGTTTTGCCCAAACGTTCCTCCTTTCGGTCATTCTTTTCAGAAGTTTCCCTTTGAGCTTTCTTTATACTTTCCACAATGGTCGAGACAACTTCAATTCTCAACGCTCTTGGCCTTTTTCTTTCAATATTGACTTTCCGACTGAGAGCATCAGCAACAACGTTAGCTTTACCGGGATGGTAAAGTATCTCACAGTCATAGTCTTTAAGTAATTCTAGCCAGCGTCGTTGTCTCATATTCAATTCTTTCTGACTAAAGAGATATTGGAGACTCTTATGATCAGTGAAAAGTTTGCACTTTGTGCCATAGAGGTAATGCCTCCATATCTTCAGAGCGAAAACTACCGCAGCCAACTCCAGATCATGAGTCGGGTAGTTCTTTTCATGCTCTTTCAGCTGTCGAGACGCATATGCGATCACCTTATCCCTTTGGGTTAGTACACAACCCAATCCAACCCCAGACGCATCGCTATAAACAGCGAAGTCTTCAACTCCATCAGGTAGAGATAGAATCGGTGCCTCACATAGCCTCTTCTTTAGCAACTCAAAAGCTTCTATGTGCTTATCATTCCAAGCATAAGCAACTCCTTTGTGGGTCAATGTTGTCAATGGACTAGCGATCAAAGAAAAGTCTTGGATAAACCTTCGGTAATATCCGGCTAATCCTAAAAAGCTTCGGATCTCTGTGGGACTTTTCGGTTGTTCCCACTTCGTCACAGCTTCAATCTTTGCCGGATCAACCATTATACCTTCTTGGTTGACCACGTGACCCAAGAATTGGACTTCTCGAATCCAAAAATCACATTTGGAGAACTTCGCATACAACTTCTCCTTCTTCAAGACTTCCAACACTTCTCGCAAGTGTTTGCCATGCTCCTCTTGGCTCTTTGAGTAAATCAGAATGTCATCAATGAACACTATCACAGATTTATCAAGGAACGGATTACAAACCCTATTCATCAAATCCATGAATGTCGCTGGAGCATTGGTTAGTCCAAACGACATAACCAAAAACTCGTAGTGTCCATATCGCATTCTGAATGCAGTCTTCTCTATATCCTGCTCTTTCACCTTCAGCTGATGATATCCTGACCTTAGGTCGATCTTCGAAAAATAACTCGAACCTTGTAGTTGATCGAATAGGTCATCAATCCTCGGCAACGAATATCTATTCTTTATTGTTGCCTTATTCAGCTCTCGGTAATCAATGCACATTCTCATACTTCCATCTTTCTTCTTCACGAATAACACCGGAGCTCCCCAGGGTGATGAACTAGGTCTAATGAAACCTTTGTCCAATAACTCCTGAAGTTGCATCATCAGCTCCTTCATCTCCGTCGGTGCTAGTCGATAAGGTGCTTTTGCTATTGGCGTTGTTCCAGGCAACAAGTCGATACAAAATTCTACTTGCCGATCGGGCGGTAATCCAGGAAGATCTTCGGGAAATACTTCTGGATAATCACACACAACTGGAATATTTTGCATCACCTTCTTTTCCTTCGTAGCATCGATCACGAATGCTAAGTATGATGTACACCCCTTGGTCAAACATTTTCTGGCTTTCATTAGGGAAATGATTCCAGAATTTACTCTGCGTTTATCTCCGTACACCATAAACGATTCCTTTCCAGACGGGTTCACTTTCACTATTTTCTTCTTGCATAAAATTTCAGCATCATTGGCGCTATTCCAATCCATTCCCAAAACGATGTCGAAACCATTAAGTTCGATAGGCAATAATTCATCGTGGAACTTATTCCCATTTAAATCAATTAAGATGTTTTTCATGCGATAGCTAACAGGTACAAACTTGCTACTACCAACTTCGACTCATAAAGCATTATCTAGTCTAACAACAGGCAAAGCTAGCTTTCTACCAAATTCATGCGATATAAAGGAGTAGTTGGCTCCAGAATCAAATAAAATTTGGGCAGGCAATTTGTTTATGAGAAAGGTACCTGAAGTGACATCAGCTTCATCTTTGGCAGCTTCCAGTGTTATCTGGAATGCTCTCGCCTTTGGCTTTGGCGGAATGTTGGGTTTTGCTGCTTCCTTCTTTTTCGGACAATCCCTTGAGATGTGCCCTTCCTCACCAAAACCATAACAAACATTCTTGGTGAAGGTGCAGTCGTTGGCATGATGCCCTGGCTTTCCACAATTGAAGCACGTGGTTTCCCCGCCACACTTCCCATGATGCTTCTTCTTGCATTTGTCGCACCACTTCGCCTCTACCTTTCCTCCACTTCCTCTAGAACCAAATTTCGAGAATTTGCTTTTCTTGCTGGACCCTGAAGATCCATCGATTTTCTTCTTTTCTCCCACCTCTGACCTTTCCAGACCTTTCTCCCTGATCTGGGTCTCAACATTTCTAGCGGCCCAGATGGTGGCTTTCAATGTGGTCGCTTGCTTAACCATTGGACCATAGTCCGCTGGTAGTCGAAGGGCAAACTTGTTGATCTTAGCGAGTTCTGTAGGTACCAAATATGGGATAAACTTCATCTTTTCCGTGAAACTTGCAGCGTATTCAGTAACGCTCAATTTCCCTTTATTCAAATTCTGAAACTCATTACTGATTTCCAGAAGGTCCTGCTCGGAGTAGTATTGCATTTTTAATTGTTCCACAAAGTCTTCCCAAGACATTTTGCTTGCTTCTCCCTTGGGAATAGAGTCAGCTAACAGCTTCCACCAACTCAACACTCTAGATTTTAGCAGAGGGATTGCAAGAGCGGTCTTCTGCCTGTTGCTGCATTCGCAACTTTCAAACATAGTCTCCATTTCGGAGACCCAGTCCATAACTTGCACCGGCGTCGGGCTTCCGGATAGACATGGTGGTCTGGACGCCATGAAATCCTTGTACTTACACCCACGCCCATCATTTCCTTCATACTGGTTATTGCGCCTAACCACGGGTGGGTTGTGTTGACCAACGATCCCACTAAAGTTCTCTCCTTCCGACTGCCCTCCATTCTCCTCGGGCTCTTCTACTTGAATTGAGGGTTCTTCACGATTCTGCCTACGCAGGCGTCTTGTTTCTTCCATCTGACGATCCAACATCGTTTGAATCATCATTTTTACACCAGCCATTGTTATCGGCTCAGGTGCAGCAGCTACAACAGGTACTTGTTGAACTACAGGCGGTTGATTCCTGTTTTCATCAGCATTTCCAACTCCGCTTCTTGTTCTCACCATTTTTGATCTATACACCAAATAAGGTGAAATTAGATCTTCTTTCACGATAAGGTTTCAATTCATCCTTATTACTCCAAACGATTACATGCTAGTTCTAATAACGTAGACATACGCTTAGAATCCTAAACACATAAACCTTCAGATCCGGTTGGCAACAAACCGTAGATCCGAACAAATAATATATCATATATGGCAACATATAACATTTAGCACAGAAAAGCATTCTAGGCAACTTTCCTGAAATAAACTAGTGCTTGTGTCTAAAATTTATCAGACACACAACTCACAATCTCCATTTAGCATTCTAAGTTGAAGTCTAGAAATCCCACAAATTCCTAGTTCGCTTAAACTAATGCTCTGATACCAACTGTGACATCCCCAAAATCTCGGCCAGAAAAGACCGATTTCATTTATGCTTTTTAAACATTTTCAGAGTAAATTCTTTTAATTTTAAAAGAGATGCGGAATTTGTTCCCAAAAACAAAACATGATAAAATAGATATTTATCAAAACATTTCACAAAGAAATATGATTTCATTTCATAATCAAAAGTCGGGATATCATGTTCCGATACAGATCATAAAGCATAAACGATAACATTACAAGTCATTCAACAAATATATACATATACAGACTTGTAAACAAAATAAGTTGATGATTCGCCCATCTTAAGCTCTTGCGCCACTTCCTGTAATACAAATAAACTGAGTGGGTCAGGCTTGGGAGCCTGGTGAGCATATAGGGTTTTCAACCCACAATAATTATATTTAATTTCCACAATTAACAACAAACTCGATTACCCGTTCCCGTTATCCTCACTTTACGTCCCTAAAACAACATCTATTATAAGGGACATAATCTAGGATTTTCATCGGGACGGACATTACTGCAAAGGGGCTTCCTTAGCAATAAATATCCTAAAGGCAACCATGAGGAGGATAGAGTACACCGGTGAACACGTCGTTCACAACACCTACAGGTAATGAGCCTGCTAGTGTTCCACAGGACAGTCTAGAATAGTCTGTGGTCGTCATCCATACTCTGCTGAATGACTAGAATAACACCAATAACACCGAGGCCTCTCATCTGTTTATTACACACCAATCATCTACCCATGTTCTACCCAACATATTAGTAGATAAAAATATACATTTTTATACATAGTTTAAAAACCTGTATAGCATGCTTTAATCAACACATATTCCACATAACAGGTGAGGCACACACACATAACACGTATTTCATAGAGAATGATTCAGATCTATGAGATAGAAGGAAAGTGAATATAGATTCACACATATAACAACAAATATATACACATAGCACGTATTTTATTTAAATACTTCATATCTATGTGTCAGATGAAAGTGACTATACACTCACCTGATCAGAAGATGATCGGGCAGCACTACGGCTTGCAGAAGTAGTATATCTCCGCAGATCTGGAAGATCTTCACAAAAACCGGGCAGAGCTTCGGCTCGGGAATAACGCTCTTCGGGATCCTCGGGGCTTCGGATCTTGCTTCGGGGCTCGAAAATATTACCGGGGCTTCGGGGTACAAACGGCACGCAAAACGAGGCAAAAGACTAGAGAGAGGAAGGATTTGTAAAAGAACTAAGGCTGCCTCGGATCCTATTTATAGAGGCTGGACCTCGGGGTTACGCGGGGCGTACGCCTCGGATCGTCATGGCTTACGTCATTGGAGGTACTCGAGTGCGAATGTCGTCATGCCTCGGTGTACGCGGGGCGTACTTCGGATGAGTCCGATGACTCGTCTTCGGATAATGCCGGGATTTAATAATTAAATTTAATTATTAATTATTTAATAAACTTCGAAAATTCATATCTTCTTCATACGAACTCCGTTTTCGACGTTCTTTATATCCACGCGTAGGTGAGACTACGCTCTACAACTTTCGTTTAGACTCCGTCGGCTAATTTTGACTTTATTTTTATTATTTATTTTTAGGAGGTCGGGACAGAAAAACTTCGTTATAAATTCATAACTTCTTCGGCCGACGTCCATTCTCGCCTAACTTTTCATCGTTTCGCTACTAACAACGAGATCTTCGATTCTCGTTTAGATTGTTTCGGCTAAAAACCGCTCGATCTTAAATCGAGTATTCGGGCTGCATACTGCCCAGTCGAAACTTTAGAAAATCATAACTTCCTCATACGAAGTCAGATTTGGGCGTTCTATACGTATGTGGAAACCTCGTTTCAACTACTACAACATTAACCAATGATATCAAGATTATTTTACACTTAAATTTTGACGCTCATTTTATTCTTAATTCATTAAATTATAATAATTAAGAAAATAAAGACATAAACCACATAATTCACATAATTCACAAATAATACATTATTATTATTTCAAATTGGGTTACAAAGGTTAACATAGACTATGATATTGCTAAAAATGGCAAGCCTAGAAACACAAGCGTTACAACTGCGTACTGGGGCACCAACAATGCCCTCTCCCGGAACTTGGCGGTGATCTCCGCCACAGTGTCCGTCGTCTGGCTCATATCCAAGAACTCCCTGGCTAGCTGCTGAAGCTCGACAGCCGGCGCAAACTCTGCCCTGAACCTGGTCGCGAAGTCCGACCAGGTCATAGCCTCGACATCCGCGGCTCCCAACGAGTCACCCACGGACTCCCACCAATCCCTAGCTTAATCTCGTAAACACCCTGTTGCAAACCTCACCTTCGACCCCTTAGGGCAGAAGCTAATCATCTGTGCAGACTCAATGTCTGCAATCCATCGCCTGGCAGCTATGGGGTCCTTCGCCCCGTGAAAATCCGGCGCACCACTGCCCCTGAAGTCCTTGAAGGACAGTGTGCGAGATCCCGACTGGCTAGATGCCATGTCGCTCCTGAATGCCCGGAGGCGATCCTCCATCAACTCGAGTATCCCTTCCTTGATCGACCCAAAGATAATGGGGGTCAAATTGAGGATACCCCTGGTGATCTCTAACGTAATGAACTCGCGTAGTCCCTCATCTACTGGTTCAGAACCTAACCCCTCTCCTGAACCGCCATCTATCAGCCTCGATCGTAGTACCACCATTCTGCAATACATAAATAACATTCGTTAGTGATATTGATACTTCTTGAGGGATCACATCTACTACAAGTTCCCTGGTCTTATCTTGGCCTTCCTTGGTTCGGGTACGGATCCTTTGCTTTCAGTAGTACGAGCCCATACTACCTTCCACATCTATCCGTGCCTTCTTCAAGGACTACCTCGACTCCACCAGATCCCTTTCACTACTGTTGACCACTGCTACACTCATCCTAGGCTTGCCCTAGGGAAATCGCTGACCCACCCTTCCAGGTCCTCAGCTGCTGAAGGCCTCCTTGTAATGCCAATTAGCCATTACCTGAATACCATCACATGTGATGAGGCTCAGATAATCCTTCGAGTAACAGACTCGTCCCTACAACGGTTAGACTCAAACAAGAGCTGCGCAATTGGGCCAAATCCAACACTCTAAGATTATTCAACCCTGATCACATGTGACGTGACGTATTCACCTAATGGCTAACTCCCATCACTCAGAGTCCCACGAAGCACAAAGCACACAACATTCAGACAAAGGAAAAAATCTCAAGCAACCCCGCTCTCATAGGGAGAAACTGAACTAGCGTACAGTGCTAAACTCATACTATCAGGCATAACCCTAACTGGCTATCCTACTGCTGTCTACTCAATTCTAGCATGCAATTTTCAAACACTAAAGCACATAAAGCAGGAACATAAGGCATCCCTCCTAGATCCTTAGTCCTATTCAAGCATGTTGTTCTACTAAAACTGATAAACATAACATAAGCTTGTATGGGTACTTTGGGGAATACTTACTTGAGCTCGGCCGGTCGCGCACATCACACACTTTGCTTCTTGTTAAAACTATTTACTTAACCTTTTAGAAAACATTTTCTCTTTCAAAATCTTTAATCCCTCGATTTGAGTTCAGACACCCCCGAAGGCGTGTCCGAATCCCTCAAACCAGGGATCTGATACCAACTTGTAACATCCCAAAAATACGGGCCAAAAATTTCGTTTTTAATTAAGCGATTTGAAAAGCATTTGTAACAAAACGTCATACGGTCATAATATTTAATAAAACATATCTCGTGGCCATAGACCAAAACATAAAACATAAAAATGTCAGAGTACAGAATCCCAGAATGTCTCTTGGTGCGGAAATCAAAAGAGTGTGTGTGATGCACCGCTACCGTGCCAGCTCCTTCCCCTTGACAGAAGAGGTACCTGAAATAACAACTGAAAACCGTAAGCACGAAGCTTAGTGATTTCTCCCACTGTACCACATATCATATAATCACATAGCATACATACTGCCAGACAATTCTGGGGTGCCCGACCTACCCGGTACGGCCATTCTGGGGTGCCGACCAACCCATGCGGCCATTCTGGGGTGCCGTCCTGCCCGTGTCAAGCCATTCTGGGGTGCTGACTACCCTTCGGTCCTGACAACCGAACCTCGGGGACTGCTCCCCTCCTACTACTTCTAACACATATAACAGATCATACTGGCATATAAAAATATCATCACATACTGTCAGACATAGCTGGGGTGTCTTACCTACCCTTCGGTCCTAACGACTGAACTCTATTACTATCATATATCATGCCATCATATAACGTAACAAGTAGTATCAACCTAGATGATATCACAAAGACAATCATCTAACATACATCTCCTACTGGTGGGCCGACATTGTGGCCGTAGACCCACCGCTACTGGAAGGTAACTCACCTCGAGGTAGCTGCTGATTTGAGCGGGAACTGGCTGTCTACTGCTGCTGCTGTTTCGGAAGTTCTCCGGCTATAATTCCCACAAAACGTTCAGTCAAACACTGCTAGATGTACTTACGGTAAAATGACCCTTTTACCCTTGACCAGGTCAAAGTCCAAGTCAAAGTATTTAGGCTCGCCAACTCGTCGAGTCCCTATTCATTCAATTGACCATAATCCCGTCTCTACTCGTCGAGTTAGGTATTGACTCGAAGATTTTTCCTTCTAAACTGATGTCCAATAGTCCTTCATCCTACTCGCCGAGCTGTATGAACTACTCGTCGAGTTCATCTTCATCCGAAGAACATTCTATGTTGCGACTCGCCGAGTTGTATGAACAACTCGCCGAGTCTGTTCTTGAGGCAAGAAGATTGCCTTGAACTCGCCGAGTCATGGCATTGACTCGCCGAGTTCCTTCATGAGTGAGTCTGGCTTCCGACCCACCGAGTCACACCCCGTGACTCACTACTCCACCCAACAAACACGAAAAGGGGGAAAACTCGGGGACTCGCGACTCGACTCGCCAAGTCCGATGAACGACTCGCCGAGTCTTACGCATGCAAATACTATATGCTCGATTTTGCTTGATTCTAGCTCATGCCATACATAGATCTGGGTTCCTAGGGCTCGATTAACACGTAAAGTTTCCAACTTTACGTGTAAATAAACACCAATGAAGGTTTTAGGGCTCAAAATGCACTAAAAGAGTAGATCTAGGGCTTTCATGTAATATGGATCCATAAAGGCAGTAGATCCGAGCTCCTGGAGCTCAATCATGCCTAGATCTAAAGGTTAATCAACTTATTACAAACCCTAGTTCATAATCAAGCTTGGAAATGGCTCAAGAAGGACTTTAATGGAGCTATAACTGACTATAAGCATGAAAATAGAGGGAAACCGAGTTATACCTCAAGAAAATCACTGGAATAACACCTAGATGTCTGGCCTCCTTCTCTTCTTGATCTACTCTCCTTTTCTCTCAAAAACTTCAAGAAAACACACCAAAGCACTTCAATCTCACAAGGAACAAGGTTTGGATGATATAGGGAGCTCTGAGGGTGAAGGGGGCGAGCTTGGGGGCGCATAAGGTGATTTAAATAGGGTGCAAACCCTTGAAGTTAGAGTTTCATCAGACAACGGGGACTCACCGAGTCGCCAACTTAAACGTGTTCCATGTCTCGTCTCTACTCGGCGAGTCGGGCCTACAACTCGCCGAGTCCAAGGCTAAAAATGCAAAACACTTAGATAAATTTTACATACCAGGAACCAGGTGCTACACAATCATTGCTTAGCATTCTAAGTTTAAGTCTAGAAATAAATCCATATTCCTAGTTCGCTTAAACTAATGCCCTGATACCAACTGTGAAATCCCAATTTTCACGGCCAGAAAAGACCGATTTTGTTTATGCTTTGTTTAAAAATCAGAGTACTTCTTTTCATAAAAATGTTGCGGCATTTGTTCCTAGAAAAATACAATAAATACGTTATCAAAACATTTTTGAAGAAATGTATTTTATTGATTTTAAAACGCTTGGGATGTCGTTGTCAATATAGGAACATAAGAATAAACGGAACTTACATTTATTTACACTAGTGATCTACATCTCTTTAATCTCTCAGTGTAATGTCACTTCATATCGACACCTGTGATATAAATAAACTGAGTGGGTCAGGTTGGGAAACCTGGTGAGTACATAGGGTTTTCAACCCACAATAATATAATTATTATGTTTAATCGTGAAACAGTTAACCCAATTACCCAAACACCGGTGAACACATCGTTCACAACACCTACAGGTTGCGAGCCTGCTAGTGTTCCACTGGACTGTCTAGAATAGTCCGTGGTTGTCATCCATACTCTGCTGAATGACGGGGCCATCATTTGGGAAAAAGGCTTCTCACATCATCCACCTCTTACCCTCACCTCACGGTCTATTTCACCTCTCAACTCATCATCCAACTCATATTTCATCTATTACATCTACCCATGTCTTACCCCAACATTTTCGTAGATATAAAATACATATACAATTTAAATCATTTAAAACGTGTATAAAATCGTTCATCCAGCATAGGCAGCAAGTACTCAGGTAATATGCACACATAGCACGTAATTTATATAAAATACTTCATATCTATGTGTAAGATGAAAGTAACTATGCACTCACATGGGAAGGTGGTGACTCGGCACTCGGACAGCACTTCGTTACTCTTAAAACAATTATCCTTTGACGAAACCTAGTATCATTACCACTAGAGTTTAGTCTAACGTTTGACGAGACTAATTTAATAGTCTAGCTATTATTATTATTATTGTATAAGCATTAAACAATACTTATATAACCCACAATAATAGCCCAAATACTCCTTATAAGTTCCTAATAACATTACTATATTGTAACATAAGTTATACTAAAGATAGGATAGCTACAGCTCACTTATAGCAGGTTTTTCTCAAAACCGGGCTTCGCTGGAGCAGCGTTCCCGAGCCGAAAGGCTCTTTTCTCGGGACTTCGGGAGCCTCACGGCTTCCTTCGGGTGCTAGGGGGTTTACCTAGGCTTTAGGGGGCTTAAGGGGAGCTAGAGAGAGAGAGAGAGAGAGAGAGAGAGAGAGTTTAGAGAGAGAAAGTAGAAGAGGAAAGGTGTGAGAATGAATGGAACCCGACACATCTATTTATAGTGTGAAATCCTAATGGACTCGCCGAGTAGGAGGACCTACTCGCCGAGTTGGTGCCAAGTGTCATCATCTGATGGCTTTCATTGGAGAGAAAGCAATGGCTGTGATCGCGCCACGTCACCCAATATCGCGTATCAGCCTTCAAACTTAGAAAAATCATAACTCTCGCATACGAGCTCCGTTTTTGACATTCTTTTGTTCAACGCGTAGGTAAGATCAAGATCTACAACTTTCATTTAGACTCTGTCGGCTAATTCTCGACCGATCTTATATTTAACAGTAGGAGGTGTTTAGACTGTTAAATGATCGCAAAGAATTCATAACTTCTTCATACGGAATCCGTTTTCATCTATCTTTTTACGGTTGAGTTCCTGTTAATGAGATCTTCAACTCTCATTTAGGTCGCATAAGCCAAAAACCGCTCGAACTAAAATTCGAGTTTCTGGTCGTGCACTGCTAAGCCAAATCTTAGAAAAATCATAGCTTCCTCATACGAAGTCAGATTTGGGCTTTCTTTTGTATGGATGTTCTCGGTTTAATGTATACTTCAACTTTGGTTTAGATCACTAAGGCTAAAAATCACTCCATCGTAAATTTACTATTTACGCTTCCCGGTGTTGTGCCGGTTTTGCCGTAAAACTTCGACGGGCCATAATTTCTTCGTTATAACTCGGATTTCAGCGTTCTTTATATTTACTGAAACCTTAAGACATATTCTACAACTTGGTTAAGACTATTTAATATAAATAATATTTTGCCGAAAAGTCATATTCGACACTTATTGTCTCTAAATTGACTAGTCCTGATCTACGGCCGTTACATATCCTATGTAGGATAGGATGTGTTTATGCTAAGATATGTTCTTCGGCAGGTAAACTTGTTAGTTACTTGCCTATGGTGAGGTCGATCTAGTTATGCTGTGTAGGCCAAGATACTTGAGGCTGACCATGTAAGAATAAGGAATTTAGAGACATTTGACTATTAGTCAAATATTGACTAAAATGGCAAAATTTGATAAATTTGTGAAGTTATGAATTCCTAAAAATAACCAAAATGTGTTTTAATTCACTTAAATGAGGTTAGATAAGTAAGTTCGAGAGAAAAAATAAATGAGAAGATGCATTTTGGTCAAATGGGTAAAATGAGAAAATTTATGTTTTTCGTGCCAACTTTATGACTTAACAGGTTAAGACCTATATTAATTCAGTGAGAAATGACTTAATATAATTATATAGTATATCTCCACCATCACTTGGATATAAATAACATAGAAAACAGGTTAGGAAAGGCTTAGATTCAGACGATAACTTCGTTGTAAATGGAAGGCAACGTACTTTGCACCATGGTGTGGTATATAGGTGTCGCGACGCTGTGGCCAAAGTAGGTTGCTCTATGAGAAAGGCATCGCAGCTCAGTTAGAGGCTGACCGCGGGTTTATTAGATGCAGTGCAAAGTAGTGTCAAGACATGTGACAACCGTTAAATTCTGGTCAATCCAAAGTCAAATAAAGTCAACAAGTCAAACCGGTCAACTCAACTAACCCCTGTGTACTAGGGTTTACGTTGTGTATTTACTAAACAACTCTCTGTTCTAATGAGAGATCATAAATCGAAAAGTGCGTACATCTAGATCTCCTTAACCCAAATCTATAGTAAGTGACGAGCCAAACCGATAAAACAATGTTGCATACTCATCGGGAGTGTGTAAGATCCTTAAACAAGGCTTAACGGGGTTTACGGACCCTGCTTTGTGAAGCCAGACACTCAAAAAGGTCACAAATGAAACCTCTCTCAATCGTTTTCACTCCATCTCTTCTTATCGGAAATCTCTCCCAAATCCCTCTAAGTATGTGAAATCTCTCCCAGATCTCTCTTTGTATGAGAAATCTCTCCAAGAATGTCAAATCTCTCCCAAATCTCTCTAAGAATGTGAAATCTCTCCCAAATATCTCTTTGTATGTGAAATCTCTCCAAGAATGTCAAATCTCTCCCAAATCTCTCTAAGTATGTGAAATCTCTCCCAAATCTCTCTTTGTATGAGAAACCTCTCCAAGAATGTCAAATCTCTCCCAAATCTCTCTAAGCATGTGAAATCTCTCCCAAATCTCTCTTTGTATGAGAAATCTCTCCAAGAATGTCAAATCTCTCCCAAATCTCTCTAAGAATGTGAAATCTCTCCCAAATATCTCTTTGCATGTGAAATCTCTGCAAGTATGTCAAATCTCTCCCAAATCTCTCTAAGTATGTGGAATCTCTCTCAAAATCTCTCTCAACTTTCTATAATCACTCGGGGCATCCCGACCCTCGAATTTGGCGAAAACAGCCCAAAAACGGAAGTCTACGCGAAAAGCGGACTTAAGGAGCCGAAAGTCCTCTTAGGACCCGAAAGTCCTCTTAGGACCCGAAAGCCCTCTTAGGAACCGAACCCTTCTGAGCCGAAGGCTGCTGAACCGAACCCGAGAGCTCCTCTCGGGCCCGAACCTCGCATGCCTCACCCGAACCCGAACCTTCGGTCCATTTCGGGTCAAGTTTCCCTCGGCTAGTTCGCTTCTGACTTGCTTCGGACCGAGCCTTCGGACTAACCCCTCGCCCTTCGCTTCTCGCCTCTCGTTCGCACCTTCCGCTTCCGACTCGGCACTAGCAAGGACCGAACCTCGGCCTAGGACCGAGAGGCCTCGCTGGGAATGCCTTTTCTCCCGGTTTTCGACTAAATTTGCATTTTAAGCCCGTTTTTAATTGTTTTAACACGGGATTTTCACCCAAAACTTTATTTTAACATATAAGGACCCTTAATTATTAATTAATCATGTTTTAAAGATAAAACCTTATCCAAAGGAGTGGGTGAAGTACAAAGGAGGAGTGTTGACTTTCCTTTATTCTATGACACAAGCAACCACTCCCATACCCACTCCATGTCACTATTCACCACCAGCCCATCCCTAGTCACTTCATAGGTCCTTTCTCATCATTTTCAACCATTCCCACATTCTTAGGGCTGGAACATCCACCCTCTCTCCTCACACTTCATTCATTCTCTCATTTTTCCCACACTCCAAACTCTCTCATCTTTCTCTCTCAAATTCAAGAACTTCAAGGCATACTCCAAGACTTTTCTCCTTCATTTAGTAAGTATCATCATCTTTCTTATGATTATTACACATCCTCCTACTCAAGATCATAGATTGCTTACACAAACATCATCACCTTCTTGTTAGATCTTCGAATCTTCAAGTGTTCTTGAGTTGAACACTTCTCTTCTTCAACACTTATCTTCTAAAATCAATCAAGGTGAGTTCATACCCCTACATTTTCATGTTTTCTCAAGTTTTTAGGGGGGGGGGGGGAATACAAGTTAAAACACCAAGAACATAACTACACTTTTCTAACAGCCTTCATCAGAAAAGTTCAACTCCATTCACGGACTGTTTTGGACAACTTAAACATTTTAGTTTTCAAAACTGTTTTAGGTGCAAGTAGTTCCACTTCTTAGCTTCACAATGACTACTTGCACATCTCCACACGATTTTTCTACAATTTATGGTGATTTTTACAAAACAGCATGTCTTTTCAAACACAAATCCGGACCAGTCTGTGAATATGAGTATTTTAATATAAGTTAAAGGCTTCCAAAAATCATGATAAAAATTATGAGTAAACTAGACTCATTTTAGGAACTCTCAGAATTTACGGATCTAGTTTTTGACTCCGTATGATTTTTCTATGAATTTTCTAAAACATAATAGAAATGGCAATACTAGAAAAATGTCTTCTATTTCATATACACCTTGTAACTTGTTGAGCAAGGTGTGCACCTGCATGTGATGATGTGTTATTACCATATATGTCATCTTGTCTTATTATATAGACATTCATCAGAAAATAAATGGATTCTTACCTCCATAAGTATGGTAAATATATCAATGATATTACAAGGCTATATCCATTAAAATACAAACATTGGTAAACAATGACAAGTAAGGCTTATGCTCACTACCCACACAAATACTTAATAAACTATAATAGGTATAGTTTAGGGTTATTTTACATAACAAACACATTTTTAAAGGCGTCACACATACAAAAGAGTATTACCACTATGAATAATTATGATAAACTATAATAAGTATAGTTAAGCCATTATACCCCCACAAACGAACGTGCAAGTTTTAATCGATATCGTTATGGCATATATATATTACAAACAAAGTGATAAACTATAACAGGTATAGTTTATGTTTCATCTATACTACGAACTTAATTACAAGAAAGGAATTCACCATCACCACCACTTTTGATAAGCTATAATATGCATAGTTCATGTTCACTACCACTATCACTATTTGATGGACTATGATATGTATAGGTTATATTCACCATCTCAACCACTTTTAGTAAACTATAATATGCATAGTACATGTTCACTAGTCACTATCACTATCCGATGAACTATGATATGTATAGTTTATGTTCACGGTCACTAATACTATTTCGTACACTACACTAGGATTGGTTCCGATTTTTGGGTTAAGTCCACATTCACTTTCGCATTGTTAGTTTTCGGCTATAATTTCTAAGTGCATATGCTAGAGTTATATAGAATCTAGTCGTGATTGGCTTAGAATTGGTGGTTCCACCTTATTTCCTGTTCCTCGTTTGGTTGTGGGCCTAGGGCAGACCCATTACATTCGACGTTTTATCTAACTTTAATTTTATATAACTTATATACACAAGGAAATCATAGAAGGAATCTATAAGGAATTCTAGGATGCACTATTTCATAACATAGAAACTTACATTTCACATTTTGAGGAAAAGTATCGGGTTTTCATATGAATGGGTACATTCCAAAGTACCGGGTTCACATAGAATAGTTATTTCGGTATTAAAACTATATTTCATCTAGAATTGTTAAACTTCAACCATGATCGCTGAGCGTATATGCTTGAGTCATATAAGAATTTAGTCTTGATTGGCTTAGAATTGGTGGGGCCCGCCTCATCTCCTGTTCCTCGTTGGGTTGTGGACCTAGGGTAGACCCACTATATTCAACGTTTTATCTAACTTAAATCTTACATAACTTATATACGTTGGACGATTATAGGGGAAATCTATTGGTCATTCTTGTGTTCATTAACGCATCATATAGAAATATTCTGTTCATACTTAACTAAGAAAATATTGGATTTTCTGGAAATCAAACCCTATCGATTTTACAAGGAAAACGGTTTCTACTTCAAACAAAACTCTTATGAACTCACCAACTTAATTATTGACACTTTTTTTTTCAAAACTACTTGTATTCTCAGGAAATCAGTGAAACAGGAAAACTTCAGCGCTTTGAGGATGGGACGTTAAACTGTCAACAATTTATTTTTGTCATCATAATGTAATTGATTTTGAAACATGTAAACATATACTTTGGTGTAACTTTTTCAATTATAATTAAGATGGTTGTATTTACTTTGAGCACTATTATACATGTTGTTGTGATACTGTACATGAAGTCCTCCACCCCCGGACGTTTCCGCCATCCTTGGTTTGGGGGTGTGACAGATTGGTATCAAAGCATTGTTTATAGTGAACTCAGTATATCGAACCACATAAGATATGCAAACTATAAATGCATTGGGACTAAAGCCTCTGATTTAGAGTTTTCAAAGCAACCATACTTTTAGAAACAAATAATCACTCGGTAAAGGTAGGAGCATGTGCACACACACTAGGGTCAGTATCATGGTGGGATGGGACAAAAGTGGTGATTGTTGAACTATACGAGTAGGCTTGGGGATGTATAGTCAGGTCTGGGAATGACATAGCTTGATCAACTATGTCTCACCCAGAAGTGATTAGCATATGCCCAGGAATGGTCGTAGGTGTTGCAACAAGTCTAAAAGCTTACCAACACTACCACAAAGAAATACCATAAGTGTATTTGGTGTTATTATAATTACGTATATGAGAACTAAATAGATTTTTATCAATAGGTCAATAATTGCCTAGTGGATACATTAAAATTATATGTATCCGGGACGTCATAGACTTAGAATCTATGGATCTTTGCTTTACTTCCTGTTCTCGTTGGATTGGGGATTTAGAGTTAGGATCGCTTATTCAAAGGTCTATCCTGTCCCAAATACATATGACTAGTATGCACTAAACAAGGTATTGAAGTACCTGATAAAGATCATCTTAAAATTGTCTAATTAGTACGTCTACTTGGTTATTCCTTATGTTCCCATTTCTCGCAATGATATCATGGCTGGATTCCATCCCCACGACGACCCGTACTACCCCAACCACGACAAAGCTGGATGGTCAGGAGAGGAGCCAGAGAATGATTACCCAATCCCTGGGAATGGTCACCAAGCTGAAGGCTTTGCTGACGGTTCCGACTCCGAACCTAAAGTGGAGAACCTACCCCCGATGACCCTTGTTCCGAATCCTAACCCTCGTCTAGTTTTTCAAGGCCCGACGCCTCCTTGGGTAGAGTGCTTGGAAACCTGGAGCGAAGAGCAAGACCAACCTAGGCTGCTTAATGGAGACATTCAAATCCTTCGGAATCCGGAGACAAGACTATTCAAGGGAACCATAGCATTGTCCAAAAATTATCCTTACGTTAATGAGATGTAGACCTATTTTCCTCGAACCCTATACAGTAAATTATATTAAGAAAATTGAATCGCATTAAAATTCATTGGGATCTTTCCACGTATTATATAGCCCTGTATTACAGACAATTTGCATATGGTAACCCCAAGAAATTCTTAATGTATACCAAGTGATTTTAGGAGGGGATCAGGCACGAAACAAAACACAAGTTGCATTTGAGTCACTACCTCTAAATTCATTCATAGGGGCTTTGTTATGAATTACATACAAAAATACTTTTAAGTCAGAACATAATACAGACAAGTCTGGCTTGATAACTTCTGACTTGTCACTACTATTAGAAACTTATCGTCTGTTCGTCTCTACCAACTTATGATAGGACTATACCGCCAAAGAAAAAGTCCAGACCTTCCAACAGCACGGCACCAACACCACCTCTACCACTACCTCCGCAGTTTGATCCCATAATGTTTCAAGCTGCCGTAACAGCAGCCGTGGCAGCTGCAATGTCACAAATTGGTGCAAATGGTACTGGTGGTGCAGGATCTGGAGCCACAAACTCTAACCACGGGGACAGTACAGGACGCACAAAGGAATGTACTTACAAGGACTTCACAAATGGCAAACCCGATTCTTTCGATGGAAGTGGGGGCGTCATCGCACTAATACAATGGTTCGAGAGAACCGAAGCAATCTTCGAAATCTGTGCTTGCCCCGAAGCAAGCAAGGTCAAGTACGCAGCATTCACCTTCATCGGAAGAGCTCTCACTTGGTGGAACGGCAGGGTTAAGTCGCTTACGCTTACAGTGGCTAACTCGTTAAGTTGGGAAGACCTAAAGAAGATGATGCTGAAAGAATATTGCTCAAGAGGCGAAGTGCAAAAGCTGGAGCAAGAATTGTGGAATCTCAGAATGGCAGGCTCTCACCTTACAACTTACACCAACCGATTCTGTGATCTAGCACTCCTCTGTCCCGCTATGGTCACCCCGGAAGACAAAAAGTTGGAGCGATACCTCTGGGGATTGTCCCCCGAAATTCAAGATAGCGTGCTGGCCTCAAGACCAACTACCTTCGACAGCGCCAAGGAGTTGGCACAACAACTCATCGACCATCGTGCCAGTCATAACACTAGGACAACCACGCAAATTTTTGTTGTTCATGCTGCCACAACCCTCACCATGCCAACCCCCAGGAAACAATACGATGGAACCCTTCCGAAATGTAACAAGTGTAGCTTCCATCACACTGGGGCTTGTAGAGAATTGCATTGCATGAACTGCAATAGGAAGGGGCACACTACCCGGTTCTGTAGGGCACCGGTACGACCCATCAACCAGTTCCCCGGATTTGGAGTAAGCCCAACCTGTTACAAGTGTGGAGAAACATGACACTTTAAAAGGAACTGCCCAAGTGCAAGAGATGCCAGTGGTGGTGGAAGGGTGCTTGCGATCACCGAAGGAGAGACCACCCCGGAACTGCCCGCAAATATCAGTACGTGTTTCTAACATCGGCGTTTAAATTCCAAATTTCTTTATATGATTAAATCTAGCATCGATTAAATCATACATAGTAGAAATGCCAAGGATTAAACTGAGAGCGTAAACAATAAGAAATTCAAAGGCCGTCATGTGACATCAGGCGGGTTATTCCTTACCATAATCAAATTTCTTGTATTGTAAGTACTTTTAGTTAGGCCTTTAGTCGGCCAAAACTCTCCTGCTCCGGGTGTGATGTAAGACCCTCTACAAGGTCAATTTTCCCTAATTTGTTACATCTTAAACATCAATGACGTTGTCAGTCGGATAAATTATGTGACACTTTGTTCAAATACTTCCATAGGAGTCTATCTGAAACCCACTTTAGTCAAGTTGTTGGACTAGAGTAGTTTAGCTCCGGGATCATTCCCAATTCTCTTTCAAAGGTTGGATCATGTTATTCACCAACCAATGGAACCCGGTTTGAATGACAAACGTCATGAGACCATTCTACGAACTTACTTCTACCCCGTAATAGGACTGCATCATAGGGATGTAGGTCAAACTTTCGAGAACATACTTCTACTCTATAGGTGAACGGTCGAAATACATCTAGGTTCAATGATAGCCCTGACTAGGAACTCTAGTTCATTAAGTAGGATTACTAAGAATGTTATTTGTTATGATTTCCTCACTTATACATTCCCCAGTTATATATAACGGATACCTGGTAGACAATAGAATGTGAGAATTCTGACTTAGTTTCTTTTCCTCGTTGGGATGTGAAACTGAAGCAGAATCACACATTTTACTATCCGCCCAGTATTGGTTATATCATAATGTGTATAAGCTAAGTTTTCATGTATAATAACTCATCTCTTAGTCATAATCAAAATAATGTAGAGCCGACCTTAGTCACTCACAAACTCCTTGCTTGATTTCAAATTTCAGGACGAAATTCCCTCTAACGGGGGGGTGATGTGACAACCGTCAAATTCTGGTCAATCCAAAGTCAAATAAAGTCAACAAGTCAAACCGGTCAACTCAACTAACCCCTGTGTACTAGGGTTTACGTTGTATAATTACTAAACAACTCTTTGTTCTAATGAGAGATCATAAATCGAAAAGTGCGTACATCTAGATCTCCTTAACCCAAATCTATAGTAAGTGACGAGCCAAACCGATAAAACAATGTTGCATACTCATCGGGAGTGTGTGAGATCCTTAAACAAGGCTTAACGGGGTTTACGGACCCTGCTTTGCGAAGCCAGACACTCAAAAAGGTCACAAATGAAACCTCTCTCAATCGTTTTCACTACATCTCTTCTTATCGGAAATCTCTCCCAAATCCCTCTAAGTATGTGAAATCTCTCCCAGATCTCTCTTTGTATGAGAAATCTCTCCAAGAATGTCAAATCTCTCCCAAATCTCTCTAAGAATGTGAAATATCTCCCAAATATCTCTTTGTATGTGAAATCTCTCCAAGAATGTCAAATCTCTCCCAAATCTCTCTAAGTATGTGAAATCTCTCCCAAATCTCTCTTTGTATGAGAAACCTCTCCAAGAATGTCAAATCTCTCCCAAATCTCTCTTTGTATGATAAATCTCTCCAAGAATGTCAAATCTCTCCCAAATCTCTCTAAGAATGTCAAATCTCTCCCAAATATCTCTTTGCATGTGAAATCTCTGCAAGTATGTCAAATCTCTCCCAAATCTCTCTAAGTATGTGGAATCTCTCTCAAAATCTCTCTCAACTTTCTATAATCACTCGGGGCATCCCGACCCTCGAATTTGGCGAAAACAGCCCAAAAACGGAAGTCTACGCGAAAAACGGACTTAAGGAGCCGAAACCCCTCTTAAGACCCGAAAGTCCTCTTAGGACCCGAAAGTCCTCTTAGGACCCGAAAGCCCTTTTAGGAACCGAACCCTTCTGAGCCGAAGGCTGCTGAACCGAACCCGAGAGCTCCTCTCGGGCCCGAACCTCGCATGCCTCACCCGAACCCGAACCTTCGGTCCATTTCGGGTCAAGTTTCCCTCGGCTAATTCGCTTCTGACTTGCTTCGGACCGAGCCTTCGGACTAACCCCTCGCCCTTCGCTTCTCGCCTCTCGTTCGCACCTTCCGCTTCCGACTCGGCACCTGCAAGGACCGAACCTCGGCCTAGGGACCGAACCTCGGCTTAGGACCGAGAGGCCTCGCTGGGAATGCCTTTTCTCCCGGTTTTCGACTAAATTTGCGTTTTAAGCCCGTTTTTAATTGTTTTAACACGGGATTTTCACCCAAAACTTTATTTTAACATATAAGGACCCTTAATTATTAATTAATCATGTTTTAAAGACAAAACCTTATCCAAAGGAGTGGGTGAAGTACAAAGGAGGAGTGTTGACTTTCCTTTATTCTATGACACAAGCAACCACTCCCATACCCACTCCATGTCACTATTCACCACCAGCCCATCCCTAGTCACTTCATAGGTCCTTTCTCATCATTTTCCACCATTCCCACATTCTTAGGGCTGGAACATCCACCCTCTCTCCTCACACTTCATTCATTCTCTCATTTTTCCCTCACTCCAAACTCTCTCATCTTTCTCTCTCAAATTCAAGAACTTCAAGGCATACTCCAAGACTTTTCTCCTTCATTTAGTAAGTATCATCATCTTTCTTATGATTATTACATATCCTCCTACTCAAGATCATAGATTGCTTACACAAACATCATCACCTTCTTGTTAGATCTTCGAATCTTCAAGTGATTCTTCAAGTGTTCTTGAGTTGAACACTTCTCTTCTTCAACACTTATCTTCTAAAATCACTCAAGGTGAGTTCATACCCCTACATTTTCATCTTTCTTTTGACTCCGTATGATTTTTCTATGAATTTTCTAAAACATAATAGAAATGGCAATACTAGAAAAATGTCTTCTATTTCATATACACCTTGTAACTTGTTGAGCAAGGTGTGCACCTGCATGTGATGATGTGTTATTACCATATATGTCATCTTGTCTTATTATATAGACATTCATCAGAAAATAAATGGATTCTTACCTCCATAAGTATGGTAAATATATCAATGATATTACAAGGCTATATCCATTAAAATACAAACATTGGTAAACAATGACAAGTAAGGCTTATGCTCACTACCCACACAAATACTTAATAAACTATAATAGGTATAGTTTAGGGTTATTTTACATAACAAACACATTATTAAAGGCGTCACACATACAAAAGAGTATTACCACTATGAATAATTATGATAAACTATAATAAGTATAGTTAAGCCATTATACCCCCACAAGCGAACATGCAAGTTTTAATCGATATAGTTATGGCATATATATATATATATATATATATATATATATATATATATATATATATATATATATATTACAAACAAAGTGATAAACTATAACAGGTATAGTTTATGTTTCATCTATACTACGAACTTAATTACAAGAAAGGAATTCACCATCACCACCACTTTTGATAAGCTATAATATGCATAGTTCATGTTCACTACCACTATCACTATTTGATGGACTATGATATGTATAGGTTATATTCACCATCTCAACCACTTTTAGTAAACTATAATATGCATAGTACATGTTCACTAGTCACTATCACTATCCGATGAACTATGATATGTATAGTTTATGTTCACGGTCACTAATACTATTTCGTACACTACACTAGGATTGGTTCCGGTTTTTGGGTTAAGTCCACATTCACTTTCGCATTGTTAGTTTTCGGCTATAATTTCTAAGTGTATATGCTAGAGTTATATAGAATCTAGTCGTGATTGGCTTAGAATTGGTGGTTCCGCCTTATTTCCTGTTCCTCGTTTGGTTGTGGGCCTAGGGCAGACCCATTACATTCGACGTTTTATCTAACTTTAATTTTATATAACTTATATACACAAGGAAATCATAGAAGGAATCTATAGGGAATTCTAGGATGCACTATTTCATAACATAGAAACTTACATTTCACATTTTGAGGAAAAGTATCGGGTTTTCATATGAATGGGTACATTCCAAAGTACCGGGTTTACATAGAATAGTTATTTCGGTATTAAAACTATATTTCATCTAGAATTGTTAAACTTCAACCATGATCGCTGAGCGTATATGCTTGAGTCATATAAGAATTTAGTCTTGATTGGCTTAGAATTGGTGGGCCCCGCCTCATCTCCTGTTCCTCGTTGGGTTGTGGACCTAGGGTAGACCCACTATATTCAACGTTTTATCTAACTTAAATCTTACATAACTTATATACGTTGGACGATTATAGGGGAAATCTATTGGTCATTCTTGTGTTCATTAACGCATCATATAGAAATATTCTGTTCATACTTAACTAAGAAAATATTGGATTTTCTGGAAATCAAACCCTATCGATTTTACAAGGAAAACGGTTTCTACTTCAAATAAAACTCTTATGAACTCACCAACTTAATTGTTGACACTTTTTTTTCAAAACTACTTGTATTCTCAGGAAATCAGTGAAACAGGAAAACTTCAGCGCTTTGAGGATGGGACGTTAAACCGTCAACAATTTATTTTTGTCATTATAATGTAATTGATTTTGAAACATGTAAACATATACTTTGGTGTAACTTTTTCAATTATATTTAAGATGGTTGTATTTACTTTGAGCACTATTATACATGTTGTTGTGATACTGTACATGAAGTCCTCCACCCCCGGACGTTTCCGCCATCCTTGGTTTGGGGGTGTGACAAGACATATTAAAGATCTATTAAGCCCTCATTCTCGCCAAAAGCACCCCCAAACCCTTTGGATCTAAGCGCCGCCAATTTTGACATTGGAGGATGATAAAAAGGCTATCAAGGGTGTTAGAGGCAATGATTGAGCACCAAAATATCCTATAGGGATTATATTCTTCATCTTTAAGCTTGTAGGGATTTATTGGTGTTTTGATTATTTAAGTTAGTTATGTAAGATTGCTTTAAGAATGCTTGTTAGTAATGTTTAATCAAGTGTTTAGAACTATTGAACAAGCTTTATGTGTGAAATCCATAAATGTAAAGTTAGGGTTTTTTAAACTCTAACTAGTGGTAATGTTGATTTGATGCATTAAAGATTAGAGTGTAATGAATTAGGTAGTATGGTATACTTAATTTATTGTTTGGATTGGATTGAGAAGAAGAAAAATAAAAGATAGAGTATTGATCTATTAAGTAAGCATTGTGACATAAGAAGGTCATTAAGCTCTTAATAGGCTAAGACAAGTTTTAAGGAACTTGAAATATTGTATGAATATGCCTTGAGCAAGAAGATAGGTTAGGATGCATCAATTGAAGATTGGGAGCCAAGTGGTAGTGTAACATCCCAAAAATACCATGAAAATTTTCAATTTTTAAAGTAAATAAACCCATTCCATAAACATCACAAGTCAATAATCCAAAGCATGAGTGTATTGTTTTCATAAAATATCAGCGTAAATCCCAAAATATCGTAATGCGGAAATCATCGGTGGATGCAATGTAATCAAGCTGGATCATTTCCCTTACTTCTGGAAGTATATGAAACATTTAAAACATAAAACCGTAAGCACAAAGCTTAGTGAGTTCTCCTAAAATATCACATATCATACATAACTATAAACATGAAATATGACCTATTTTTGCCAACAAGCTTGTTTTCATCCCAAGTGATATGTTATGGGTTTCATCATAGTCTTATAATCATTCCTACACGACCTATTTCAGTCAATGGGCCTATTTCATCCCAAGTGAATGCTACAACCTAGATGTGGTATTACAACACCCCTGCAATTGCCATGGCCTTCCCTATGGACTTTTATGCAAGCGTAACAACAAGAGTCACAAAGACAACAAGCACCTATGACACCTAGTGTTATACATAGTATAGTGAGAAACGCACTTGATCAACAAGGTGGAATCTTCTTACTCGAAAATCTCACAGAATCAGCTACACAGACCTCCTAAATAATTACAAACCAAACATTAGGCTACCACTCAAAACCCCTCCAAGTTTAACTAAAATTCAACGGCCAAGGTCAAAGTTAACTCACAAAGCTACCATGTCGTGGCCAACTACTAGCCACGTCGGGGCTATCCCACGACAAAATAGTCGCGATGAGCTCCACCACCACTTCGTGGAAAGCATGCCACCACGTCGTGGTTTCTATCTAAAACATCTTAATGTATTAAAACCTTAATCCTTTAATCCCCATACTTATACTTTCTAGAAAGCTTCCTTATACCTATATGCATCATACACACCCTTGTTTTGAGGACATGCATGTCTAATGCATCTCCAACTTAGGTCAAAATGAGAGAAATAGGGTCAAAACCCCATGCATGAGCTCAAAACTACATAACACTTCAGGTCTGCAACATCTGACCTTCTTATGACCTCAAGGATCAATAAAGTTGCAAACTTTATTGGATATATCCACTCAAACCAACATAAACATGAAGAAATGTGTATAAAAACCAAGATCTAAAGGATTGCATGAAAAATATAAGAGCTTGTAGACTTACCAAAGTCCAGAAGATGCACCAAGGGATGGAGATGAGCTTGCTTGAAGAATCCTTGCACTAGAACACCTTTTTCTTTTTCTTTTTTAAAAACCATAAGAGCACAACAAAAGGCTTAAAAATTGTGACATCCCCTATTTTTCAGAACCAATTAAAAAAAACTTTTCTTTACGCTTTAAAATCATAATATTTTTGTTTGCGAAAATTCGAGTAGAATAAAACATTTTGTAGAAATTGTGTCGTTTTATTAAAATATATATTGAGTAAAGATGTTTCAAAATACAAAAACTCCAAGGATGTCTAGTGAGACACATATGATTTTCAATCCCATAATATTATAATGATAATAATTTATAATTATCAATCCTGCAAAACCAACTATTACCAAACAGTATAAATATATCTCATAACTTATATATAGATATATATATATATATATATATATATATATATATATATATATATATATATATAACATTAAACCCATACATACCCATCCCAACCGATAGTCAAAAATCCTAGTCCATGATTATAAACTCGCCTAATGAATCGTTTAGAGCAATGATTTAACTATACAACTAGGGGATTCATTAGCCGATATAACTCATAAAGGGACTTGAGCCATCAGAGTATTTGATGAATTATGGTATCATATTTCATCAACGCCTATGGGTTATAATCCCACACTAGCAACGTAATTCATAAGAACATCTAGAATGGTAAAGTGTTGTTATCATACTCTGGGAGATAACCAAACATACTGTTACAATTTCATGATTTGGACCCACCATTTCTTGTCATCCAATGGAATATTTTATCATACTATGGTATGTATTTCGTACCATCAACACTTGAAAGTGTTATAGAATAGAGTTACACTCTTTTTTCCTATCTCACACACCCTTAATATGATGTTATCTAAAAATCCAAAACTTAATTGAATTAATCATCCCCTTTAAGTCCTAATGTACAACTAGACAATATTACAAAGCCTATAATCAACTCAATTTCATGTCTATATAATATTTTTACAATACATGGTGTAACTAAACACTCTTTTTCATTTAACTCGAACTAAGCATCTTTTATAAATCTTATTGTATCACCAGGTAAGATTATAATGCTTATAATGGATTTTCAAACCATTTTCCTATTTAGTGTATAATTTTAACAAAGAGTATCAAGCATTTATTATACATTAATCTTTCTAATTAATAATACTTATTTTTAACATTATAATGTAAAAACATTGTAACATCCCGAAATTCAGGTTCAACCATTTAACCCTTCTTCTTTTCCAAGTTGTCATATTAGGTCCCTTTGTGATAAGTGCTAAGCTTGTGAGTACGCTGGGCGTACTAAGGAGTAAGTTGTGCGTACTCGCGCACTTATTTTGTACACGGATTCATCCGGGTACGCTGGGCGTACCTAAGGTTACGCCGGGCGTAACCGGCCCAGTTTCAAAACCCTAATATGACTTGAGGGCTATAAAAGGAATGAGATGATCTTGTCCCTCAGCCACCATCTTTCACAAAGAAACCCTAAGAGAGTATTTCCTTCGTTTTTAGCTTGGGTGTGAGTGTTCTAAGCTTTAAAGTGTCATTTCAAGGTGGTGGAAGAGAAGAGGAGGCCATTGTGGAAGCTAGAAGTTGGTGGACAAGTGTAGACCTAAGGACTACAAAGGTTGGAGCTTCTCCCTGAGGTAAAAAGTTCAGATCTTGCCTTGCTGTTTGTGTGGTGTGCTTCTTGGACCAATTTCTAGGGTTTTTGGTCCCAAGATGGAGACTTTATGAGAAAAGAGTCTCCATTGTCCTAGATCTACCATATTCCAGGACTATATGAGTTGTATGTTCATAAAAATGCAATCTTGGACGTGAATGTTGATCCATGCATGAGATCTAGACTTTTGGAGGAGAAAGGAAAGGTGTTAGAAGGTGTGGGAAACCTTTATAGCCATGCAAAGGCTTAAAGGTTTCAACTTTATAGTTTAAGAGGTATTAGAATGGCCAGATCTAGAATGTGGGGTTATGTCTTAACTGTTTATGACATTAAAATGAGAAAATAAGAAACTGGGATTTACACTCGGCGTAATCCCAGTACGCGCCGCGTAGGGGGTCGCGTTCCCCGTTTCTGGAGTGCAAGGGTACGCCCCGCGTACAGGAGCCGGTACCCCCCGCGTACTGTTTGCTGTTGACTTTTGTTGACTTTTAGGGTTTCGGTCAACATGTGGACTTTTGAGTCAGGGAGGGGTAAAACGGTCTTCTACCCTTCTGTGGGATTGTAGAAAGGGGTGTAGCATAGTCATAAGAGTCGTTAATGATTTGGAATGATTATTTGTTGTGATTAGGCGAGGCTAGGTCGTCGTTTCGAGATTCAGAGATATCGAGCACGTGAGATTCTAGACATCATACGAGGTGAGTCTTCTCACTATATTGTACCTGGAAGGGTACCTATGTGTGACCGGAAGGTCTGGTATGCTATGAGATATATGATGGGTTTTGAGCATTCTAACACTTCCTAAGTGTACATGCAACCCTAATAACCTTGAATCTATGTTTTCTCTATATACATCCAAATTTCTATTTCAAGGTTATTTCCTAACTAGCATGGCATGGGGAATACATAATACTTAAAAAACTAGTATAAATACATACCTTGTTGTTGCTTGGATTCCTTCAAGACTTTGTGAGCCTAGCACCCCAAATGTTGTGCCTCAAATGCTTCACACAACACTACAACCTTGGAATAACTAGAGAGAATACTTCTACACTTTAAATTGGCTATGCCCTCACATGAATACTCTTAGTGCCGATTTTGCATGCTATAGAGTTTCTTTTATAGTGTGTCATAATTAGGAGTTACAAATGTAAACCCTAATTGTCATGACTCTTAATTTCTCATGACCCATGGGTGTGTAACTCCCATGGACTATCCATGGAGCTCCATATGGTTATAACCAAACCCATAAACCATGGATCATTAATCCACCATAAAAGAATTGATGATTGTCATAATCAAACCTATATATTTAATTAGTCTCACTTTGATCACCAAATTAATACTAGATTAATACTTTATCAACACTAATTAAATAATACTATTATTAATATATTAGAACTTATAATATATTAATAATCACAAGTGTACTTTCTCTCATTTTGTCTATCCAAGTATTGCAATGCCATGCATCCCAAATGGACCATGCCGGGTCGGGTCAAGTACATACCAAATAAAGTTATGGACTTAGACACTATATCCAAAAGTCTCCCACTTGGATAAGTCTAATAAATATAATTGCAAATATGACTTCAAAATCCGACTAGCAATCGTAGCTCTTTCAAAGTCTATCGGAACTGAGATGATGATGATACGCCATTTAAGATAAGTGATCATATAATCCTCTGTTCTCATGATATCAGCCGGACAAACACAAGGAACATGGTTTTACTTATTGTCCAGCATTTGTTTCTCGATCTCTGATTTGTTTCGACATAGAACTAAATTGAACACATCAATTAGGTTCTGACCGGGCCCGGTACATAGGTAAAAACCAAATCATCGAGGGGCCCAGATATCGCTTCTATTTCTAGAAGGAATAGATAAACTTCGACTGATATGCTTGTACTAACTACCTGTTGAATTATTCATAAAGGCACGTTTTATAACATCGAGTTACCAATGCGTTTTCGTACAATCAATGAATAACCAACTCATAGTCAACAACTCATATCTCTAGGTTTGAAGATTTATATGATATTACCGTCTCACGATCACTCGAGATAAATTCCATGAAGTGATGCAAGTGAGCATGGGTTGAATCCAATACTCAGCCCTTATGAGTACTCATGAATGTTATAGCAACCATTGCATTGTCTAAAGCACTTTAGATAAATCATACAAGCCAAATTCATGACAGTCTTGATTCATATCTACTTCCAACATATGACTGACTGTGGATGGTTTGAATAATATGATATATACCATAACATAATTATTCTGGAAGTCAAAACATGCAAAGTGAAACACAAGGATAATACTAATCTCATATGGCCCCAACACTTTGAGTGTAAATAAAAACACCTTTTATTTAAGCACCATATTGATTACTCATTATTTATGTTTCGATTAATCAACTTTATGCTTGAATTAAAACATTAGTTGTCCCATGCTTCAAGTATGTACACTATGTTTTTCCAAACAACAATTATGCCATACTCCAAGTATGCATACTATGTTTACATATGGTCCTCTCTTTGTGAAATAGATCAATTGACAATATTCCAATGATGCTTATTTCACAATTCTAATCCTTGTTGTAAATTCAAGAATACCAAACTCTTGCCATTTACTGTAATCTGTTAGATTCTAAACTTATATGCAATGATCCCCTTGTAATGACTATGCACAGAAGTCATAAAGACTTGGCAACAGACATTACAAAGTATTCCAATGGAAAACAATTCCATGGAAATGAAGTCTCAAATTCAAAGTACATTCCTTTGAACATCCTACTTAGCTATAAGTTCTTTAATCTTACACAAATTCAAAGAATAACTTCCACCTATGGAGACAATTCCATATTACCATTTTGACCATCACTTTTAAACAAGAGTTGCCTCTTTTCAAAATATGTCAATATGGTCCTTACTCTATACTTCTAATTGTCCATGAGAAACCAATCTTTGGTAAACCTCATATTGTCCTCGACAATTTTGCTTAATCATTTTAGTCATTCTAGTCTCTGATACCACTGATTGGTTTTGAGCATTCTAACACTTCCTAAGTGTACATGCAACCCTAATAACCTTGAATCTATGTTTTCTCTATATACATGCAGATTTCTATTTCAAGGTTATTTCCTAACTAGCATGGCATGGGGAATACATAATACATAAAAAACTAGTATAAATACATACCTTGTTGTTGCTTGGATTCCTTCAAGACTTTGTGAGCCTAGCACCCCAAATGTTGTGCCTCAAATGCTTCACACAACACTACAACCTTGGAATAACTAGAGAGAATACTTCTACACTTTAAATTGGCTATGCCCTCACATGAATACTCTTAGTGCCGATTTTGCATGCTATAGAGTTTCTTTTATAGTGTGTCATAATTAGGAGTTACAAATGTAAACCCTAATTGTCATGACTCTTCATTTCTCATTACCCATGGGTTTGTAACTCCCATAGACTATCCATGGAGCTCCATATGGTTATAACAAAACCCATAAACCATGGATCATTTATCCATCATAAAAGAATTGATGATTGTCATAATCAACCCTATATATTTAATTAGTCTCACTTTGATCACCAAATTAATACTAGATTAATACTTGATCAACACCAATTAAATAATACTATTATTAATATATTAGAACTTATAATATATTAATAATCACAAGTGTACTTTCTCTCATTTTGTCTATCCAAGTATTGCAATGCCATGCAACCCAAATGGACCATGTCGGGTCGGGTCAAGTACATACCAAATAAAGTTATGGACTTAGACACTATATCCAACAACACTATATCCAACAATATATGCATTGTATGATATGAGTTGCCTGTTTCGTATGCGTTATGTATGTGATATGTATGCTATGCTTGATATGGGCCGGAAGGCATTATGATATGGGCCGGAAGGCATTATGATGTGGACCGAAATGTTGGGGAGTTATGGACCGGAAGGTCGACACGGTTAGGACCAGAAGGTTTACCGGGTTTGGACGGAAGTCCCCTGAGACACATGGACCGAAAGGTTGTGTGGAGTATGGATAGGGATGTCAACGGGGGCAAACGGGACGGGGATTGCAGCCCCCGCCTCCGCCCCCAAAATTTTCCCGTTCCCCCGCCCCCGCCCCCGAAATCTCCATCCTTTCCACCCCCGCCCCCACCCCCGATTGATTTTGGGCTAATTTATTTGGGCTAAAATAAGTTCTTGTTTGGGCTAAAAAAACTATTTTTTGGGTAATAAATAGATATTTATAACATAATTTTACATGTTACAAACAACTTAAAAACATGTTTTTTGTTGAATTTTTGTACGTAAAAATCATTTTATTGTTTATTATACTTATATAATTAATATATGTCAATTTATATAATTTGTTAACGGGGCCCCCAGAGTGCTTTCGCCGTTGGTGTTCTTTCCGATCTCTACGCATTTCACCGCTCCACCGGAAATTCCCTCTGCCCCTACCGTACTCCAGCTTGGTAGTTTCCACCGCCTGTCCAGAGTTGAGCCCTGGGATTTGACGGCGGACTTAAAAAGCCACCTACAGACGCTTTACGCCCAAATGGGAAAATAAAATGGAGCACCTAACAACGCATCTTCACAGACCAAGAACTACGAGATCACCCCTTTCATTCTGGGGTGACGGAGGGATCATACCATTCGAGCCTTTTTTTTTCATGCTTTTCCCCGAGGTCTGGAGAAAGCTGAAATCAATATATCTGTACAAATAGAATAGCCTATTTATACAGAATGGTAAAGAGGCCGTCTATGATCATCGATCATAGAAATGAAATAAAGAGATATTTTAATCCTAACCAACTCGATCTTGTCGCCCCTGGCAACAAACATGCATGAACCATTTCACGAAGTATGTGTCCGGATAGTCCAAAGTCTCGATAGTTAGCTCTTGGCCTTCCAGTTGAAAAACAACGTCGATGAAGGCGTGTAGGCGCGCTATTCCGCGGTGGGGATTGTCCCCGTCCCCGATTTTTTTCAACAAATGCCCCCATACGGGACGAGGCCCCCACGGGATCGGGGTCCCACGGGACTTTTTGACATCCCTAAGTATGGACTGGAAAGGCTTATGTGCGTAAGTGTTATATTGGGGAACTCACTAAGCTTCTTGCTTACAATGTTTATGTGTAATGTGTTTCAGGTACTAGTGAGGACCGTGGGAAGGCGCCAACATCACTCGTACACACACAGGCGGATTTGGATATGATTGATCTTGGGATTGATATGTTTGTATTATGACTATGTTACATTGGATTTTATGGTTTGTTTTAAATGGAATTATGTTTTAAAGAAATGAAAAATTGTTTTGAAAATTTACGTTGTTACAAGTTGGTATCAGAGCCTTGGTTTGAGGGATTCGGATGCACCTTCGGGCGTAACTGAACTCAAACTGAGGATTTGAGAAAATTTTCAAAACGATAAAAACTAAATTTTTCTAAAAAGCAAGAGATTTTGAGATAACCAGAGCAGAGCAGTGTGTACGGTTAGCCAGCGCCCGGACGGTGAACCCCCAAAATACCCTTACGATATGTGTTATGAGATATGATATGTTATATTATGCATGCTAGATTTGGCTAGGTATTCATATTAGGAATAGAGTGGCCTGATTTTGTGATGCCTTTGCCTAGGAAGGAATGTGTTGCTACGTGATGCTTGAGAGTGAGTATGTAGCAGTGAGGGGCTGATAAGAGGCCTACCGAAGGGTAGCCCATGCCAGCGAGATATAGAGTACTTCTAATTTAGGATCCAAGGAAGAGGACTTAGGGTGAATACTGATGCGGTGTAGGCGGTAGTATAAGGCCCCGTACTACCGAAGACACCGGAGCAGTGCGCACTCTAAGTAAGAATCCTTTGGGTACTAAGGAACAAGTAGGATCGAGTTATCGAATGGGAGCATGATCGAATGAGTCTTTGATATTATTATGTTATATTTCAGAGACATCATGGTTGGTACACACCACAGACCTGAGGCGAGCGGTGTGAGTGACGAGGAGCTTCGTCAGTTGATCCACGATGAGGTGGCTGCGGCGATCAGGGCCGAGATTCAGGAGATGTTTGGGTCTATCAAGACCACACTGATTGAGACTTTCAATGAGCGGTACGCTACGGTGACTGAGGTTGCAGCCGCTACAGCTACAGCAGCTGTGGCTGCTGCCAGGCCTTAGGGAGGTGACTCGTTGTTGTTCCGGGAGTTCAGCAACATGAAGCCACCCGAGTTTGATGGGACGCAGGATCCGATCGCTGCGATGAGATGGATTGCTGATATTGAGGGATGCTTCTATACGTGTTCATGTCCGGAGCATCTGAGGGTACAATTCACTTTGAACCAGCTTCGCTTGGGAGCGAAGGATTGGTGGAAGTTCGTGACAGTGAACTTCACTCTTGCAGAGATTTCAGCGGTGACCTGGGAGAGGTTCACCACCATGTTCAGAGACGAGTATGTTCACCCGGTGGAGAGGGAACAGTTGGTTCAGGAGTTCTTGACCCTCAATCAGGGTAATGATTCGGTTACTGTTGTCACCTGGAAGTTTCATGAGAGAGCAATGTTCTGCCCTGAGCAAGTGCCTACTGAGCAGGCACGAATGAGCCGGTATTTGGGCATTCTGAGGAGGGACACTCGGGAGTTCGTGTCGAACTCGACGTACTGGACATTTGCTGAGCTCCAGGTAAATGCCCGGGAGAGGGAGATTGAGTTCGAGACTCAGGCCAGGGAGGAAGCCGAGTCTCAGAGGATGGATCGGCGGCCGACTCGGTCTCAGTCGGCAGCCAAGCGGACCAAGTCCGCTGATTTGAGGACTGGAGGCCAGAAGGGCCGCACTTACGGGAAGTGTGGCAAGGGTCATGAGGGGGCCTGTCGATCGGTTGCTTGCTACAAATGTGGCAAGGAGGGGCATATCACCAAGTATTTCCCCAAGGGATTTATGGTTTGCTTTCATTGCAACCAGACTGGCCATTGGAAGGTCGAGTGTCCACAGTTGCATCAGGGGTCAGCATAGGGATCTGCGCCTGCTGCTAGGGATATCGAGGTTCGACCGGTGAAGGCCGAGGCTCCAAAGGCTCGTGGGAGAGCTTTCTAGTTGACTGCGGAGGAGGTCTGCGTAATGCCCGATGTTGTGGCTGGTATGTATTATGTATTTATATTTTTCTTTTTGAGATATTGTGCTTATATGATGATATGCATAGGTACTTTTCTTGTGAGTTATGTACCTGCTTTGGTGTTATTTGACTCGGGTGCGAGTCGGTCATTTATTTCCTTGGCATTTAGTCAACACATTAGTATCCGTCGAGAGGCGTTGAGTCGACCTCAGCGAGTTTCCATAGATAATGAGCGAGCAGTGTATGCTATGGATGTGATTCGAGGATGTATCCTTGAGATCTTCGGTGTGGAGTTCCCGATAGATCTGGTCCCGATTGCGATGGGGGACGTGTGTGTTATAGTGGGCATGGATTGGTTAAGCTGATTTGGAGCTGTTATAGACTGCAAGCGTCAGTTGGTGACGATAAGAGACCTCAGTGTGGGAGTGCTTACGGTGTATGGCGAGGGAACTCGATGTGGGTCAGCGTTTTGCTCGGCTGCCAGGGCGAGACAGAGTTTGCAGCAGGGTTGCAGTGGATTCGTAGCCTACGTGTTGGACACGCGAATGGCCGCTGGGAGGCCAGGTTCGATTGAAGAGGTTCTGATAGTGTGCGAGTTCCCGGATCTCTTTCCCGAGGAATTGTCGGGTGTGCCTCCCGAGAGGCAAGTGGAGTTTCATATCGATTTGGTTCCGGGAGCAGCACTTATCGCCAAGGCACCTTATCGCCTCGCACCGCCAGAGATGCAGGAGTTATCCTCGCAGCTTCAGGAGCTGCTAAGGAAGGGATTTATTCGACCGAGTAGCTCGCCTTGGGGAGCACCGATCCATTTTGTCAAGAAAAATCATGGTTCACACCGGATGTGCATTGATTACCGAGAGTTGAACAAGTTGATGGTCAAGAACCGTTATCCGTTGTCGAGGATCGATGATCTGTTCGATCAGTTGCAGGGGGCATCTTGGTTCTCTAAGATAGACTTGAGGTCGGGTTATCATCAGATGAGGGTTCGGGATGAAGATATCCAGAAGATAGCATTCAGAATTCGTTATGGGCATTACGAGTTCGTGGTGATGCGTTTTGGGATCACCAGTGCACCAGCTGCGTTCATGGATCTCATGAACAGGGTGTGCAGGCCGATGCTGGATCGATTGGTGATCGTATTCATTGATGATATTTTGGTGTATTCGAGGTCTAGAAAACAACATGAGGAACATTTGAGCGAGATCCTTGGAGTTCTGAGATCGGAGAGGCTTTATGCCAAATTCTCCAAGTGTGAGTTCTGGTTACGAGAGGTTCAGTTCTTGGGACATCTCGTCAACCAGAATGGGATATTGGTCGATCCGGCCAAGATTGAGGCAGTCATGAGGTGGGAGGTGCCGAGATCGCCCACTGAGATCAGGAGCGTTCTGGGATTGGCCGGCTATTATCGGAGATTTATTAAGGATTTCTCCAAGATCGTTGTGCCACTTACCAAGATGACCCGAAAGGGTGTCGCTTTTTCCTGGGGTCCGGAGCAGCAGACCTCATTTGAGACACTTCGCCAGAAGTTGTGCGAAGCCCCGGTGCTCGTACTCCCGGAAGGGATGGAGGATTTTGTGGTGTTCTGTGATGCATCGATATTCGGGTTGGGAGCAGTGCTTATGCAGAGGGGGCATGTGATAACATATGCATCGAGGCAGCTGAAGCCTCATGAGTCGAGGTATCCCACCCACGACCTGGAGTTGGGGGCTGTGGTGTTCTCCCTCAAGATCTGGCGCCACTATCTGTATGGGGTTCGGTGTACCATATACATGGACCACAAGAGTCTGAAGTACTTGATGGATCAGCCCAACTTGAATATGCGCCAGAGGAAATGGTTAGATGTGGTAAAGCATTATGATTGTGAGATCCTGTACCACCCGGGCAAGGCTAATGTTGTAGCCGATGCTTTGAGCCGTAGGGCGGAGAGCGCCCCGATTTGAGACGTTTGTATGAGGTTGACAGTGATGACCCCGGTGTTGGACACCATTCGAGGGGCCCAGGCGGAGGCCGTGAGACCGGAGAACCACAAAAGGGAGCAGGTGATCGGGCAAGTATCGGAGTTCGTTACCAATAGTCAAGGACTTATGACTTTTTAGGGCCGAATTTGGGTACCGTTTGTGGGCGGAGCGTGTACCATCTTGATGGAGGAGGCCCATAGGTCGAGGTTCTCGATCCATCCCGGGGCCACTAAGATGTTTTTGGACCTAAAAAGGGATTATTGGTGGCCCTGTATAAAGAGAGATGTCGTGTGGTTCGTGGAGAGGTGCTTGACCTGTCACAGGGTTAAGGCCGAGCACCAGTGTCCACATGGTAAGTTGCAGCCATTGGAGATTCCTGAGTGGAAGTGGGAGCAGGTTACCATGGATTTTATCACCAAATTATGAAGGACTGCTAAAAGTGTCGATGCAATTTGGGTGATTGTGGACAGGTTGACGAAGAGCGCTCACTTTCTTGCTATCAGTGAGAGCTCTTCTGTTGAGAGGCTGGCAGAGTTGTATGTGAGGGAGGTGGTATCGCGGCATGGAGTTCTGATCTCGATTGTTTCAGATCGAGATATGCGATTTACTTCCAGATTTTGGAAGAAGTTTCACAAGGCGTTGGGTACGAGGCTGCATTTCAGTACCCCATACCACCCACAGACGGACGGACAGAGTGAGCGGACGATTCAGACGCTCGAGGATATGCTTCGGGCATGTGTATTAGATTTCGGAGGGATTTGGGACACGTATTTTCCGTTGGCTGAGTTTTCCTATAACAACAACCATCAATCAAGCATTAGTATGCCACCCTTTGAGCTGTTGTACGAGAGGAGGTGTCGGACCCCCATTTGCTGGGGTGAAGTAGGGCAACGTGTGATGGGTAGTACGGAGATAGTGCTTCGGACGATGGAGCAGATACAACAGGTCAGAAAGAGGTTGTTGACCGCTCAGAGTTGCCAGAAAAGTTATGCAGACAGGCGGCGATCCGAGCTTAAGTTTCAGATTGGAGACTTTGTAGTCCTGAAGGTGTCTCCTTAGAAAGGAGTGATTCGGTTCAGGAAAAGGGGCAAGCTAGGGCCCCGGTATATTGGGTCCTATAGAGTGATTGCGAGGGTAGGCCGAGTAGCATATCGATTGGAGCTACCTGCAGAGTTGAGCCAAATTCATAATACCTTCCACGTGTCTCAGTTGAGGAAGTGTGTAGCTGACGAGGCGGTGGTAGTGCCACTAGAGGATATTCAGGTGGATGCGGGCCTGAATTATGTCGAGAGACCAATTACGATTCGGGATCGGAAGATCAAGGTTCTGACGAACAAGGAGGTGCCATTGGTGCAGGTTCAGTGGCAGTATCAGAAGGGGTCCGAGCTGACGTGGGAGTCAGAGTCAGAGATGCGGGAGCAGCATCCGGAGTTGTTTTCGGTATAAAACTTCAAGGGCGAAGTCTGGTTCTAGTGGGGGAGAATTGTAACATCCCGAAATTTAGGTTCAACCATTTAAACCTTCTTCTTTTCCAAGTTGTCAAATTAGGTCCCTTTGTGATAAGTTCTAAACTTATGAGTACGCTGGGCGTACTAAGGAGTACGCTGCACGTACTCGCGCACTTATTTTGTACACGGATTCATCTGGGTACGCTGGGCGTACCTAAGGTTACACCGAACGTAACCGATCCAGTTTCAAAACCCTAATATGACTTGAGGGCTATAAAAGGAATGAGATGGTCTTGTCCCTCAGCCACCATCTTTCACAAAGAAACCCTAAGAGAGTATTTCCTTCGTTTTTAGCTTGGGTGTGAGTGTTCTAAGCTTTAGAGTTCCATTTCAAGGTGGTGGAAGAGAAGAGGAGACCATTGTGGAAGATAGAAGTTGGTGGATAAGTGTAGACCTGAGGACTACAAAGGTTGGAGCTTCTCCCTGAGGTAAAAAGTTCAGATCTTGCCTTGCTGTTTGTGGTGTGCTTCTTGGACCAATTTCTAGGGTTTTTGGTCCCAAGATGGAGACTTTATGAGCAAAGAGTCTCCATTGGCCTCGATCTATCATATTCCAGGACTATATGAGTTGTATGTTCATAAAAATGCAATCTTGGACGTGAATGTTGATCCATGCATGAGATCTAGACTTTTGGAGGAGAAAGCAAAGGTGTTAGAAGGTGTGGGGAACCTTTATAGCCATGCAAAGGCTTAAAGGTTTCGACTTTATAGTTTAAGCGGTATTAGAATGGCCAGATCTGGAATGTGGGGTTATGTCTTAACTGTTTATGACATTAAAATGAGGAAATAAGGAACTGGGATTTACGCTCGACGTAATCCCAGTACGCGCCGCGTAGGGGGTCGCGTTCCCCGTTTCTGGAGTGCAAGGGTACTCCCCGCGTACAGGAGCTGGTACGCCCCGTGTACTGTTTGCTGTTGACTTTTGTTGACTTTTAGGGTTTCGGTCAACATGTGGACTTTTGAGTCAGGGAGGGGTAAAATGGTCTTCTACCCTTCTGTGGGATTGTAGAAAGGGGTGTAGCATAGCCTTGAGAGCCGTTAATGATTTGGAATGATTATTTGTTGTGATTAGGCGAGGCTAGGTCTTCGTTTCGAGATTCAGAGATATCGAGCACGTGAGATTCTAGACATCATACGAGGTGAGTCTTCTCACTATACTGTACCTGGAAGGGTACCTATGTGTGACCGGAAGGTCTGGTATGCTATGAGATATATGATGGGTTTTGAGCATTCTAACACTTCCTAAGTGTACATGCAACCCTAATAACCTTGAATCTATGTTTTCTCTATATACATCCAAATTTCTATTTCAAGGTTATTTCCTAACTAGCATGGCATGGGGAATACATAATACTTAAAAAACTAGTATAAATACATACCTTGTTGTTGCTTGGATTCCTTCAAGACTTTGTGAGCCTAGCACCCCAAATGTTGTGCCTCAAATGCTTCACACAACACTACAACCTTGGAATAACTAGAGAGAATACTTCTACACTTTAAATCGGCTATGCCCTCACATGAATACTCTTAGTGCCGATTTTGCATGCTATAGAGTTTCTTTTATAGTGTGTCATAATTAGGAGTTACAAATGTAAACCCTAATTGTCATGACTCTTCATTTCTCATGACGCATGGGTTTGTAACTCCCATGGACTATCCATGGAGCTCCATATGGTTATAACCAAACCCATAAACCATGGATCATTAATCCACCATAAAAGAATTGATGATTGTCATAATCAAACGTATATATTTAATTAGTCTCACTTTGATCACCAAATTAATACTAGATTAATACTTTATCAACACTAATTAAATAATACTATTATTAATATATTAGAACTTATAATATATTAATAATCACAAGTGTACTTTCTCTCATTTTGTCTATCCATGTATTGCAATGCCATGCAACCCAAATGGACCATGTCGGGTCGGGTCAAGTACATACCAAATAAAGTTATGGACTTAGACACTATATCCAACAGTCTCCCACTTGGATAAGTCTAATAAATATAATTGCAAATATGATTTCAAAATCCGACTAGCAATCGTAGCTCTTTCAAAGTCTCTCGGAACTGAGATGATGATGATACGCCATTTAAGATAAGTGATCATATAATCCTCTGTTCTCATGATATCAGCCGGACAAACACAAGGAACATGGTCTTACTTATTGTCCAACATTTGTTTCTCGATCTCTGATTTGTTTCGACATAGAACTAAATTGAACACATCAATTAGGTTCTGACCGGGCCCGGTACATAGGTAAAAACCAAATCATCGAGGGGCCCAGATATCGCTTCTATTTCTAGAAGGAATAGATAAACTTCGACTGATATGCTTGTACTAACTACCTGTTGAATTATTCACAAAGGCACGTTTTATAACATCGAGTTACCAATGCGTTTTCGTACAATTAACGAATAACCAACTCATAGTCAACAACTCATATCTCTAGGTTTGAAGATTTATATGATATTACCGTCTCACGATCACTCGAGATAAATTCCATGAAGTGATGCAGGTGAGCATGGGTTGAATCCAATACTCAGCCCTTATGAGTACTCATAAATGTTGTAGCAACCATTGCATTGTCTAAAGCACTTTAGATAAATCATACAAGCCAAATTCATGACAGTCTTGATTCATATCTACTTCCAACATATGACTGACTGTGGATGGTTTGAAAATATGATATATACCATAACATAATTATTCTGGAGGTCAAAACATGCAAAGTGAAACACAAGGATAATACTAATCTCATATGGCCCCAACACTTTGAGTGTAAATAAAAACACCTTTTATTTAAGCACCATATTGATTACTCATTATTTATGTTTCGATTAATCAACTTTATGCTTGAATTAAAACATTAGTTGTCCCATGCTCCAAGTATGTACATTATGTTTTTCCAAACAACAATTATGCCATACTCCAAGTATGCATACTATGTTTACATATGGTCCTCTCTTTGTGAAATAGATCAATTGACAATATTCCAATGATGCTTATTTCACAATTCTAATCCTTGTTGTAAATTCAAGAATACCAAACTCGTGCCATTTACTGTAATCTGTTAGATTCTAAACTTATATGCAATGATCCCCTTGTAATGACTATGCACAGAAGTCATAAAGACTTGGCAACAGACATTACAAAGTATTCCAATGGAAAACAATTCCATGGAAATGAAGTCTCAAATTCAAAGTACATTCCTTTGAACATCCTACTTAGCTATAAGTTCTTTAATCTTACACAAATTCAAAGAATAACTTCCACCTATGGAGACAATTCCATATTACCATTTTGACCATCACTTCTGAACAAGAGTTGCCTCTTTTCAAAATATGTCAATATGGTCCTTACTCTATACTTCTAATTGTCCATGAGCAACCAATCTTTGGTAAACCTCAGATTGTCCTCGACAATTTTGCTTAATCATTTTAGTCATTTCCAGTTCTACTCCTTTTTCCATCTTAATGCCCTAGGCATTTGGAAAATTTAGAATGGATGAATATTATAGCACATGTAATCAAACCTATACCCAAAGCATATGGGACATGATTTATGCTATAAAATTTTTTATTTGCCATGTTTTCATAATTCGAACTATGAAGAGGGATGGCGTAATCATAATCGAATTTTGAGAACGCAACATATATAGAATTTCCTTATGTTGAACCATTCCAGCATAACATTCGTATATATCTTGGACTAAAGTAGATTAAATTCTCAATCTAAGCTTGTAGAATTGGAGTGAAGTATAAAATCCTCTCCCTTAATTATAGCAAAACACCTTTTTCAAGGCAAATTGAAACTTTTGTTTTCTATAATTAATATTGCTGACTTGCAACACTTAACATAATAATCATGCTCCCACTATCATAATGATTATTATCTTACTAGCATAACACTTATGCTCCCACTAGCTTTGACATGTATCCAGAGATCAGCTGGACTTTTAGAAACCAACACTTTATTGACTTTTCTACCAAAGTTCAGATTTCTGATACGCAATTTCTTTGATAAGACTTTATCAAAACCATACACCTTTCCGTAGATATCTTACTTGTGTGTCTAAACAATTATGAAGAGGGATGTCGTAATCATAATGTTTAGACCTTTTGTCATTCTCACAATTGCTATCTACTCAAAATCTACTTAGTGAAAGAGTCTCATTACCATCATTTTCATGAATCGAAGAGAAACCTTATGACACTTATATTTTTATGGTGTATGTGTTCCTATCCATGTGAATTTTTCATAACCATAATCACAAGACAAGGCTAGTGACAAATCCAAACTCATATGGACTAAACTTGTTCAATCTTAATTTCTTGCCACCTGGTAGCACAATGCCCACCATTGCTTCCGGGTTGTTATGCAAACAATTGAGAACTTATAGAACTCACAAGCATAATCAACTTTTAACTGGAATAGATACAAAAATAATAATATGTCAACATGATAGGTTACAAACCTCAAGTCGTGGGCTAGTGATTAATAAAACTCTTGATTAGTTCTTGAAACTATTTCAGAATCTTTTAGACTCCCACTGTCCTCTTGACATATAAGACTTCTCTTTGTCAAGAACCATTCCTTGACAATACAAATATTCAAGAGCTAGTGCGGATTCTTATCAAGTTAAACACTTCTCACTATCGGTCTTAGCTGGTCTTTGTTTTATCCAAAACATCACAACTTACCAATCTCAAATGTACAAGAATAGGAAACATCTTACTCTACATTTGACAAGTGTTATGAACTTTCTAAAGACTATGTCACTCAAGTTACAATCCTGGAGTATAACTCCAGGATTTGTTTTTGGAACGAAGTATGAATTATCTTTTGATTTAACCATATTTCAACAATTCACGATTCCTCTCCTCAGGCAACAAACACACTAAGGTGTATTTAGAGGATCAATTGTGATATGGTTCCATAATCACTAAGATAATTATAAAACAAAATACACAAATACTCTCCCATCTCTTCAGATTGGAGAAACTTTTATCTTTCTGCCTTATTTGATTCTTCTTATTCATTCTGCCATACATTGAAACTTTTCCAATGTTTCAGAATTACACTTAAACTCGTAAGCATAACCATATTTACTAAAATTTAGTAAATCATAACGAATAATCTTATCAACCTTTGTGGTGGACCTGACCAGCACACAACCAAGTATACCCGATCTTTTAGTCCTTCACCTGACTCACATGCGAATGTGAACAAGGAATTAGTCTTAATTTACCAAAGATGAAAATTCTCATTCATCACACAATACAACTTGCTTGATTCCAAGTTTCTATCCAGCTGAAAATTGGGTGATGAGAATCTTTCCTTATTTGGTAATTATGACACTACCACGAATGAAAGAATCAAATCCATTTACCCATATTGTTTATCAATGGAAACATATAAGCAACAACCTTTTTCACAAATGCCATTGTAAGGATACTTAAAATAAATAAAATCAAAACCATTTTATTTTATTTTAAAACTTTGTGGAAAACTTATCCTTACAATCCATATGGAAAATCTTGTTGTTATCTATTTCTAAGCAATATGTCTAACCTCTTGAAGTAACAACTCAAAATTCTGATCACCGAACCATGCGATCAAAATCCCTCTTCGCGATCAGAATCAGCATATACTTCCTTTAAGTTTCTTCACTTTTCTTTGATTCTTAAAACATCAACATGTGACCCAGTCACATCATGCAATAAGAATCTCAGAATAGAAACTTAATAAAGTTAGACAATGGGCTTTACCTGAAGTAGAGTCAAACATTTGACTTTACTATCCTTATGGACTTTTAGGTAAATTTGGCAGCTTCGCAACCAATGCCCTTCCATTGGCAACAGAAACATATGGACTCTTTGGAAACGGTACACTGGACTATCACAGACTTAGCCTTTCTCTTTACCATTTGGTCAACCGAGTTGACTATGGCCAATCCCTTTCAATTGGGAAGAGAAAGGTTTTCTGGACTTCCAATGTTACCATTGTCAATGTCCATGGAAGTTTGGGAAGTTGATCTTCCAATAAAATTTTGCTTTACCAATGCTCCAAATCATTGTTGATTCAGCATCATCAAGCAAATAGGTAAGATCATTAAGGGTCATGTCATGATCTGTCATCAGGGAGTGACCAAGTCAACAGCCAGCTACCTTGAGACTTCGACACCCGACTCTCCCGGCTTGTCAATATGTGACTTAATCTCCAAGACCTAAGCACATATAGACTTTGTTCGCCAATAGGGATTGAGTGACTTAGAACTTATCAGGTCTTGAAACTTGTGGGATAGGGAGATTTATTGGAGGAGGTGGAGGAAGTGAAGTATGATTTTCAGTCCCACTAATGCACAACAAAGGGATTGATCTCTCACCTTGGTTGCCATTTGGGATATCATCTTCATTAGGAAGCTTCTTCCTAAAGATTTGGGAAGACCATAGCTGTCTAAACTAGACATCTATAATGGGAGAAATTCAAGTTAGTTGATTTAAAGTCCTTAATATAACACCCAATATGAAATATTAAAGCTAGGACCCAATAACCTATTTATAACTGGAAGAGGGATGCCGTAATCCAAATTATAAAATAGTTAAAGGTAGGTAAATGACGATTTACCAATTTCCACCATGAAAAACGAAATATAATTAAGTTTTAATTGGATTTGAAACTCCTAGATCTTTTAAGATACATTGAACTTTTCAATGGCATGTTTGAATCTCGATTGTGCCCTCTCAAATTTGTGATTGGGATGCCGAGGATCACAAACAAGGTGTGAATAACATACAAATTGACTTGGTACCCTCAACAATATTACCTAATCGATGTTCCGGTTAACCACACACGCTCCACCGATCTATAATAAAGTCAAGTTACCCTTTGCCACTCTTACTAGTCCATGTTAGTGTGCCGGTTAACCACACACGCTCCACTAACGACTTGGTAAGGTACAAAGTGTAATTTTATGGGCTAGCACCAATTTCACATTTTCCTAAAATAACTAATATTGGGATTAATTCCATGTTGGTTAATTTAGTTATTTTAGCTTGCTAAAGAACCTTGTGTGTGAATGATAATTGATTTTCTGTTAATAGGGAGATAATTAATTAGCATGAACATCTATTAGTTATCAATCTCATATGCTTTGTGAACACTTTTGTCATATGTCTAGTGTTAATGAACATTAAACTAGGATTAATAAGGAAATCGAGTAAATTTATGTGCAAGCTTGTGAGATGACCATTAAACAAGAAGTTAATTAAAAGAATAAATTAATTAGCTATTGCAAGTCTAACTTAACCTGAATATTAAATCTAGTAAATTTAATTGAATTAGACAACTGGCCATTGTTTAAGTTAGTTTATTTGCTAAGGATTAGTGTAGTGAATGCAAAACTAATCAATTGAATCGGTAACCGACAAAAGAATTAATCCATTGCACTATTACCTTGTAATCAACCATAAGATCAATTGAGTTGAACTAAATAGATGTTCCTTCCCGTCATTGAATTTAGTCAAAGTCTTTGTTTTCTAGCTTTGAGTAAGTAATTATTAGTAAGTTTCTAGTCTTGTAAAACTAGAGAAAACCCCTACTTATTAATCAATTTAGATAAAATTAGTTTTTAGTTTTAATTTGCCGTTCCCTGTGTTTGATACCCTACTTATTCAACTATACCGCAATTGATAGGTTCACTGCCTTTTGTGTGTTATTTTATAATTAAAAGTAGGTTTAAAACTAGGTGAGCTTGCACACATCAAGTTTTTGGCGCCATTGCCGGGGAACGGTTCTAAAACTAATATTAAATTCTAGTTTAATCGATCCTTTGTGTGGGATTTATCTTACACAAAGTTATTTACAAAGTAATTCAGTAAGTAGAATTAGTTTCAATAAAATTCTGTTTTTAGAATAACTAGAAATTTTTTTAGTTTTTGCCTTGAACTCGCCGAGTGCATTCGAGCAGACTCCAAGGGTTTCTCTATATGCCAGGGTATCGATCTAAAAGTCCCTTTATATAGATTTTCACAAAACAGACGCTACTCGGCGAGTCCAGTGACCTACTCGCCAACTACATCACTTAAAACCCGTGTACGGCAAGTCAGTGCGTCCAGAATCGTGAAAGTTCGATACAACTCGCCGAGTAATCGACCCTACTCACCGAGTACGTTTCGAATCAGCATTTTCTCAAAACATGAAAGTCGTCCGAAATTGTGTCTACTTTTCAGAACATTTTGAATCTCGAAATTGTGTCTACTTTTCATATTAAATATACATTATTATTCATTTATTAGCTAAATTATTGCATATTATGGACAAAAGGTACTTAAAAGTGTTTAAATTATGTTTTTCAGTCCAAAGATGAAGCTCGAAAGCGAAAGGAAGCGGGAGAAACAGTTAGAAGATTGAGGATGAAATAAAGAAGAAAAACACTAAAAATGGCATTGACTCAGCGAGTCAGATCGACTACTCGGCGAGTCCAATCGAAGAATCGAGAAGATAATGACTCGGGATCCCAGAGAGTTATCACAATACGGGGAATGTGAGAGGGACTCAACGAGTCACCACCTGACTCGACGAGTCGGTTCGTATATTTATAAATAACTCCACAGATCGATAGAGGTGGGTTCTGGGACGATTCAGAAGTATTTTGCTACGATTGAGAAGCCAGAGAAACCCTAGAAGATGAAGTAATAAGCAAGAATTCAATCCCGAAGGAGAATTGAGGCAAATTTCATCATTCTTCTTAATCTTTTGTTTTGTCATTATGATTGAACATTTAGACTTTGTTTGTTTGCTGTTATTTACTTCAATGACGAGCTAAAACCTTTGAACTTCTGTTTGGGGATACGAAATTGATAATATGGTTTGATTTTTGGTAGGATTAATTCCATGTTGGTTAATTTAGTTATTTTAGCTTGCTAAAGAACCTTGTGTGTGAATGATAATTGATTTTCTGTTAATAGGGAGATAATTAATTAGCATGAACATCTATTAGTTATCAATCTCATATGCTTTGTGAACACTTTTGTCATATGTCTAGTGTTAATGAACATTAAACTAGGATTAATAAGGAAATCGAGTAAATTTATGTGCAAGCTTATGAGATGACCATTAAACAAGAAGTTAATTAAAAGAATAAATTAATTAGCTATTGCAAGTCTAACTTAACCCGAATATTAAATCTAGTAAATTTAATTGAATTAGACAACTGGCCATTGTTTAAGTTAGTTTATTTGCTAAGGATTAGTGTAGTGAATGCAAAACTAATCAATTGAATCGGTAACCGGCAAAAGAATTAATCCATTGCACTATTACCTTGTAATCAACCATAAGATCAATTGAGTTGAACTAAATAGATGTTCCTTCCCGTCATTGAATTTAGTCAAAGTCTTTGTTTTCTAGCTTTGAGTAAGTAATTATTAGTAAGTTTCTAGTCTTGTAAAACTAGAGAAAACCCCTACTTATTAATCAATTTAGATAAAATTAGTTTTTAGTTTTAATTTGCCGTTCCCTGTGTTTGATACCCTACTTATTCAACTATACCGCAATTGATAGGTTCACTGCCTTTTGTGTGTTATTTTATAATTAAAAGTAGGTTTAAAACTAGGTGAGCTTGCACACATCAAGTTTTTGGCGCCGTTGCCGGGGAACGGTTCTAAAATTAATATTAAATTCTAGTTTAATCGATCCTTTGTGTGGGATTTATCTTACACAAAGTTATTTACAAAGTAATTCAGTAAGTAGAATTAGTTTCAATAAAACTCTGTTTTTAGAATAAGTAGAATTTTTTTTAGTTTTAGCCTTGAACTCGCCGAGTGCATTCGAGCAGACTCGGCGAGTCCGACGCTGTTTCAGCCTTATTTTTTTTATTTCTTTTTTGTTCTTTTTACGCGTTTTGTCTCTTTTGTTTTGTTTGTTTACAGTTGTTTCATGACCCGAGGATCTGATACACCTCTGGTCCCTCCTTTGGAAGACCCGGAATCCGCACTAAGAAGGAGCAAAGGAAAAGCCGATGGAGAAACCACATCTTCAAAGAACTCACCACTCAAAAACTTAAAGTCCGTTTTCAGGAAGAAGAGGAGCAACAAATCAGGAGCATCCAGTGCCTCGTTGACAATTGAAGAACCAATTCAAGAAGATATCGAGTACGAGACCGAGGAAGAAGAAGAGCATACTTACGAGCACGAAACCGATTCCGAAGAAGAGTTAGCTATCACAATGGCTAACATTGATGAAGTCCCCATGGGGGAATGGAAGAAAAGGATGCGTGATGACACCGGGCCGGGACTTGTGCAACCCACAATTCCCGCGACCGCTACTTTCGAACTAAAAGGCCATATTCTTGCCCAACTCAAGGAGATTCCTTTCTACGGGAAGGATCACGAAGACGCTTACAAGCACTTGGACGAAGTGAATGATGTGGCCGACTACTTCAACGTACCGAATGTTCCACGCGAGACCCAGCTTCTTCGCATGCTTCCTGTTACATTTAAAGGAGCTGCGAAAGATTGGTTAAAGTCACTTCCTCCCGGATCGGTCACCACATGGGCCAAGATGAAAGAAGAGTTCATAGACCATTTCTGCCCGCCCTCCAAGATAGCCAAGCTAAAGAAAGCCATTGCCAACTTCGAGCAACAACCCGAGGAATCTCTTTATGAAGCTTGGGAAAGGTACAAGAGCCTACTTAGAAATTGCCCACACCATGACCTTAATAGCCAACAAGAGGTCTCCATCTTCTATGATGGAGTCAATGTCACCACAAGGCAATTACTTGATTCTCAAGGCCCGCTCACAAAGAAGGGGCCCCCGGTAATTAAAGAATTAATTGAAGAATTCTCTAAGCACTCTAGAGAATACCACAATCCGAGAAACGAAGTAAGTCAGGGGGTAGTGAACGCGTCAAATGATAGCATGGTGGCGGTGATAGCTAAGCTTGATAGTCTAGATCGAAGAATGACTAAAATGGATCAAACAATCCATGCTATTAGGGTAGGATGCGAAAATTGTAGAGGGCCCCATCTTACAAAGGATTGTGATTTGGATGAGAATGGAAATAAGAAAGCTCAAGTCTTCTATTCAAGTGGCGATCGTTATGACGAAAATTGGCTGAAACCTAAGAAGGAGTGGCTACCATACGAAGAGTATAAGAAGGCTAAGAAGGAGAAATACAAGCAGAAGGAGAGGGGACTATACCAAAAGGAAGAACCGGTAGAAAAGAAGGCCGATTTAGAAGAGTTATTCACTAGATTCATAGCCGCGTCCAAAAAAAGACACAGTGAACACGATGCTACCATACACGAGACCAGAAACATGTTAAGGAATCAGCAAGCATCAATTCTCAACATTGAGAAACAGCTGGGACAGCTTGCGCATCAAGTAAATGATAAAAGGCCGGGTCAACTTCCAAGTAACACCAAACCCAATCCAAGAATGGAGAATGTAAGTGTAATAACCTCCAGTAGTGAAGAAACATTTATAGATGCACTGAGAATCTCCAAGAAGAAGGCAGAAAAGGTAGAAGAATCGGACCCAGCAAAACCCGATCCGACTCGCCGAGTCACTCTCTTGGACTCGACGAGTCCATGCGGGAATGATAAAACTGTTAGTTCTTTAAAGCCTTATAATCCTCCTCTGCCATATCCAATCAAAGCCATGCCTGCAGAAAAAGTAGAAGCATACAGAACCTTCATGAAGCATGTTAAAGTTTTACAAGTTAATGTGCCATTCGTGGAAACAATGCTCCAAACACCTAAGTACTTCAACTTGCTTAAAGGCCTTTTTGCTGCTAGGAAAGATTTGGCTGAAGTCGCGGAAATATTGATGAGTGAGCTACCTGAAAAGAAGGGTGACCCGGGAAATATTTTGATTCCGTGCCAATTTGGTAATGAAGTTTTCACCCGAGCATTAGCTGATTCGGGGGCAAGCATCAATCTGATGCCTTTTTCGTTCTTTAAGAAGTTGAATTTACCAGAACCAAGGCCGGTAAATATGAAGATCCACTTGGCGGACAAGACGATAATTCATCCACAAGGCGTTTGTGAGGATATCCTTATAAAAGTCGACAAGTTTATTTTTCCAGTAGACTTCGTGGTAGTTGATATGGAAGAAGACCCCGAAATTCTAATTATTTTGGGGAGATCATTCTTGAACACCGCGTGTGCTTTAATTGATATATGTGAGTCTACATTGACATTGAGGGTGGGTGACGAGTCTGTAATGTTTAAAGCTATTCCAGAAGCCAAGCAAGAAGAAGAAAAGAAAGAAGAAATCTCATTTATCCATTTGGATGATGAGATATTACAAAAAGAGCTTGCACTTTTGCTAAAGGAAGATCCAAGCAAGTTTCTGCTACATTCTGAAGAGGATGGAGATGTTAACAAGGACTTGGAAGAGTTAGAAAAGCTACTGGAAGGAGTCAACTCAGAGAACACCCAAGAATTGATGGAACCCGATCAGACTCGGCGAGTCACTTTACTGGACTCGACGAGTCCAATCGAATTTGATAAAGACTTGGCCGACTTAGATCTGCTTGTTGCTAGTTCTTCACATACCTTGGATTTCGATATTATTCATGATTCTTTAGAAGAACAAACAGCAGAAGGAGGAATGGGAATGAAAGTTCAATATGCCGATGTGGCATGTCTTGATACGATTCCGTTTGAAGATGGGTTGAGCACGAAAAAGGATGAAGAGACAAAGGAAAGAAGGGTGGAAGCTGATCAACCATTCACTACTAAACCTAAAGCACGAACCGTCACAAAATATGAAGTAATTAAATTTAAAGAGAAAGAGGTGCAAGAGAAGGTGAAAAAGAATGGGGTAAAGAAGAAAAAGAGGAAAAGGGAAGCCCAAACAGCTGAGGATGATGCTGTGAAAAAGAAAAGAGATGCATTGAAATGGGCTTACAAGAAGAAGATTCACGCTTACAAGACCAAGTACAAACCACAAAAAGTTAGGCGTGCATTCCCGATGCTCGAAGATGACGAAACGTAGATGGGAAGGAGTCTAGCTAATGACTCCTTAAAAAGAAGCGCTTGACGGGAGGCAACCCGTTGTTTAGAGTTTGCTTTCTTTTACTTTTTAGTTTTTTTTTTAGTTTTGTTTGATTTTTTTTCCGAATCATCGAACATGTCTGCTTGAGAATATGCATGGACTAAGTGTGGGGTGAAATGAAGTTTCTTTTCTAAACAAATGATAAATTTTAAAATTTTTTTTTTAATGGTTTGAAAGACACTCGCCGAGTCTGACCATGACTCGACGAGTCCCTTTAGAATTCAGAAGGAAGTATCATCGCGACCAGACTCGCCGAGTCTGACCCTGACTCAACGAGTCGGTCTTATTCACAGAAAAAAAAATATTAACTTTTTACAATCGGTAATTAGGGTTTTCTCCCTAAAGTTGTAGTTTTTTTTCACACACAACTCGTCGTGCCTCTTTTTCTCTCCAATTTCTCAAGCATTCATCCCCTCCTTCAATTATTCTTCAAATCTTTCAAGTACCATCTCAAAAGGTAATGAATTTCTTATTGTTTTCTGTTAAGAACATGATTTTCAGGCTATTTATGATGGAAATTGTATGAAAAACCCGTTTTTGAAAAGTAGTAAATTTCTAGGGTTTTGATTTTTCATGATTTAAGATGTTTTGAATGCTTGTTTTGGCCTTAATACCTTAATAATATGTGCCTAGACAAAACCCTTGAGTTAATTTTCAGGTTTCATGGTCCAATTTCCATTGACCCGCCGACTGACTCGTGTAGTTCTTGCGACTCGCCGAGTCGTCCATGGAGTCGACGAGTCGAGTCGGGGACCATCTGCTTGATTCGTTTTAATCTGTGTTTTCTGGGTTTTGCATCTTTGTTTTGCAGAAATCATGTTCAGAAGGGGGAAAAGTTCCAATGGCCACCAAGGGGACTTTCCTTGGTTGAATTTCCCACAAATCGAGTCCGCTTCAACATTGCGGAATTGGAAGAAGAAGTTGGCTGACATAAAGAAGAAAGAGATCTACGTGCCCAACCGGATAGATTGGGAGTGGTTGCAAAGTGTACGCTATGAGGAGGAGTTAGCTCCTTATCTTTTAAAAGAGTTTCACCATGAAGGCGAAACAATGATTTGCGACGGGTGGAGTCGGGTCTTCCGTATTCAAGAGCCGGTTTATTTGGAGCTATGTTTAAAGTTCTTCTCCACGGTGTCTTTCACCGGGGGAGTGGATGTTTATCACCCGGAAAGCTTTAGTTTCTGCCTTGGGGGAGAATTTCATCAATGCTCTGTGGTGGATCTTGCTTGTCGATTAGGGGTTCATGACCAGCCCTTGGTCTCAACACCCATATTTCGGGCCTTTTTGGAACAAACCCATATGTTGTTTCCCGAAGGAGTTACGAGCGCGGGCTGGTGGAATACAATTGGTAATAAAGTCTATATTCCGAAGTCGGCACAAGAAGGGAGCATTCGATCCCCAACACACCGCCTCATTCATCGTCTCATTTCATGTGGCAACCCGAAAAATTTCTCGCGTGCACTTTTCGATTCTTTCCAATATTAGACTTACTTTACTATATGGTAATACCCTTTAGAGTCTAATGAAGCGTTCTAAATGTGATATAATCAAGGTAGGAGTGTTAAGAAGGGTTAACTCAAAGTGTAGGAATCAAAACCGGGCTAAACACTCCAACACATGGAGTGTGCGGCCATACACTTGAGTGTGCGGCCACACACTCTTGTTTGCGGCCTCACACCTTCCCAACCGCACACTCTATGCATATATACCACACTTGAATCATTTTTGAACACATCCTTCATTTCTTCAAACATAGAACACGAAAGTCCTCTCAAGTATCATCCATTCTCCTTGAAGATCTTCATAAAAGGTAACAAGAACACCAAGAACACCATGTTTCTGGCAGCACACATGGCCGCACACAGGGCCGCACACATGTGCTGGCAGCACACTAGGCCGCACACACACATATAGTGTGTATTTTGGCCATACACCCTCTTGTATAGCCTTATAAACCCCTATACAATCATATGTGATTATAACACTTCATTATAAGTGTTTACTAGTCCCTAAGGTGGTCCTAAAATCATCAATTAGTTGTTCATAACACTAATTAAATCCATATATGTGCCTATATATGCTAAATAGGATTCGCGCGTGTACTCAAGTCACCACTTGGCACCTAGCGTCTAATCCAACATTGTCATCAGAACCACTCACTACAGGTGAGTTTATACCCCTTTAATTAACCTTTGAAATACTTTTAAATGTTTTAAATACTTTTATGAGGGGGAATACAAGTTGAATACTTATAGTTATTACATCAATCACATGTGATTAATAACTAAGAAAACCAATGATTTTATCAATGTCCAAACTGTTTATCAAACTACTTTACTTCAAAATGTTTTACAAACTCTTTTACTCATCAAATACTTTTATTTAAACCTTGTTATACTTCTTATATAAGAAATGTTTAAAAGGCTTAGGAAGGCCATCCGCCCTATTTCCTTTTTCTCGATTTGGATGTGGTCTGGTGGGATTTCGGGTAGCCGTCCGAAGGTCGTTTCAATATTAATTATATATTAAATGTACATATATAGACATAAAAGTACTTTCATATTCATGCGTATTAGTCACAACATTAGTAAGTTAGCATCGGGGTAACACAGGATCATACTACTACAATTTCTAGATCCATGAGTCAGTTCATTCGTGAGTTAATGCTTATTACTATAAGAACATATACAACTATACTAGAAAGAGAACATATACAACTATACTAGGACGAGAACATATACCACGATACTAGAACAAGTAACATTACATTACCTATACATGAATACGTTAACAATTGTGATCCACTGTATGGGAGCATGCCTTAATTGTCATGACCCGGGTTGTAGCCAGAGTCTCTTGAAGGGAGAGCGTGAGTTTGCGTATAGATCTATACTGGATTGACTATCCTACACCTTGCTGCTAGCTACAACCGGACCGGCAGGTCTGCGGGTGCCAAACGTCATACCTTATTTTTCGACTATATGTTGTCGTTATTACCAGTCTATAGTATGGTGCAATTTATCACATGATACCTTAATATAAATCCGGTTTAAGGTAGTTAGTACAGCAGTAGTTCCTATAATACAACACTATAGTACTACAATGATTTACCCATTACATATATTTAGTGATTATTTCACTTAAACATTAATGTACAAACTATATTTTGTTAAATGATAGTTACACTTGGGAAATTACACACTTTTACAACAAACGAGCATACAAAACAGTTACGCCTTGGGAGAAGGCTACTTTTAATAGAAAATATAGGTTTTTCTGAGGGATTCAAACTTTTACAAACACTTACAAACATTTACATACATTTTACAAACTTACACTTGCGACATGTTCAAACGTTTTGATAACAAACACCGACACTAAAATACTTATGATCTCACCAGCTTAATGCTGATAAACTCTTTCAAAATAACTTGTATTCTCAGGTCATCAGTAGACAGGTACAGAGACCAGCTTTTGAGAAGATGGAGCGCATTCAGGACTCATCTCTTTATTTTGATTTACATTATTTTTGGTGTCTATAACTGTACAGAACACACTTGTATTAAAATTATATATTTAATGCAATGGATGATGTTGTTTGCTTGTTTACTATTACTGTGTTGTGATACATTACATGACGTCCTCCGTCCCTGGACGTTTCCGCCATTCTCGGTTTTGGGGTGTGACAGATTGGTATCAGAGCATTGTTTATAGTGAATTGAGTATATCAACCCATAAAAGATATACTAACTATAAACCCATCTGGGATTAAAACACTCTGACCATGAATCTATACATTAAATACTAAAATATTTAATTAAGTATACTAGGCTGCATTCATACTAAAATCAGTGTCACAATGACAAGAACAAAAGTATTACGATTGTTAAATATCATAGGTAAGCTCGGGGATGTATGGTCAGTCTTGGGAATGGCATAACCTGATCAACTATGCTGGTCATAGGAGTGATTAGCATATGCCCTAGAATGGTTGTGATATGTTAACAAGTCTAAAAACTTACCAACACTACTACGATAAGAGCATTAGAACAAAACATAAGTCTAAAATACTATAGGAGTATTTTGGGTTACTATAATTACATACCTAAGAACTAAAAAGGTTTCTATCAACTAGGTCAATAATTGTTAAGTGTATACGCTAAGCTTATATGAAATTTAGGTGTTATAGGCTCAGAATCTGTGACCTTTGCCTCACTTCCTGTTCCTTGTTTGGTTGTGGATTTGGAGTTAGGGCCACTTATTCGAATGACTATCCTACTCTAATTTCATATAACTAGTATACATTACACAAGTATTGACATAACTGATGAAGATCATCTTATAATTATCTTAGTTTAGTACGCCTATTTATAAAAGACTCTTATATCCCTTTTCTCGCGTAGATTTCATGGTTGGATTCCATCACGGCGACCCGTACTTTCCAAATGAAGGCAACGCAGGATGGCTCGAAGCAGAGTCCGATGATGAGCATCAAATCCTGTTGGATGATCATCAAGCTGAAGGCTTCTCAGATGAATCTGGCTCTGAGCCAGAAGTCAACAATCTACCTCCCATAGGTCAAACCCCGAACAACGATCCCCGACCAGCTTTTCCAGGTCCCACTCCCTTGTGGGTAAACAACTTGAATCGCTGGAGCGATGAACAGGGTCAACCCTTACCTTACTTTGGGGACCGAAGCTTTTACAACGTTAGCGAAGGTGGTTCTGCGGATAGAGCTCTGCCCGTCATGGTCCGTAGAATTGCTCGAAACGACGAACAAGGTCGAGCAGCCATCGACCGAGTCATGGAACCGTCCGCATTCGACATCTGGAAGAAGCGCTCGAAGGGACGAGGAGAACCAATGACGCACTGCGACAACAATTAACCACCGAAATCGCAGAACTTCGAGTCCGCCAAAGAGCTCACGAACGACACCTTCAAGAGGTGGTACGCCAACTGGCAGATATGAGGATTCGCCCTAGGAATTCTCATCGTCATTAGAAGATGTCTAGTACATCTTTGCCTTTTTATTAAGGAATAGCCTTTAGTATCTGGGCTTTTAGTAACGCTTGTCTGTAAAATATTCCTAACTTTCAGTACACTATCTAGGAATCTAGTAACTGTCAAACTTTTCCGTATGGTATGATGTAAGACCTACTGTTAGGTCAATTTCCCCCTGAACCCATTACATCAATAATACCAGTAATATTGACAGCTATCTATTTTGTGAGAAAATATTTACACTTGTGTTTTTCCTTCTATTCTTCCCTATTGTGACTTCAATTCGTACACTCATTCAATTGTTGGTCTATGGTTATTTAGTCCATGTGTCACACTCAACTTACTTACAATTGATTCTTACCATGGTATCTGTCTTTATAAACTTATAGCTGAAAGATGCCTCCTCGTAAGTTAAAAAGACGTAACCCTTCACCTCCTCCACCTCCTCCCCCGGTCATCGATATTGCGGCTCTGAATGCTGCAGTAGCTGCGGCAGTGGCAACTGCCATGGCTCAATATCACTCAACTAACAACAGCCAAGGTGGAACCCCTGTTGAATCTACTCATGCTGAGATCCATGTTCGCACGAGAGAATGCTCCTACAAGGATTTCACCAACTGGAAGCCGAAGTCCTTTTATGGAACCGGCGGAGTCATTGCCCTCTCGCAATGGTTCGAGAAGACTGAATCACTCTTCGAAATTTGTTCATGCCCTGCAGCGAGCAAGGTTAAATATGCCGCCTACACCTTTGAAGGAAAAGCCCTGACGTGGTGGAATAGCCACGTTAAAGCTCTAACTCTCGTCGGAGCCAACGACATGGGCTGGGAAACAATGAAAGACCTCATGATTGAGGAGTACTGCCCGAGGGGCAAAATCCAGAAATTGGAGCAAGAACTGTGGGGCCTAACCATGAAGGGCTCCAACATAGTCGCTTATACCGCCAGGTTCAGTGAGCTGGTGGCTCTCTGCCCCAATATGGTTCCCACTGAAGGGAAGAAAATCGAAAGATACATCTGGGGACTGGTGCCTCCGTACCAAGGAAATGTCCTATCATCAAACCCCACTACTTTCGACAGTGCCAAGCAGCTGGCACAGCGACTCATCGATCATGGAGTCCAATCCCCAACAGCGACAACAACTCAAGTCGTCTCAGAACCCTCAAAACCCGCTGACTCTAAGCGGAAGTTCTGGGATGACAAAAAGAAGCAACGAGCTGCCAAAAAGCAGCAAATTGTGGCTGTACATGCTGCAATAACCCCTGCTGCTGCTACTGCTGCAGTGGGACAGTATGCTGGAAGTTTGCCCAAGTGCAACAAATGCAACTACCACCACGATGGCCCCTGCCATGAAATGCAGTGCTCTAACTGCCACAGGAAAGGATACACAGTCCGTTTCTGTAGGTCTCCGGCAAGACCGATCACTCAAGTTCCTGGCTCAGGCGCGAGCCCAACCTGCTATGGATGTGGTGAAGCAGGCCACTAGAAGAGGGACTGCCCCAAAGCAAAGAATGTAGGTGGATCGGGGAGAGTACTGACAATAAGCCATGGGGAAGCGGTTGCTGACCCAACGGTGGTGACTGGTACGTTCCTTCTCGATAACTCCTATGCATGCATTCTGTTCGATAGTGGAGCGGAGCGAAGCTTCATGAACCATAAATTTGCTCACATACTTAAACAACAAACGCACGCACTTAAAGAACAATTCACGGTAGAAATGGCTAATGGGAAAACTGAAAGCACCAGGAGCATATACTTAGGATGCAACCTAACTCTAGATAACCATTCATTTCCAATCGACCTCATGCCGGTTTCAATTAAAAGCTTCGACGTTATCATCGGCATGGATTGGTTGAGTCTTCATCGCGCCGACATCATGTGCTACGAGAAAGCAATCCGTCTGAACCTCCCGTCTAACGAAACTCTTATAGTCTACGGCGACAAATCCAGTACAAGTCTTCGTATTATCTCCAGTATTCAAGCACATAAATATCTACGTAAGGAATATCGTGCATTCCTTGCTCACGTTGTCGATACAAGCCTAGGAACGAAAGAAATAAAAGACATTCCAGTAGTGAGCGACTTTCCCGACATTTTCCCAGAAGAGCTACCAGGATTACCTCCGCAATGACAGGTCGAGTTCAGAATCGACTTAGTTCCAGGAGCTACCCCTGTAGCCAAGTCGCCCTACCGATTAGCACCAGCAGAGATGCAGGAACTATCCGGTCAACTTAATGAACTGCTCAACAAGGGTTTCATAAGACCAAGCTTCTCACCTTGGGGAGCACCGGTCTTGTTTGTTAAGAAGAAAGACAGATCATTCTGTATGTGTATCGACTACAGGGAACTCAACAAACTGACAGTCAAGAATCGATACCCTCTACCTCGCATAGACGACCTATTCGACCAACTGCAAGGGGCGAGCTACTTTTCCAAAATTGATCTGAGATCCGGATATCACCAGCTACGAGTGCTAGAGGAGGATGTTCCAAAGGCAGCCTTCCGAACTCGTTACGGACACTACGAGTTCGTGGTGATGCCATTCAGACTGACTAATGTGCCCGCAGTTTTCATGGATCTGATGAATCGAGTATGCCGACCTTACTTGGATCAGTTCATAATTGTTTTCATCGATGACATTTTGATCTACTCCCGGAGTAAGGAAGAGCACGGCAATCACCTACGACAAGTTTTAAGAACTTTACGAACAGAGAAACTCTACGCGAAGTTCTCGAAGTGTGAATTTTGGATCCGAATTGAAGAGTCGAATTCTTAGGACATGTGGTAAGCAAAGAGGGAATCCACGTGGATCCATCCAAAATTAAAGCTATTGAGAACTGGCCAGCACCGAAAACGCCTACAGAAATTCGTCAATTTCTAGGTCTTGTTGGCTACTACCGCAGATTTATACAGAACTTCTCCAGTATTGCGAAACCTCTGACAACCCTGACCCAGAAAGGCGTGGCCTTTGACTGGGAAGAGAAACAGGAGAGAGCGTTCCAAACGCTCAAGCGAGCCTTGTGCACCGCACCAATACTATCCCTACCCGAAGGGATAGAGGACTTTGTGGTCTATTATGATGCGTCAAACCAAGGGCTCGGTTGTGTCCTAATGCAACGGGGTAAGGTCATCGCCTACGCCTCAAGACAGCTGAAGACACATGAAGTCAACTACACCACACATGATCTTGAGCTGGGGGCAGTTGTGTTTGACCTGAAGATCTGGAGACATTACTTGTATGGCATGAAAAGCACCATTTTCACTGACCACAAGAGTTTACAACACATATTCGATCAGAAGGAGCTCAACATGCGTCAACGACGGTGGGTCGAGTTACTCAATGACTACGAATGCGACATTCGTTATCATCCGGGTAAGGCCAACGTAGTAGCAGACGCCCTAAGTCGGAAGGAATATTCTGGTCGAAGAGTCAAGTCGTTGACAATGACTATCCATTCGCACTTGTCTAAACAAATTTAGGCAGCTCAGCTAGAAGCTATGAAACCTGAACATGTGGCGAGTGAATCCCTCAGAGGAATGGATAAGAACTTAGAAGCCAAGGGTAGCGGAACCCTATATTTCATGGACCGGATCTGGACCCCGAAGCATGGTGGTTTCCGAGACTTGGTCATGACCAAGGCGCACAACACTCGGTATTCCGTCCACCCAGGTTCAGATAAGATGTATCTGGATCTTAAAAAGCTATACTGGTGGCCTAATATGAAAACAGAGATTGCTACCTTCATAAGTAAATGCCTTACTTGCGCAAAGGTCAAGGTCGAGTACCAGAAACCCTCTGGTTTACTGCAACAACCAGAAATCCCAGAATGAAAGTGGGAGCGGATCACTATGGATTTCATAACCAAGTTGCCCAAGACAACGGGTGGACTTGATACCATATGGGTCATCGTTGATAGATTGACCAAGTCTGCATACTTCCTACCTATCAAGGAAACTGATAAGATGGAGAAACTTACGAGAACATACATTAGGGAAATCGTGCGACTGCATGGTGTTCCTATATCCATTATCTCCGATAAAGATAGTAGGTTCACCTCGAGATTTTGGCAATCGTTGCAACATTCCCTGGGAACAAGGCTAGACATGAGCACAGTCTACCACCCTCAGACCGACGGGCAAAGTGAGAGGACCATCCAAACACTGGAAGATATACTGAGAGCCTGTGTGATTGACTTTGGAAAGGCATGGGATACCCAATTACCTCTTGTCGAATTTTCCTACAATAACAGTTATCACACGAGCATCAAGGCTGCCCCATTTGAAGCCCTCTACGGCCGGAACTGCAGATCCCCTCTGTGCTGGACTGAAGTGGGTGACACCCAGTTAGCTAAAGGGCAAGCTTCTGACAGTACTCTCACAGGCTCGGAAATCATTCAGGAAACGACGGAGAAGATCGTTCAGATCCGTGAACGATTGAAAGCTTCCAGAGACCGACAGAAAAGCTACGCCGATAAACGTAGAAAACTGTTGGAATTCCAGGTGGGCGATCGTGTTTTATTGAAGGTCTCACCCTGGAAGGGCTTGATACACTTCGTAAAGCGTGGAAAGCTAAATCCAAGCTACATTAGGCCCTTCGAGATTCTCGCAAGAATCGGCCCAGTGGCTTACAAACTCAATCTACCGAACGAACTTTGTAACGTACATTCTACCTTCCACGTTTCCAACTTGAAAAAGTGTCTATCCGATGAGACTCTTGTAATCCCACTTGACGAGATCGAGATCAACGAGAGCCTCAACTTCGTGGAAGAACCTATAGAAGTCATGGACCGTGAGGTCAAACAGACGAAGCAAAGTCGTATCCCGATTGTGAAGGTTCGCTGGAACGCCAAGCGCGGGCCGGAATTCACCTGGGAACGAGACGATCAGATGAAACTGAAATATCCTCATCTTTTTACTTAGATATTTGTAATAATCTAGTAACTTAAACTCAAATTTCGGGACGAAATTCCCTTAACAGGGGGATGATGTGGCAACCCGAAAAATTTCTCGCGTGCACTCTTCGATTCTTTCCAATATTAGACTTATTTTACTATATGGTAATACCCTTTAGAGTCTAATGAAGCGTTCTAAATGTGATATAATCAAGTTAGGAGTGTTAAGAAGGGTTAACTCAAAGTGTAGGAATCAAAACCGAGCCAAACACTCCAACACATGGAGTGTGCGGCCACACACTCTTGTTTGCGGCCTCACACCTTCCCAACCGCACACTCTATGCATATATACCATACTTGAATCATTTTTGAACACTTCCTTCATTTCTTCAAACATAGAACACGAAAATCCTCTCAAGTATCATCCATTCTCCTTGAAGATCTTCATAAAAGGTACCAAGAACACCAAGAACACCATGTTTCTGGCAGCACACATGGCCACACACAGGGCCGCACACATGTGCTGGCAACACACTAGGCCGCACACCTGGCCGCACACACACATATAGTGTGTATTTTGGCCATACACCCTCTTGTATAGCCTTATAAACCCCTATACAATCATATGTGATTATAACACTTCATTATAAGTGTTTACTAGTCCCTAAGGTGGTCCCAAAATCATCAATTAGTTGTTCATAACACTAATTAAATCCATATATGTGCCTATATATGCTAAATAGGATTCGCGCGTGTACTCAAGTCACCACTTGGCACCTAGCGTCTAATCCAACATTGTCATCAGAACCACTCACTACAGGTGAGTTTATACCCCTTTAATTAACCTTTGAAATACTTTTAAATGTTTTAAATACTTTTATGAGGGGGAATACAAGTTGAATACTTATAGTTATTACATCAATCACATGTGATTAATAACTAAGAAAACCAATGATTTTATCAATGTCCAAACTGTTTATCAAACTGCTTTACTTCAAAATGTTTTACAAACTCTTTTACTCATCAAATACTTTTATTTAAACCTTGTTATACTTCTTATAAATTGCATGCCCATATATGTATAGATATATAAGAAATGTTTAAAGGGCTTAGGAAGGCCATCCGCCCTATTTCCTTTTTCTCGATTTGGATGTGGTCTGGTGGGATTTCGGGTAGCCGTCCGAAGGTCGTTTCAATATTAATTATATATTAAATGTACATATATAGACATAAAAGTACTTTCATTTTCATGCGTATTAGTCACAACATTAGTAAGTTAGCATCGGGGTAACACAGGATCATACTACTACAATTTCTAGATCCATGAGTCAGTTCATTCGTGAGTTAATGCTTATTACTATAAGAACATATACAACTATACTAGAAAGAGAACATATACAACTATACTAGGACGAGAACATATACCACGATACTAGAACAAGTAACATTACATTACCTATACATGAATACGTTAACAATTGTGATCCACTGTATGGGAGCATGCCTTAATTGTCATGACCCGGGTTGTAGCCAGAGTCTCTTGAAGGGAGAGCGTGAGTTTGCGTATAGATCTATACTGGATTGACTATCCTACACCTTGCTGCTAGCTACAACCGGACCGGCAGGTCTGCGGGTGCCAAACGTCATACCTTATTTTTCGACTATATGTTGTCGTTATTACCAGTCTATAGTATGGTGCAATTTATCACATGATACCTTAATATAAATCCGGTTTAAGGTAGTTAGTACAGCAGTAGTTCCTATAATACAACACTATAGTACTACAATGATTTACCCATTACATATATTTAGTGATTATTTCACTTAAACATTAATGTACAAACTATATTTTGTTAAATGATAGTTACACTTGGGAAATTACACACTTTTACAACAAACGAGCATACAAAACAGTTACGCCTTGGGAGAAGGCTACTTTTAATAGAAAATATAGGTTTTTCTGAGGGATTCAAACTTTTACAAACACTTACAAACATTTACATACATTTTACAAACTTACACTTGCGACATGTTCAAACGTTTTGATAACAAACACCGACACTAAAATACTTATGATCTCACCAGCTTAATGCTGATAAACTCTTTCAAAATAACTTGTATTCTCAGGTCATCAGTAGACAGGTACAGAGACCAGCTTTTGAGAAGATGGAGCGCATTCAGGACTCATCTCTTTATTTTGATTTACATTATTTTTGGTGTCTATAACTGTACAGAACACACTTGTATTAAAATTATATATTTAATGCAATGGATGATGTTGTTTGCTTGTTTACTATTACTGTGTTGTGATACATTACATGACGTCCTCCGTCCCTGGACGTTTCCGCCATTCTCGGTTTTGGGGTGTGACATTTCATCCACCATTAACCAACGAAAGGATAATGACAAGGTTTCCAACCTTGATGTCTTTTTCTTATGGAGCATTATTACACCCCGCGTTTTTTTGCAATATTCCTTGGTGTCTAGCTTCATATCTCTCGGATGGTGCGGTCAAGGATCGCAAAACTTCTCGAATTAATGGTGGGATGTTTGTCACCCGGTTAGCCAACTCATTTGGGTTGATGAACCGCGGTGCATGGAACTTTATGACGATGATCCCTACACCTCCATTCAATCCAATTCTTTTCCGGAGAGCAAGGATTATTGAAGACTATGGTGGTGGCCATTATGCCATTCCGAATGATGATCCGGTGGTTGGTCCCGAGGCACCGGGAAGAAGGGTTAGATCGAGGAGAGAGCGGGGTGTTGAGGAAGAGCCGCCGGTGATTCCGGTTGACAATGAAGAAGTACCAATGGATTGGTACAATGTGGAGATGAGGCGGCTACAAGATCAAATGGCGCGGGGCTTGAATTTTAGCAACCAATCACATATCCGACTTTTCGACCACTTCAACATTCCGCATATCGATGGTGGTAACTTTCCATATATTCCATCATGGGAAGAAGTGATAAGTGCAAGAAGGAGTGGTGCGGGAGGAAGTGGAGAAGGGCTAGATGATCATGATGATGATGAGGATTAGTTTCATTGCGTTTTTTTTTTAAAAACAATCTTTTTTTTGTGTTGATTTTTATTTGGTTTGTTGAATGTTTTTGAAACTTACTTTTTAATGTTTATTTGATGCTTTGACAATTTTTCAGAATTGAATTTGGAGTGCTAGCTTCAAAAGGGTTTAGAATCATAGAATCAAAGTGAGAAAGAGAGTCAAGAAATAAGAGCGTTAGAGTTAAAGTATTGAGTCCGGTCCTTAGAGACGTTGGCAAGGGAGTCTAGAAGTGAATAGAAAGTATAAAGAGTTTATTGGAAGCAGGATCAGATGCAGAATGCTATCATTTTCATTCAGTGACCCACTCGTCGAGTGCACTAAGCTGACTCGACGAGTCGCCCTTAATTCTCAAAAATCTGAAGATTTCCGCGAAGTAACTCGCCGAGTCTGGTATATACTCGACGAGTCGTTTGGTTTCATGCCGAAGGGACTGCTGATTTGATGCTGATTAGAGTACCACTTGACTATCTATTCTTTCCATATTAATTTTTGAAGATCTTATACTGTTTTCCGCGTATTTGGAGCTACCCACACGAGATTTTGACACCCAAGATATGGATGAGCTGTTCCCATGTCTAACGTCAGTTGCAGATGGAGCTGAAGAGAAGAGATATCAACCTCGCCACTACTATCCCAGGGGAGTTTGTTCTAATTCTCTCCTTATTTTCATTATTCTTTATCATGCATAATATGCAATGAGGGCATTGCATAAATTAAGTGTGGGGTAGGGGGTTGATTACATTTTAGTAAGTTTAATTTATCCTAATTTAGGCTAATTTTTAAAAAAAATTTGCATACCAAAAATATTATTAGGACTTAATTTAGGAAATTTTGGTAAAAATGATAATTAGGATTCCATGTGTAGAATTATGTTGATAATTGCATGAAAACCCAAATGTTTAGTTGAGCCTATACACGTTATAATGCATTTGTGGCCTCCCTTATTCTAGTGAAATCATGGGACAAAAATACGACCTTGCTTTAGCCCGAGGGATGCAATATGTTTAGCATCGTGTACTAGAAATGTATCCAGGAAAATTGTTATCTTTAGCCAATAAGGGTTGAAGTTGAGCGCCCCTGCTTAAGCATGTAGGGATTTGAAAAGAAAAAAAATGATGAGACACATGTGAAAAAAAAAGGGAAAGATACCAAAGAAATCAAAAAGAAAAAAAGGTGAATTCAAAGAGATTAAAGAAAAAAATGTCAAGAAATAAAGAATTCCAAAACTTTAGTATGGTATCATAAATTATTTAGATTATGTATGCTTGGGTTGCTCAAACAAAAATACCTTGAGGTTAGGAGGTTTTCTGGGGATGGATTCAGAGGGATGCATAAAGTGGGCATTGTTCGGGAAAAGTGGGCGAATGTTTATGAGGATTGTGAGTATTTAGAATATGGGGTGGGGGGGTACTTAGGAAAAATTTTAGACACAAATGCATGTGTTGCGGTTTAGGCGTAATGGTTGGGTTGGATTGGAGTTTTCGTATGTGGTTCTATCATGATAAAATTCAGTTTTGCTTGGGGGCAAGCAAAAGACAAGTGTGGGGTATTTTGATATGTGTATAATTAGTTCATATTAAATATACATTATTATTCATTTATTAGCTAAATTATTGCATATTATGGACAAAAGGTACTTAAAAGTGTTTAAATTATGTTTTTCAGTCCAAAGATGAAGCTCGGAGGCGAAAGGAAGCGGGAGAAACAGTTAGAAGATCGAGGATGAAATAAAGAAGAAAAACACTAAAAATGGCATTGACTCGGCGATTCAGATCGACTACTCGGCGAGTCCAATCGAAGAATCGAGAAGATAATGACTCGGGATCCCAGAGAGTTATCACAATACGGGGAATGTGAGAGGGACTCGACGAGTCACCACCTGACTCGACGAGTCGGTTCGTATATTTATAGATAACTCCACAGATCGATAGAGGAGAGTTCTGGGACGATTCAGAAGTATTTTGCTACGATTGAGAAGCCAAAGAAACCCTAGAAGACGAAGTAATAAGCAAGAATTCAATCCCGAAGGAGAATTAAGGCAAATTTCATCATTCTTCTTAATCTTTTGTTTTGTCATTATGATTGAACATTTAGACTTTGTTTGTTTGCTGTTATTTACTTCAATGACGAGCTAAAACCTTTGAACTTCTGTTTGGGGATACGAAATTGATAATATGGTTTGATTTTTGGTAGGATTAATTCCATGTTGGTTAATTTAGTTATTTTAGCTTGCTAAAGAACCTTGTGTGTGAATGATAATTGATTTTCTGTTAATAGGGAGATAATTAATTAGCATGAACATCTATTAGTTATCAATCTCATATGCTTTGTGAACACTTTTGTCATATGTCTAGTGTTAATGAACATTAAACTAGGATTAATAAGGAAATCGAGTAAATTTATGTGCAAGCTTGTGAGATGACCATTAAACAAGAAGTTAATTAAAAGAATAAATTAATTAGCTATTGCAAGTCTAACTTAACCTGAATATTAAATCTAGTAAATTTAATTGAATTAGACAACTGGCCATTGTTTAAGTTAGTTTATTTGCTAAGGATTAGTGTAGTGAATGCAAAACTAATCAATTGAATCGGTAACCGACAAAAGAATTAATCCATTGCACTATTACCTTGTAATCAACCATAAGATCAATTGAGTTGAACTAAATATGTTCCTTCCCGTCATTGAATTTAGTCAAAGTCTTTGTTTTCTAGCTTTGAGTAAGTAATTATTAGTAAGTTTCTAGTCTTGTAAAACTAGAGAAAACCCCTACTTATTAATCAATTTAGATAAAATTAGTTTTTAGTTTTAATTTGCCGTTCCCTGTGTTTGATACCCTACTTATTCAACTATACCGCAATTGATAGGTTCACTGCCTTTTGTGTGTTATTTTATAATTAAAAGTAGGTTTAAAACTAGGTGAGCTTGCACACATCACCTGTTTCGTATGCGCTATGTATGTGATATATATGCTATGCTTGATATGGGCCGGAAGGCATTATGATGTGGACCGAAATGTTGGGGAGTTATGGACCGAAAGGTCGACACGGTTAGGATCGGAAGGTTTACCGGGTTGGGACGGAAGTCCCCTGAGACACCGGAAGGTCATGTGGAGTATGGCCTGGAAAGGCTTATGTGTCTAAGTGGTATATTGGGGAACTCACTAAGCTTCTTGCTTACAGTGTTTATGTGTAATGTGTTTCAGGTACTAGTGAGGACCGTGGGAAGGCGCCGGCATGACTCGTACACACACAGGCGGATTTGGATATGATTGATCTTGGGATTGATATGTTTATATTATGACTATGTTACATTGGATTTTATGGTTTGTTTTAAATGGAATTATGTTTTAAGGAAATGGTTTTTTTTTTTGAAAATTTACGTTGTTACAAACATCATATAAAAATTAACACATAATTAACCATATTTGGTTAACACAATGTATGTTATAAAATATACATTTAACAATTATTCCAGATAACAAGTAATTAAATCAAAAATAAACGTTAAACAGACAATTAATACTTGTTAGTAAATACATCTTATTAAAACTATGTTATTGAAAGTAACTATGCACTCACCTGATATAGATGGAATACTCGTGGGAAAGTCAGCTCTTTGACGGACACTTTAGATTCCCTTTAAAATGACCTAGAACATTACTAACTTAGTATTCATTCATATTTATAAAGTTAAATTGTTATAATGTTTTTATGAGATATATCAATAATCCCAAAAGAAACAACAAAGTAAGATCATATCGGAGGCAGAATATGTTTGGCTTATAAAGATATATTTTTTGGAAAATCCACTTAAAACGCCTCGCTGATCTTGCCTTGACATCATTATGATAAGTAGACCAGTCAGTATAACGAATAGTATTACTGATAAATCTTATTTATAAGTTCATAATAACGTTTACGAACATAAATATAAGTCATGTTTCTAAAACCCTATATATCCCTAACGTATGTGTGCCCGATAACCTAAAAGAATAAACCAATTCTAAAACCCTAAGTCATGTTTCTACTTACTCATCTTGTTTATTGGGTCCTATATCCGGTTCTAAAACCTTGGTTGGCCATATATTCTCCTGTCCCAAGTTTATTTTCACAATATTGATTTTGTTTTCAAATGTTGTACCAAAGCTATTTTCACAAGGTCTAATGGTATGTTTATTTTAACAGTGTATTGAAATAATTTGGCAAGTAAGTTGCTGTTTTTTATCTTTAAGCCCGTTTTGTGTATTTATCATTTTTCTACATTGAGTACTAAATTTATTCAACAATTTACGTATGGAGAATCTTCGACTTTCGTTATTTTTACTTTTGTAACATCCAATATGAAATGAAATCTCTTCCACTGTATGTAAGAAGAATCTTAAACATCAGCTTCATGTTAGAAGTTACAAAGGTAAAACATTGATAAATTTAGTATTCACTATAAACAATGATAAATACTTGAGACAAAATGAGATTAAAGGTAAAAAGTAGCCACTTATTTGCAAAACTGTTCCAATACATCATTAAAATAAAATACAATCAAACATTGGGAAAATAGATTTGGGACAATATTTGAAAACAAATTAAATTTTGTGAAAACAACCTTGAGATAAGACGTAAATAGAGGAGCTTCATCCTCACAATAACAAAATCCCATTTTAGCATTCCTTATTAAGTTTATGTTCGTAGATTAAAGAAGAAGTCATTTCAGAGGACTTAATATGGTGTAGAAGAAGAAGAATGAGCAAAAACGCGACCTAGGTTTTTAGAATCGGTTATTCTTTTAGGTGATCAATGCTTAAGGCGTACGTGAGTTGAGAGGATTTAAGGTTATTGTTGCTAACCATCTCAATTAATGAAATAACGATGAGTAAGACAAAATTGAGTTTATTTTGAAAAAATTATGTCTAAAACAAAAAAGTGCAAAACATAATCTTTTTATAAATGAGTGTTCGAGCGTTTCTAGTTTTAAGGTTTTGAAAAAATGTTAGATTTAAACAAAAAACTTCATTTGACAGTACAAACTTTTAGCTTTTAGTTTAAATAAAATGTTCTAAATCTAAAAGTTAATTCAGAAAAAGCTCTTGAACTTTTTAATCAATTTCCATAATTATCATTTTTATTTATTATGCTTCACATTTTAGATTTTAGACAAATACTATTTTTATAACTTTATATATTTTGGATTATTTTTTTTGACAAAGTTCGTATAATAAAATATAATAAAAGCTACAAATCATATAAAAGAAATCAAATTTTTGGTCTAAATAAAAAGTCAAATGTCTTTTATGCAAAACCTACTCATTTTCCCTTTTTAGTCTTTTTGGATCAAACACGCCGCAGTATTCGAAAGCTTATCCACACAAATTCATCACGCTGACACAACAAGTGCTAGATTCATTGCTTTTGAATATACGGAGGGTTATTCGATTCATTTCGTTTGTTTCCGATCGTTTCGCATAAACTGATTTGGAGGGTGTTTGGGATAACTATAGAAATCATACCTTCGATGGCTTGCTCTTCAACTTCATCCATTCAGAAAAACTTCAAGTATGATGTGTTTCTGAGTTTCAGAGGTGAAGACACTCGTACTAACTTCGTTGATCATCTTTATCATGCTCTTCATCAGAAAAGTATTCACACATACAGGGACGACGTGAGAATCAAGAAAGGGAAAAGAATAAGTGATGAGCTGATCGGATCCATTAAAGATTCAAAGTTCTACATCATTGTTTTCTCCAAGAACTATGCATCTTCATCTTGGTGCTTGGATGAACTTGTAAAGATAATGGAGTGTCACAGCACCACCGAGCATACCGCATATCCCGTCTTCTATGATGTAGAACCGTCTGAAGTCCGCAAACAAAGCGGGGCAGTAGCGGAAGCATTTGCTAAACATGAAAAGGAAGAGGCTGCTGGGAAATGGAGAGATGCTCTGAAAAAAGCAGCGGATCTGGCTGGGTGGGAGTTGAAGAACACCGCTAACGGGTATTTCCTTCATCAAATCTTTCCAATAATCTTGTATCTTGTTTATTTATGGTTTACATTTACCCTGGATGTCAAATGCTCGTACTTGATATCTTAGATTGTCATATTTGAACTCAATTTCTGAGTCGTATCTAAAAATTAAACATGGAATATGATTATACGGACTATGTTATTTTTCATGTAGGGTTGAATGTTACAGAGGGATTTTTAGCAAGCTAATTGAATCTTCTTTGAAATACAGGCATGAAGCTGAATTCATCCAAAAAATCGTTGAAGAGCTTTCACTAGAGCTACGATCTATCAGTTTCAACGTTGATGAAAAATTAGTAGGAATGGAGGCCCGGGTCAAGGATGTTGTATCAGCTTTAGGAACTGATTTTGATGATGTTTGTATGGTGGGGATCAAGGGGATGGGAGGTGCTGGGAAGACAACTTTGGCAAGAGCTGTTTTTGATCAAATCTCCTTTCTGTTTGAAGGTATAAGCTTTGTAGAGAATGTGAGGGAAGCTTCAAACACATCTTTGTTTGGTTTGAAGTCTTTGCAAAATCAAGTCCTTTCAGATGTTTTAAATGATAAAGACATCAAAGTAAGTAGTGTTTATGACGGGAAACACCAGATGAAGAGGAGGATGAGTGATAAAAAGGTTCTTGTTGTTCTAGATGATGTGGATCATATAGACCAACTTGATGCGTTAGCCGGTGAACCTGATTGGTTTAAGCCGGGAAGTAGGATTATCATTACAACAAGAGATGAGCAGGTTTTGGTAGCACACAGAGTAAAATTTATTCGTGATGTCACTCTGTTATCAGATGGAGAAGCAATTTGCCTCTTCAGTAGGTATGCATTTGGGAGAGATATTCCAATTCAAGGGTATGAAGAGCTATCAAGACAAGTTGTACGTTACGCTGCTGGTCTTCCCTTAACGATGAGAGTTTTGGGTTCGTTTCTGTGTGGTAAAATTGAGCTTGAATGGGTAGATGCCTTAGAAAGGCTTAAAACAATCCCATTAGCGGAAACTTTGAAAAAATTAGAATTAAGCTATATCGGTCTAGAGGAGGATTACAAGGAAATATTCCTAGATGTTGCATGTATCCTGAGAGGTTGGTTGAAAAACGATGCAATCAAAGCGCTTGAAAGCTGTGGATTTCATGCTAGAAATGGTTTAAGAGTTCTTCAACAAAAATCTCTCATAACTATTAATAGTAATTTTAATTATGAGCGGGTGGAAATGCATGACCATATTGTAGAAATGGGCAGGAATATTGTTCGTCGGCTGCACCCCAATAAACCTCACAAACATAGCCGATTGTGGATTAACGAAGAAATTGAAGACATATTGGCTAATGATTTGGTAAGGATTAAGTTTATTTGTAAGTTTATTTGTTATGACTTTAGATTCATGATGACTTGTTTTGGGTTACAGGGTACTAAAGCAACAAGATGTATACGATACACCATGAGATTCAATCTGGATATTGGTATAAAAGGTCTTGGAAAGATGAAGAAACTTAGGTTTCTTTCAATGTTTTTCCCATTTTCCTCTATTTCGGAATTTAATATAGTTAGCCAAGACTTTCCAAATGCTTTACAATATCTGCAAGTGGGAAATTACCCTTTTAGGTCTTTACCCAAAACATTTCAAGCAACTAATCTTGTTGGACTTGAGATGACGGACAGTAAGATCGTTCAATTGTGGGAAGGGGGAGAAAGAAAGGTATAATTCTTGTTGATTGATTGTTGTGCATGATTCATTATAATGTTGTACATCTTTTTCTTTGTTATTACACCAATATTAATATTGCTTTTTGCTTATGTTAGGTTCTTAACAAGCTGAGATTCCTTGACATCAGTTATTCAAAGTTGAGTACCTTTGACCTTGGGCTTACTCCAAATCTTGAAACCCTGACTCTTCAACAATGTTCTGATTTGGTAGAACTTCACATGCCCATTAGATGTTTAAAGCTCATATCTGTTGATCTCACACATTCAGGGTTGAGGACTGTTGACCTTGGTCTGGCTCCAAATCTCGAGACTGTGATTCTCTCTGAATGCCATAATTTGGTAGAACTTCACATGCCTGATAGATGTTTAAATCTCAGGTCCTTACTACTCTCTAATTCCAAGTTGAGTACCCTTAACATTGGGCTGACTCCAAATCTCATGTCTTTAGATCTTAAAAATTGCTGCTATTTGGGAGATTTTCACATGGCTGGTGAATGTCTAAAGCTGACCAAGCTTGACATTAATCATTCAAAGTTGAGGACCCTCGACCTTGTGATGACTCCGAATCTCGAGAAATTGGATCTTCATCATTGTTATTGTTTAGAAGAACTTTACATGGTTGATGAATGTGGAAAGCTCACCCATCTAAGAATTAGTGATTCAAAGTTGAGGACCCTTAACCTTGGGTTGACTCCAAATCTTGAGAATTTGGATCTTGATAATTGTTATTGTTTGGAAGAACTTCACATGGCTGATGAATGTGGAAAGCTCGCATATTTGAAAATTAGTCATTCAAAGTTGAGGACCCTTCACCTTGGGATGACTCTGAATCTCGAGAAATTGGATCTTCATCATTGTTATTGTTTAGAAGAACTTTACATGGTTGATGAATGTGGAAAGCTCACCCATCTAAGAATTAGTGATTCAAAGTTGAGGACCCTTAACCTTGGGTTGACTCCAAATCTTGAGAATTTGGATCTTGATAATTGTTATTGTTTGGAAGAACTTCACATGGCTGATGAATGTGGAAAGCTCGCATATTTGAAAATTAGTCATTCAAAGTTGAGGACCCTTAACTTTGGGCTAACTCCAAATCTCAAGACGTTACATCTTAAAGAATGTAGTAATTTGGTAGAACTTCACACTACCATCGGATGTCTAAAAAAGCTTGCTCACCTAGACGTAAGTGGTTGTTTGGGGTTTAACTCTTTTTTGTTTAACTTAAAAGATTATACTTCTTGTAGTGTGGATGAATCACTTGAGGTCGGTCCTTTAGCTGAGTTACATATTATCGTAAAGTCCCTAGAAAATTGCCCACTTCACCCTGACAATAGCTTGCCAAAGTTTCAGTTTAGTTGTTTTTATGAAGAAAATCGACCTTTAGTGACTGGGAATCTTGAGATGCTTATTTCTCTAGGTATGTGTGCTTGCACAAATCTTGAGACTTTTTCAGGAATCCTTTTTGGGTTACGATCTTTAAGATTGCTTAAACTGGAAGGCAACATTCTAGAGGTTCTTAAGAACTTTGACCAGTCAATGAAGGTCGATGAGTTAATTTTGTTGTCTCCAACGATTAAGCATCTTCCGGATAGCATTTGGATGTTGAAACATCTGAAATCTCTCGAACTTAATCTTTGTGTGTGGCTTGAGAAGTTACCTGAGGATCTTGGCTGGTTAGAATGTTTAGAGAAGCTGAATTTGTCATATACAAAGATTAAGCATCTTCCGGAAAGCATTTATATGTTGAAACATCTGAAATCTCTCGAACTTAGATTCTGTTGCTTTTTTGAGAAGTTGCCTGAGGATCTTGGCCGATTAGAATGTCTAGAGGATCTAGCTTTATCTTTTACAATGATTAGCCATCTTCCAGATAGCATTTGCATGTTGAAACATCTGAAATCTCTTGAGCTTATTTCTTGTTCGTTGCTTGAGAAGTTACCTGACGATCTTGGCCGATTAGAATGTTTACAGAAGCTATCCCTAAGGAAGTGTGAATTTTTGCAAGATATCCCGAATAGCATCGGTACGATGAAATGTCTAAAATATCTCCATCTCCCCTATTGCACTCGAGTTGAGGAATTGCCTGAGGAACTTGGAAGTTTCGAATCTTTAAAAGAGTTGGATATACAAGGTACAAGCATAAGTCATCTTCCAAAGAGCATTTTTTTGCTGAAAGATCTACATATTACTGGGCCAAGAGGGATTGCTCAGTTATGGGGTTTTACACCCGAGATACAAACCCCAGAATGCAAAACAACCTATGTCCGCCTAAATGGTGATGGGATGGTTTTGAGAATCTCAGAAGGCCCGGGAAAGCCAATTCAGAAAGAACTATTGTCACAGGTGCTTTCTATTTTTTGTTGATCATCTTAACCTTTTGAACTGATATGAAAATGATTAATTTTCAGCAAAAATAAGCTATTATATAAAAAAGTACATGTACTATACGTATAAGAAGAAACAGTGTTATAGTTTTAAGCTTTTGTTTCTTATTCATTGTTTAAAATTTTTTTTTGGAGTAAAATCGGCCATGACTTGGATCATCTTGTCAATTAGAGTTAAGTTGAAAATCATGTTATAACTTTGTTCATCTTAATGTAAGGTCTCATGTTAACTACCTAAAGTAGCTAGTCATTTGTCTATGGTATATTCTGATATGCAAAACTGTTACGGCTAAATGCTAGAAATAACAATGTACTTCCATTTGATTGTGTATTATAGCATTTGGCTTCCACTTCATTCTATTTCAGCATTGTACTTCCAAACTTTTTCTTATTAGGACATTATACTTCAAAAAATGTAACCAGTTATATCAGTGAAAGTGGTACAAACTAGTGTTTAACTTCTGAAATTGAAAGGTTTTATTGAATGATTGAAGATAGAAATGGAAGATTACAAACTATTATTGAAATTCGAGAGGTCAAGATCTCTCCCAAAGTGATTTCTCACCAAAATACGCTTCAAAATGCCAAATTTCCTAATACCAACCTGTTAATACTCACACAACCGACCTAATCTAATAGAATGACCAAAATGCCCCTGCCTTACTACTTTATTACATACCTGCCACATATTTCCTAGCCCTTAAAAAGACTACTAGGAAGTGAACCAGAAAGTTTCTCTTTGTATTTGAATGATATTACTATAATTGGTGGTTTTTTCAAAGTACAATGCTGTAACAGGAAGTAATGAAAGTAAGATACTATATATATATATATATATATATATATATATATATATATATATATATATATATATAATTCCCTCTTACCATATTGGCTAACAGGACAGAAATTTTAATAAGAAATTTTCAAAGTTGAATGTCTTAATAAGAAATTTTATTAAAAGTGCAATGTTGTAATCAAAAGAAATCAAATTAGGATGATATAATAAACAAATGTAAGAAAGTGCGTACAATGCTATTTCTTGTATTTAGCTCTATATGTAGGATTGTAGGAGTTATCATACAGAATATAACTGGTCGTGATCTTAAAATATGTGCAGATACTGGGAGAATGAGAAGGTGCGACTAGACTACAGGCCAGTTCACATGAACACTCTTGATGATGAAGTCGACGGTTTCGCTCGTATATTAATGGCATCCTCCCAAGGATCAAATCTGCTGTTAACCATTATCAAGAATTATTTTATTGTATGCACAATTTTGATAATAAATTGTTGCACGTACAACCCTAAAATCATGCACATAAGTCGTCTTTGGAAAATCTCATGGTAGTTCTTGTGATGCTTTGTATTTCAAATTACTATGATTTTTTCTTATTGCTTTCACTTGTCATCGATAAAGCCAAAGTGATTAACAATAACTAATAAGGGTCCCATTGTTCGAGCCTTGAAAACCACGACCTCCAGTCGCCGGAGTAGTTCACTGTTTAATGTATTATTATCATTCTCTTTTTATGTTATATATAGGTTCGATATATTAATTTCTCTAGTGTTGATTCAAATACCGATATATAGAAACATACAACGTCTGAATTAATTCAAAAAAGCTAGAAACGTATTATATTAATATAAGATCTGCCTGTTACAAAAAGCTGGCAAGAAATACAAACTAAGTTCAACTTATATCTACATGTGCAGAGAGTTGGATGATGCACGATGATCGGAAACAAGTTTCAACAACTACTAAAAATTAATTAAAACTCATTCTTATCCCTCATTTCTTCAAGAGCTAGTGTGCCTGCGTTTGATGTCGAGCTTTTTCCTTCTCCTTCACCTCACTTCCTTGACTCTTGTCATAATCTTCAAGATCAAAAACAGTAAATCAATTAAACGAATTGAAAAAAAAAAAAAAAAAAACCAGTTCTTGATTCAATGTGATCAACAAAATCTACCAGGATGATTGCCATGGACGTCCTTATCTTCATCGTCATGAGAAAGCGATTGGTTGCCTCCATAAATTCCTCCAAAACCTTCCTCATCTGATCTCGTAGCGTACCCTTCTCCAAACGAATGTGACATCACATCCCTAATGAAACCCACCAGAAAAAATCAATTAGTTCATGTTTATATTGATTAATTACATATATAACGACATTATGAGATCACTCAAAGAATTAGTACCCCTTTTTCTGAGCTTCCTGAGTTTCTTCTTTCTTCTCCATGTTCTCAGGCTCTTCGGCTCCTGCGGATGCCTGTTGGAATCTTACAGTTTGGAAGACCGGAGTTGCTTTTCCGGCGAAGTTGTTTGAGGTGGCGAAGAGAGTAGAAACGGCTGGTTTGGTTTGAATCGGAAAGGATTTGATGGCGCTGAACATATCCGTGTTGCTTCTGTTTTAAAATTGGGATCGGAGAGGCGAGGATTTATGATGATGATAATGGGAGATGAATATGTGAGGGGTTTTACACGTGTCATGCAGAGATTGACACGTGTGGTCTTGGAAGACGTTGCATAAATGGCTGTTTGACATTTGCCAGTGAGATGCTGAAGCTCGTCTCGAGACATTGAAAAGAAAAGGAAAAAACTGAAGTATTCGATGTCGATATCTTAGGGCTTAAGGCTTGAGGATGTCGGCAATGGTATAGCAAACACGTCACACATCATCGCCTCCGACAGAGGAGAGAGGGGAGGTGGTTAACGATTGATTTGTTTTTATTTTTCAAATTCACACCCTTTATTTTTATCAAATTTAATTTTCAACCACCTTTTTACCCATTACATATTTCAACTATTTCTTTAAAAAAAAAAAAAAAAAAAAACCAGCCCTATGTTTAAAAAATTCAATTTTTTTAACCTTTATCCTACTACTATAAATACACATCAACCTCCGATTCTTACGGTACAAAACTTTACAATATCAACCTCTCTCAACCCCTCAAGTGTTATTTCTCAAATGTATTTTCCTACCCAACTAAACTCCTCAAGAAGAAACAAGAAATAGCTTCAAGAACTTCGTCAACTAACTTGTTGTCTTTGATGTACCGACTTCAACTTGATGGACTCATCTACTCACCACCAATGTATCACTATATCGGAAATGTTCCATATTATACATATGGGGCAAACCAACCCTAACCCTAATTTCAATCCCAATCCATACCTTAACTCGATTTTAATGCATTTCAAACATTGCAAGAAAATCCATTCCAATCTCAACCTTGTATTGTTGAATCCGAAGATGCACCCGAACCTCAAGCCAACCAAAAGAAAAAAGGGGAGGCCGACAACCAAGATTGAACACCGGATGAAGAGAAGGTGTTAATAGAAACATGGGTTGACACATCAAATGATCTTATCCTTAGAGATAACCAAGATGGAAAAACTTTTCATATAAAAGTATAAAAAAGTTTTCTTGACTGAACTAAGAGAGGAAAATAGCACACAAAAGATCAAATATATTCAAAATGAGGATTACAAGCAAACTTGCAATGAAGTTTAATGGTGTGTTCGTCAACGTGAAACGCTCTTGGCCAAATAGTGCTAGTGATGCATAAATCCTAACCCAAGTTCAAGAAGTGTTTCACAAAACAAAGAAGATGACCATCAAAGTTATTGACTTTTGGAGTGTTGTGAAGGACACACAAAAATGGCTTAAACAACACACATTAGAAGTAATCATGTGTGATTAAAAAAAGAACCAAAACATCCAAAAACTCTCATAGCCAATCTTAGAATGTACAAGTTGGGGTAGACAACAATGAAAACGAACCTTAGCCATTCTATGGGAAGAGATCAAGCCAAAAGAAAGCTTTGTATCGCTGGTTCTTCAGGTCTCAGTGAGGATGAGAGGGGCTCCAAGAGTTGAATGAACACATCCAAAAAAATGTTACAATTTGCACAAAAAAAAAAGAAAAAAATTTAACGAGTTTAAACTTTTGATGAAAGATGTTTCAAAATTACTCGAGAATCAATGTCGAACGACAAAGGAAGTGAAGACGAAAATTATGAAGAAACATAATTTGGAAAATTTGTAGGGTTTATGTTTTAAGTCATATTTTAAGTCAAGTTTTAAGACTAATATTAAGTTATGTTTTAAATGTTGTAACTTTCTATTTTATTTTAATGAAAAGTTTGTTTTTTTGTTAAATATATAGTTTAAATTTAAAAAAAAAATTAACAAACCAATCCTCTCCAAAGAAGTGGCATGTCATAAATGTTGTGTGAAAAAAATGTGATGTGTTTTCTAGGTTACATGTAATATCCCAAAAATACGAGCCAAAAATTTCATTTTTAAAACATGTACTTAGCAAAACATTAGGAATAAAACGTTCAACGATCATATCATTTCACAAAAGATATTGCATGTCTGGAAAACATTTTTATAAAACATAAAAGTGTCAGAGTACAAATCCCCAAGAAGATCTCATAATGCGGATTACAAAGCACGTGTGTGATGTACCGCTACCGCGCCAGCTCTTTCCCCTTCGAAGAAGAGGTACCTCAAAGTAGTTGCTGATCTACGTGGGAACTGACTGTCTGCTGTTGTTGCTGCCCCGGATATCCTCTGGCTATAATCCCCACAAAACACTCAGTCAAATACTGCTAATAGACCTTAGGGTAAAATGACCATTTACCCCTAACCAAGCCAAGAGTCAAAGTCAAAGTCAACTGCCAGTTGACCCGACTCGCCGAGTTGACTCCTATCCCTTTGTCTGACCATAAACCCGTCTCTACTCGTCGAGTTAGGCATTGACTCGATGAGTTTTCCTTCTAAACCAAAGGCCAAAAGTCCTTCATCCTACTCGCCGAGTTGTATGAACAACTCGTCGAGTTCATCTTCATCCGAAGAACATGCTATGCTGAGACTCGTCGAGTTGTATGAACAACTCGCCGAGTCTGTTCTTGAGGAAAGAAGATTGCCATGAACTCGCAAAGTCAGGGCATTGACTCGTCGAGTTCCTTCATGGGTGAGTCTGGCTTCCGACTCACTGAGTCACACCCCATGACTCACTACTCCACCCCGCAAACACGGAAAAGGGGGAGAACTCGGGGACTCGCGACTTGACTCGCCGAGTCCGATGAACGACTCGCCGAGTCTGTCACATGCAAATACTATATACTCGATTTTGCTTGAATCCAGCTCATGCCATTCATAGATCTGGGTTTCTAGGGCATGAATTGAAGGGTTTTAGCCATAAGAACATCCTATGTGCTCATACAAACCCTAATGCTTGGATCTAGGTTTCTCTATTGTACATGCAATTTATCCAAGACTATAAACCCTAGATCTAGCATATGTTAATCAATATAACATATAATTAGGGTTTATGTAACGACCGAAAAATACAACCAATTTTAAATTTTTCAAAAACATCTCGATTCCATAAAATCTTTACAAAAAGGTTTTCAATACAAAACATTTATCATGTTCCCAGAATCATAACACCACGAAATCATGAGGAGCGGTACGATCACACCTTCGCCTTGCCACGACCTCCTGAAGAACCTGAAAAACATGAAACCACAACTGTAAGCCGGAAAGCTTAGTGAGATATCCCCAAAATACCAACCGCAAATACCATACATGCATATCATGCCACAACATATCTAAACACAGAACATCCATGCTCTCCGGGTCTACTGTGTGATTGGTCCGCCGCACCGGCCAACAGTCCACCTGGTCCACCCTCTGAGTCTATCCGCATACATCGAGTCTGCAGTGTGATTGGTCCGCCCGTTCCCGGGCCTTCAATCCACCTGGTCCACTCTCTGAGTCTACAGTATGACTGGTCCGCCCGCACCGGGCCTTCAGTCTGTCTGGTCCACTCTCCGAGCCTTCGGCACGTCTGGTCCACCCCTATCGGGACCTACAGCCTATCCGGACCGCTCGCTGGGCCTACGGGACAACCGGTCCGCCCTGGGTATCTTGGCCTACTGCACACAGCAGGACCCGCCTCAACCCAACTCCAGTCCAAACATCCATGTGCACATACATACATATAATCATAAAGTAAATCACAGACCACAAGCAGATCTAACAGATCACATAACATATAATCATCCTAACCAGGATACTGACCTAAAAGGTCACTAGCATAGCGCCTCCCTATCTCTCAGGATACTGATCTCAATCAGGCCTCTAACATACACCATCCTAACTCTCAGGATGCAAACATATCACATCACAACATCATAACAATAACATAGCAACAACTACCCGGATCTCAATCTGATAAGGGCCGGCCTTGGTGCCTTAGACCCCGTTGATATAGTGAGGATAACTCACCTCGAAACTGCCGACTGAACATATAATCCAAGCTACTCCGATCACTGATACGATCTCCACCACTGGTCAACCACCAATGCACTGAACTCAAAACAATAATCAACAATTACTAAAATACCCCTGGAAACCACTGATCAACCCTTGGTCAAAGACAAGGTCAAAGTCAACCCCTGACTGACCCTACTCGCCGAGTCAACCCTATGACTCGCCGAGTTCCCATACTCAGAACTTCTCTCAATCCGCGACCTAACTCGCCGAGTCACCCCGAGACTCGCCGAGTCCAACAACTCAGAGTCCACTCGCACACAACTCACCGAGTCATCCCTTGACTCACCGATTCTCGACTCAACCAGAGAATATCGAAACTCTTCGACAAGACTCACCGAGTCCAAGAACAGACTCGCCGAGTTTAAGGCTATCATCAACCTACTCGCCGAGTTGTTCATACAACTCGCCGAGTTCCAGGCTATCTTCATCCGACTTGCCGAGTTGTTCTTCCAACTCGTTGAGTCCCAGCTCATTTTCAAGCAACTCGTCGAGTTCACCCATGTGACTCGCCGAGTACCACCGATCTGAATCCATTCAGAAGCATTCCAGGCCATGCAAATGATCCAAAACATAGATCTAGCCTCATACAACTCATCCATCACGTAAAGTGGCAAACTTTACGTGAATCCAAAGAGATCTAGGCCTTATTCACTTATAACTAGGGTTTGGGACATGCAAGCTTCACTAAACACTCCAACACAGGGACTTTCATGCTCTCTGATTCTTCTCCATTCCAGATCTGAGGTAGCAACCTCAGATCTAACCTCTAGACTTCCAATTACATCCATAGACAAGATCCCACAAACCCCAAAATGAAGAAACAACATACAATCAGTCCAAGAACGAGATATTACCTCCAATGGACGCCCCAACTGCAATGAAATTCGAATCCAAGCAAAGCCCCTTGCCCCAAGCCTTCAATCTCACAAAATTCCTTCAACAAACTCCTCCAATGCTCCAATTACACTCCAATCTCCTTCAATCGCACTTTCTAGGGTTTCTGGACTTCAAAGGGGAATAAAGAGGTTGGGGGAAGGATATAATGTTCTTTAAATAGGGCTCAACCCCGAGAATTAAGGTTTTCTCCACCCAGCGCCTACTCGCCGAGTCCAACTCATCGACTCGCCAAGTCGGCTACTTAACCACGCGACCTAGTCGCGACTCTACTCGCCGAGTCCAACCATGGAATCGCCGAGTCTCTCTTCCCAATTATCACTTTTAGCCCTTCAACTCTACTCTTGCTATTTCGGGATGTTACAGTTTAGATCATACCTTTATTGTTATGTAACAATAACAATCACAAATCTTACTTGTAATGACTTTAGAAAGCTTAGAGTCACAAGTGTCACTCCTCTAATGGTTCACAAACACCAAGAGCAAGAGGATGAAGAAGAGAAGAGAAGGAGGCTCTCAAAAACGTGTGGAAACCCTAGAAGTAAGCTTGTCCACGTTTTTGGAGCATAAGGGCTCTATATATAGTGAGGCTATTAGGGTTATGTAAGAAGGAAACCCTAATTTGGATGCTTAAGTCCTAAGCAACCCATGGACCCCTTTAATTAAAGGCCTTGGACGATTTCTAATGGGTTTCCCCATAGAATTCATCCACCTTATAATATAAGGCAATCCATGGCCCAAATTGCAATTATCTTATAATTACAATTCCAGTCCCTTAAGTTTAATTAATCTCTTTTAGTCACAAAACTAATTACTAATTAATTCTTGACCAATATTAATTAAACAATATGATTTCTCCTTTAATATATTACTCTCATAATATATTAATAAATCATATTTAATCCTTTCTCTCCATAATTTATCCTATCAAGTTGCTTTGGTGAAGGCAACCCAAAAGGACCATGCACCATCGGGTCAAGTACATACCAAAATAGTTATGGACTTAGACACTAATCCAACAGTCTCCCACTTGGACAAGTCTAATAACTATTCTGCGTATGACTTCAGATCCCGATCTGCAATCGTAGCTTACCAAAACCGCTGTCAACTCTGATCCTATCAGATACGCGTGTCCTTTAGATAAGGGATCATATATTCCTCCATTCTAGATATCGTATAAGACATGATTTCAAATCATTATTTCTGTACAATTTCTCGACTTCCGATTTATGACGACTGACTAATTGAACAAATCAAATTAGCCCTAGCCCGGCCGAGCATTTACGTTTGTCATGACTAAATCATCGAGGGGCCCAAAGATATCACTTTTATCCTACTTTGAATAAAAGGAACGGATAAACTTTGATTCAATGCTCGCTTGCACTCACTCACCGAATCACACACAACAATATGTTTTATGACACCAAGTTATTGGTGCGTTTACATATTATCAATGTGCAACTGATTTGCAAGATACAACTCACACATCTCGGTTTCAAGAATATAAGATGTTATCGTCTCACCAATCACTTGTGATACAATTCATGGAGTGATCCAAGTGAGCGTGGGTTTAATCCAATGCTCAAATCATATTCATAAGCACTCATGAACGTTGCAGCAAACATTTGCTTATGTCTAATGCTCTTTAGACACACCAATTCATGACAATCTTTATTCATACCTACTTCCAACATATGAACGACTGTGGCCCGTTCTAATAATTTGACTGTTCTAAACCAATTAAATTATTGAGGAAGTCAAAACATGCAAAGTGAAACACAAGAATAATACTAATCCCATATGGCCTCAAACCTTTGAGTATAATTAAAACACCTTTTATTTATCACCATATCGATTACTCATTATTTGTTGTTTCGGGTAATCAACTTCTTACTTGAATTATTACACTTGTCCCATGCTCTTATCATGCACACAATGTTTACTTATGGTTCTTACTTTGTGAAATAGATCAAATGAACACATTTCCAATCATACTCATTTCACAACTCCAAATCCTTTTTCATAAGTGAAAGAATATCAAATTCTTGCCACTTATAGAATATGTTAGATTCTAACATTTTATGCAATAATCCTTTTCGTAATGTCACAGCACAAAAAGTCACAAAGACTATTGCCAACGATATTACAAAGTCCTCTATCGGAGATTGTTACAATACAATTCCTTAGATACGATGTCTCTCACTCAAAGTACATTCCTTTGAACATCCTTTTGCATAAAAGTTTATAACCTAGACATAGATTTTTAATATTCAATTCCCAATATGGACACGTTTCCATATTTTCCATATGACAACTCATTCTTAATAGAATCTTATCTATTCATAATAATGTCGATATGGTCCATTCAATACTATACTTCCAACTACTCACAAGCGACCAATCCTCGGCGAACTTTGGATTGTCCTTTGATAGTTGTTTAATTATCTTAGTCAAAACCGATTCTTGTCCTTCTTCCCTCTAAATGCGCTAGACATTTGGAAAATTTTAGAATGGTCAAATATTATAGCATTTGCAATCGATCCTATACCCGAAGCGTATGGACACGATGCACAATGTCTTACATGAAGATTTAATACTTTATCAATCTTCTGTCATAATATTTTACGTGCTACGTTCTCATAATTCGAAATATGAAGAGGAATGCCGTAATCATAATCGAATTTTAAGAACGCACTATGTATCCTTTGACTAAATTTATTAAAATTTCTCAATCTAAGCTTTAGATTTTGAAACGAAGTACAATATTCTCTCCCTTAATTATAGCAAAACAACTTTACATCCTTACTACTTTTCAAAGTATAACTCTTGTTTTCTATAATTAATATTGCTAACTTGCAATACTTGCCTTAATAATCATACAATCATAACATTTATGCTCCCACTATCATGATGATTATTATAAACATAACACTTATGCTCCCACTAGCTTTGACATGTATTCAGAAAACAGCTTAACTTACAGAAAAGCAATACCTATTGAATTTCATAAGTTCGTGTTTCTAATACTTAATGCTTTGATAATCCTTTATCAAGGCTTCTTAATCTCATACACCTTTATCCAAGATAGCTCATATGTGTCTTAAACAATTAAGACTAATTGCCAAAACTCACAATTCGAATCATGGAGAGGGATACCGTAACCATAATCAAATTTGAGAATGCAATTTTACAATTGATATCTTCTTAAAATCTTTCTTAGTGAAAGCATTTCCTCACAGTCACTTTCATGAAGGAGGGAATCTTATGACACTTAGATTTTAATGGTGTATGTGTTCCTGTCCATGTGAATTTGTCAAAACCAAGGTTTACGACAAATTCAAACTCATATGGACCTAACTTTCTTAATCTTGATCTCTTGCCTTATGGTAACGCAGATGCCCACCATGTCTTCCAAGTAGTTAAGCAGCTCACCTTTTCCTATCAATGTACTTTTCATTGATCAAGGTGCCTGCCTTTTATGCGTTCAAATGAGAACTCATAGAACTCATATGCATAATTAACTTAATTGGAATGGCATAGAAACAAAATAGTGTCAACACGATAGGTTGTAAACCTCAACTTGTGTGCTAGTGATGATCGATAAGGTTTATTTTGATTTGTTCTTGAAATCTTTCAAGACCATTAAGACTCCCACTGACTCCTTGACATATAAGATTCTATTGTCAATAAACATTTCTTGACAAACAAATATTCAAGAGTTAGTGTAGTTTTTATCAAAACACTTCATAAATTGGTCCTAGTTGGTCTTTGTCTTATCCAAGACATCACAACTTTCCACAATTGATGAATGTTATAAACCTTCTTAATACTTATAACTCAATGTCATAATCTTAATTCTAAGACTTGTTTTGGAACGAAGTATGATTGACTTCTTGATTTAACCATTTGTTCAATTCTTGATTCCTCTTCTTAGACATACAATTGTACTAAGACTTACTTAGAGGATCAATTGAGATATGGTTCTTAATCATTAAGACCTATCATAAACCATAAAAGGTACTCTCCCTTCTTCTTAGAATGGAGAAACTTTTATCTTTCTGCCTTCTTGATTCTTCTTATTCGTTCTGCTATTGATTTAAACTTTTTTAATCAACTAAGAATTACACTTAATCTTATAAGTATAATCATATTTACTAATCCTTTAGTAAATCATGACGAATATCTTTGTTACCCTTGTGGTGGACTTGATCAACACACAACTTTGTGTACTCGATCTCCTAGTCCTTCACTTGACACTTTGTCAACGAATTAGTCTAATTTCCAAATATGAAATTTCCCATTCATCGTGCAACCAAGTTGCATGATTCCAAGTTTCTTTCCAATTGAAACTTGGGTGATGAGAAACTTTTCCTATTTGGTAAATTCTTGACATTTCCATTGTTAACATAATTAAGAATCTTATCCATTCGTTGTAGAAATATGCAAACATTAATTTTTCATAACGATTTCATTGCAAGGAAATAAATAAATAAATGAGTCAAAACAAAATTTATTTTATTCATAAAAGCAGCGGAAAACATTTGTCCTTACAATGCAAAATCAACTGAAAAACTATGTAGTCAAATATTCCTAACAATTCTATCATAACTTTCTAAGCTCAAAATCTAATCTTCAAATCCATCCGATCGAGATCCATTTCTTCGTGACTAGACTCATCTTGCTCTTTTATCAAGCTTCCTTTCTTTTCACTGAACCTGCAAAGCATTCAAATGCAATCTTATCACATTATGTATTAAGAATCAATGAATAGGAATTTAATGGAGTTAGATAGTGGATTTTACCTAAAGTACAACCATACTCTTTGACTCTCCCATCTTCTGGACTCTTCAGGTTCTTAGGGCAGACTTGTATCCAACGCCCTTTCTCTTGGAAACAAACGCAGGTCGGTTCTCCTAGAATGTCCTCTGAAGCATGGTTGGTTGAATTTCCTAACAAATACGCTCCATTGCTTTGCCAAATCATTTCTGATTCAGCAGCAATGAGCATGTAAGTTAGGTCAATGAGGTTTGCATCATGATCCATCATATAATACTTTCCTTTGAACTCATTATATGATTCAGGGAGTGACTGTAGAACCCAGCCTATAGCCAACTCATCGGGGAATGATGCACCCCACATAATCAACCTATCGATGTGTGATTTCATTCCTAGAACATGGGCACACACGGGCTTACCATCTTCATGTTTCATTGCCAATAGGGCTTTAGTGATATTGAACCTTTCAATTCTTCGATCTTGTGGGTTAGGGAGAACAACGGGAGGAGGAGGAGGAAGTGAAGCATGATTTCTTGTTCCTCGATAGAATCGTGGAATATCAACTTCATGTGGAATGCTTGTTCCACGGGATTTGGGAAGACCATAGTTGTCGAACTTTGACATCTACAAAACGGGAGAAAACAAATTCAAGTTAGTTGATTTATTGAGTCCTTAGTAAATCACCCAAACGATATACTAAGGCTAGGACCCAACACAATATTCTACAACTCGGGAGAGGGATGCCGTAACCCTAATTGCAGAACATTTGTAGGTAAGTGAATGACGATTCACTAATTTTCCACCATCAAAACGAAAAAGAAATTTTAAGTTGTAAATCTATGAAACTCCTAGATCCTTTGAGATTCATTGAACATTTCAATGGCATGTTTAATTCTCGATATTCCCCTCTAGTTTGTGACTGGGATGCCGAGGATCACAAAGCGGGTGTGAATAACCATGCAAACTTACATGGTGCCCTCACATGTTACGGTCACCTATTCGATGTGCCGGTAAACCACACACGCTCCACCGGAGTATGACAAACATTGAGTCACCCTTTGCTACCTTTTCTTAGAACCATTTAGTGTGCCGGTAAACCACACACGCTCCACTAACGTCTTCGCAAGGGTAGAAAGTGTAATTTCATGGAATTTCATCAATTCACTTTTGCCTAAGTAACTAAGATTGGGAATTTGTAAAACATTTAGTTACTTTTGTACTTCATTATACTTATAATGGAAGGTTTTGTCCTATCCTACCCGTTCGGCTAACGACCCTCCACTAGTCAAGAGTGCGGTGGGTAAGAGTGGATACCCATTCAATCGCCATTTTATAGGCAATTTCCTTAAACACCCCTTATAGACCAGCTTCGTGAATGAGGCCTACTAACGGTAAGACTGACTTTTACTCATACATATATATAATGTTAGACTTTTAATGTTATATATAGTATAGGGTGTATTTTACACTTTTAAAATACTAGGTGTTCAAATTTAACAATTATAATTTTAATTCAATTAAATTGTAAACCAAAACTTTCATGGATTTATTAAACCTCTTTTAATTATACACCTTAATTAATTAATAAAACCATAAGGGTGTGATATGAACTTTTCAAAACACTACTAGGGTTTTAGAATTGAACATTCTTATATTAAACTTTTAATCAAAATTTAAATTCCAAAACTTGAGGACAAGTTTTGAAACATTTCAAAAAACTTAGGGTTTAGAATTTAAATATACATCAAAATTAAACTTTTAATCAAAATTTAAATTCCAAAACTTGAGGGCAAGTTTTGAAACCTTTTCAAAACATTAAGGTTTCAACTATTTAAATTTCAAAACTAAACTTTTGAGTTTAAATTTAAACTATAAAACCTAAAGGGAAAATTGAAACTTTTCATAACACACGGATCAAATAACAAATAATCTAAATTAACATTTAATCACATAATTATCCATATTTGATTTATTTAATGATTTCTTGCAAAACAATTTACCAATTTAATCAAAATAATTAATCAATTATCACATAAGGAAATAAATATTTTATAATTGATAAATATCTTTAATTAGATCAAGAATATACTCATATATATATATATATATATATATATATATATATATATATATATATATATATATATCATAAAATCGGATTTATATTGATCTAATATGATAAAGGCAAGTATCTCAAAGATAAACAACAAGAAATCCCAAAAATAGCTCCATCTGATGCTCGAACTCGCCGAGTACCCCCATGGACTCGCCGAGGGCAACTCGCCGAGTCCACTGTGGGACTCGCCGAGTCCATCATGCAGAACCACAAAAACGAATTTTTTTCAACATACAAGGCATCAATACAATAGAAACCAATCAAGACTCTGATACCACTGAAGGGTTTTAGCCATAAGAACATCCTATGTGCTCATACAAACCCTAATGCTTGGATCTAGGTTTCTCTATTGTACATGCAATTTATCCAAGACTATAAACCCTAGATCTAGCATATGATAATCAATATAACATATAATTAGGGTTTAGATCATACCTTGATTGTTATGTAGCTATAACAATCACAAATCTTCCTTGTAATGACTTTAGAAAGCTTAGAGTCATAAGTGTCACTCCTCTAATGGTTCACAAACACCAAGAGCAAGAGGATGAAGAAGAGAAGAGAAGGAGGCTCTCAAAAACGTGTGGAAACCCTAGAAGTAAGCTTGTCCACGTTTTTGGAGCATAAGGGCTCTATATATAGTGAGGCTATTAGGGTTATGTAACAAAGAAACCCTAATTTGGATGCTTAAGCCCTAAGCAACCCATGGACCCCTTTAATTAAAGGCCTTGGATGATTTCTAATGGGTTTCCCCATAGAATTCATCCACCTTATAATATAAGGCAATCCATGGCCCAAATTGCAATTATCTTATAATTACAATTCCAGTCCCTTAAGTTTAATTAATCTCTTTTAGTCACAAAACTAATTACTAATTAATTCTTGACCAAAATTAATTAAACAATATGATTTCTCCTTTAATATATTATTCTCATAATATATTAATAAATCATATTTAATCCTTTCTCTCCATAATTTATCCTATCAAGTTGCTTTGGTGAAGGCAACCCAAAAGGACCATACACCATCGGGTCAAGTACATACCAAAATAGTTATGGACTTAGACAGTAATCCAACATGAATAACACGTAAAGTTTCCAACATGTAAAGTTTCCAACTTTACGTGTAAATAATCACCAAATAAGGTATTAGGGCTAAAAATGCACTAAAAGGGTAGATCTAGGGTTTTCATGCAATATGGCTCCATAAAGGCAGTAGATCCAAGCTCTTGGAGCTCAATCATGCCTAGATCTAAAGGCTAAGCAACTTATTACAAGCCCTAATACACATTCAAGCTTGGGGAAAGGCTCAAGATGGACTTTCATGGAGTTATAAGGGACTATAAGCATGACAAAAGAGGGAAACCGAGTTATACCTCAAGGAAATCACTGAGATAGCACAAGGATGCCTGGCCTCCTTCTTCTCTTCTTGATCTACTCTTCTTTCTTCTCAAAATCTTCAAGAAACACACCAAAGTACTTCAATCTCACAAGGAATAAGGGTTTGAACGATGTTGGGAGCTCTGAGGGTGAAGGGGGTGAAGTTGGGGCGCATAAGGTTGGTTTAAATAGGGTGCAAACCCTTGAAATTTAGGGTTTCATCAGACAGCGGGGACTCGCCAAGTCCAGAATGTGGACTTGCCGAGTCGCCAACTTAAACGTGCCCCCAAACCTGTCTCTACTCGGCGAGTCGGGCCTACAACTCGCCGAGTCCAAGGCTAAAATGTAAAATACTTAGATAAATTTTACGTACCAGGAACCAGGTGCTACATTACAACAAAAGGATTTTCACAATGGATTTTAGTTATAAACACTATGTGCACATGCAACCTATTATAGCAACATACCTTATGAAATTAACAATCTAGCTATGAAAATCGAAAATTACAAGATTGGAATCATACCTTTAGCAACAAACAATTGATGCTAGAAACTCTCTTGTAGATCTCCTTGGAAAGCTAGATCTAATAATGTGGTAGCCTCTAATGTGTCACACCTGAAACCCTACGAAACCTAGGAGATAGGGGAAAGGGAGAAATCTGATTTCTCTTATGAGGGGTTAGATGATCCGTTTTCACATAGTTGCCAGATAACCTAAAAATCTAATATGTGAATATTAAAATAATAGTATTTTAATCTGATTCAAATACAATTTCCTTATCTGATTTAGGAGGCTTCCAGAACCCATTCCTTAACTCCTTAAAACCATCCATAAGTAGGAAGGATCTAGAATTACCTTCCTTATTCAACTATTGGACAATTGCAATTCAACCCTTGTACTTTTTATTAATTCTAATTAATCCAAAATGAATTCCAATTAATTATGATTAATTATTAATTAATTGTTAACTATTTCTAATTTATATATTAATTATATAATATATTAATAAATCATTTATCTCTCTCCTAATACCAATCCAAACTATTTCATGGTTATGAGGGAAACCTTTACTTTTATTGTTTGAGATTATACTGATTTAGTTAAGACCTTAGACACTTAATCCAACAGTCTCCCACTTGGATAAGTTGCTAAATACAATTGCTAGTATAGTCTTTGAATAACCAATAAGGTGTGCTTTCCAAAGCCACTGCCAAACTTTGATTAATTAAGACGTCAACCCTAAGATAAATGATCAAATATCCCTTTGGTCTTCAAGATATCGTATGAAGATGAGACATGGATATAAATCAATCTCATGGTCATTATAGGGTCTTAAAAGCCTTGCATGCACATAAAGTTTGCAACTTTACGTGATAAGCATGCCTAAGGAAGTTGGATCTACAATTTGGAGCCTTGGCATGGCTTAAAGAGTGTATGTATGGTTAAAGGACCGAAGGGAATCGGTGAGTCGCATGGTCGACTCAGCGAGTCATATGAAGATGGGCATGAACTCGAAAAGTTGGATGAACAACTCGACGAGTCCAATGAAGGTTGTCGTAGACTCGACGAGTTGGATGAACAACTCAGCGAGTCGTTTAAGGTTTCCCAATAGATGGATGCGTGTGAACTTGTCGAGTTGCAAGAAGGAAAACTCAACGAATGGCCCTAGAGCTTCGATCGTGAGCCTTAGGAACTCGACGAGTCACTCTGGTGACTCGGCAAATGGACGGGTATCTCAAGGAACTCGACGAGTAGCTGAGGATACTCGACGAGTTAGGATCAACATGGACTGTTGACCTTGACTGTTGACTTTGACTTTGACCAGGGGTTGACTAGTTGACTTATGGGGTACCTTGGAAGGTTGGGAACTTACGAGTATGGTTCTATGATGATATAGGTGGTGGAGTTTGTGGCAGCGATCCGAGAGTTGGAGTTTATCTATCGAGTCGACTTTTGCGAGGTGAGTTACCTCACGATACTAAGGGGTCTAAGGCACCAAGGCCGGCCCATTGGATATGTTATTCTAGCAGTGTTAGTATGTTGAGTATGAAGTTAGTTTTGCATGCTAGTGGTTATGACAGTTAGGTAGATCTGTAAGACTACCTGTGTTGTTATATGATTATCTGCATGCTTGGTGGTTATGCTGTATGTTGATATGTTATGTGGGATGGGTTAAGGTGGGACTACTTCATGCGGTAACCAACAAACCCGGGAGCATTCCAGTTACAGGCTAAGGGAGACTCGTACTGTGGGCTCGATGGCAAGCCAGATATGAGCCGTGGGCCCGCAAGGCAATCCAGACTCACACTGTGGGCCCAGGGGTAATCCAGTCTGTGAAGTTGTGGACCCATTACATGTTGTTCATTTTGTTATTTTATGATATTACTAACATGGTCACGTGGATTGTATGTGTATCGATATTCTGGTGGAACTCACTAAGCTTTCGGGCTTACAGTTTCTGTTTATTGTTTCAGGTACATCAGGGGTTCGTGGTAAGGCGAAGGCGTGATGTACCACTCCTCGTTTTGATGATTCTATTTCTGGGATACTCTGATATAAAACATTTGAAAACATGTTTTGTAATAACTATTGAATTTGGAATGCATTTTAAAAGTTTAAAATTGGCTTGATTTTTATGGATGTTACATTATGAGGTCCATCCATTGCAACATCCAAGAATAAGGAGAAAAAGGGAGAAAACTCGAGATCTAGCTACATAAATATATAAAAATCGGATCTTGGACACTTACAAAGGTCCAGAAGAGATTAAAACCGAAGATGAGAGCTTTTCTTGCTAGATCCTTGCTTCCTTCTTCCAACTTCTTGCTTCTTTTGCTCCAAAAATGCCACACTAGATCACAATATGAGAGGGAATGATGATTAGGGTTCATAAGGGCCGATATGAGAGTTTGGAGGTTGATAAAAGATCAGCCTTAAGGACTTAAGGAGGTTATATAGGGTTCAAAACCCTAAAATTTAGGGTTTCCTACCCATCCATCAACACGTCGAGTTCCCCTCACCAACCCGCCGAGTTGGTCCATAAAAATGTGCGGCCCAAAAGTCCTTCAACATGCCGTGTTGAGGCTACCAACACGCCGATTTCAAATGGAAAAACATTGTTAAGGAAACAAATCTCATACCTGGGAATCGGGATGTTGCAATCCTTTTGTTAAATTAACCAAATACTACTTATTGATCAAATATAATATGCTAGTCGAAATTCAATAAGTTATGAGCATAAATACACAGTGCATTGATGTGATAGAAGTTCCAATTATTGTTAACATTCACGAAGTTCACATTCCTTGACCTGTATTGTGTGATTTCATAATGATAGCACAATATTTTATAAAGACAATACCATTACTTGTTCTATCAGTTACGACAATAGTATACAATAAAAAAAACATATAATTGTAATGAAAATGAAATTGAATAAAAGTATCACAAGAATCTCAATATAGAAAATATACTTGAAAGTGTTTACACAAAAATCACAACCACAAATTTTGTAGAGATTGAGACCTGCAAGTAGTTTCCTAAGATAGAAGTTTCTAGGGTGTGGATCTATCTTGAGGATATAACAATCTATTCGAGGTATAATCTTGAATTTGTCAAATTTGTACAATATCTAGAATTTTGAAATCGAGAAACCTGAACTACAAATTAATTTCCATAGAACGATGTCCCATTATCTTCTTAATCAATTCAAATACAATTTCATTCAACATGTTAAAGATTGAAATACTTACTTGATTGATGCACAATCTTACACTGAATTGAATAGATTTGTCTATGGATCAATAAGTGCATGCATTCATTAGTATAGACAAACAACTAAAATATTATAGGAAACTTTTATAATAACATTTTTTATCCATAAAAGCATTATGCCATCATGTAAGGTCTCTAGTAAATCCCATCTTCATTACGAGCTCTTGGTAAGCTTTGGCCGGTAGACATTTCATCATTAGATCTGCAAGCATATCATAAGTGCTAACGTATTCGATGCAAATGTTATTTTCCTCTACTGGTTCACGTACAAAAAAAAAACTTTGTATCAATGTATAATCCAACATTACTTGAGGTATTACTGTTTGAAAAACTAATAGCGGCATAATTGTCACATTAAATCTTCAAAGGTCTTGCTATGGAGTTCATGACTTTGATTCCACCAATAAGGTTTATTAACAACATCCCATGGCAAGTTACATTATAAACTGCAACATATTCTGCCATCATTATCATGGTTGTCATTAGTTGTTGTTTATGACTCCTCCATGAGATAGGCCTACCTGCTAACATAAAGATGTACCTTGAAATTGACTTTTTTATAATCTTTTCATTTAGCAAATTTGGAATCAGAAAAGCCAATCACTTCTAAGTTATTAGTTCTTATATAATTTAGTTTGTAGTCTGTTGTCCTTTGAAGATATCACAACATTTTCTTTGTTGCTTTCCAGTGATCTAGGCCCAAATTAGATTGATATCTGTCTAGCATTCAAGCAATATAAGCGATATCAAGATGAGTACAAACTTGAGCATACATTAGCCTTCCAAGCACAGAAGCATAAGGTATCAATCTCATTTGTTCTTTTTCTACCTCCACTTTCGGGCATTAAAAAGACCCGTAAATGTCTCCTTTAACTACGAGAGAAACTGAGCAGGAGCAATGTTGCCTGTTATAACATACAAGAACACATTCAATATAAGCCTTTTGAGACAATCCTAATGTCTTATTGGCCCGATCTTGGTATATTTCGATGCCAATCACATAAAAAGCTTCCCGAGATCTTTCATGTCAAGATGACGTAAAAGTAATTGCTTTGAATCATGCAACAAATTTAGACTATTAATTTTCAAAAGAATGTCATTAACATAAAGGAAAAGTATGGAAAAATTGCTCCCACTCATTTTAAGGTATGTACACTAATCCACTTGATTTTTATTAAATCCATTCTTTTTCATGACTTCATCAAACTTTAAGTACCACTGCCATCATGCATGTTTTAACCCGTATATGGACTTCTAAGTTTACATACAAGGTGTTCTTTACCTTTCCGATTGAATCATGAACACATCTTCATGTAAATCACCATTAAGGAAAGTTGTTTTAATGTCCATTTGATGTAGCTCTAAATCAAAATGAGCTACTAGGGCCATAACGATCCTTAAGGAATCATTTCGTGAAACAGGAGAAAAGTATCCTAACAATCGATTCCCTCTTTTTGGATGTAGCCTTTAGCAACCAAACGTGCTTTATATGATTCGATGTTTCTGTTCGAGTCTAAATTAGTTTTAAAGACCTACTTTCACTCTACAGGTTTTACCCCTTTAGGGAGTTCAACAAGTTCCCAAACGTCATTTTTATTCATAGAATCAAGATCATCAACCATAGATTCATTTTATTGGAATGATTGGTCACTATTAATGGCTTCCTGATAAGATGTTCGATCGTTGCACTTTCATAAATCCATATCAGCTTCGTTAAGGTAGGTCATGTAATCATCAAAGTTATTGGGTCTTCTATCCCTTGATGACCTCCTTAATGAAATTTTAGGCTCATGGGGCTCAATGATAACAGGGATTTGATCCTCTAAGTGAGATGTGCCTTCATTTAATGGCATACCTAAAGCAGCATTTTCCTCATGAGAGGCACTAGGTGGGTCAATGTTATCTATAGGAGGTGCAACATGATAAGGAGGTAAGGGGCTCATTGGTCCCTCCTTCTGCACTTCCTATAAGTTACCATCATGATATATATTGCTCCCACTAACATTAGAGTTCTCTAGGAACTCACCATGTCGAGTTTCAACTATGCAAGTGGAATGCGAAGGGCAATAGAATCTAAATCCCTTTGAATGTTCAGGATACCCTATAAAGAAACAACTGGCAACTTTCATGTCAAGCTTTCTTTGGTGAGGATTATAGAGTTTAGCTTTGGCTGGGTAACCCCATACTTTCAGATATCTCAAACCTAGTTTCCTTCCTATCCAAATTTCATAAGGTGTCTTAGGAACAGACTTAGAAGGAACCCTATTTAGTATATGCACTATCATAATTAATGCCTTAGTCCATAAGAATGAAGGTAAGTTGGTATTTGATAACATACTTCTTACCATGTCCATAAGGATCTTATTTCTTCTCTCAGCAACACCTTTATGCTAAGGAGTACCCGCCATGGTAAATTGGTTTATGATCTCGTGTTCCTTGCAAAAATCAAAGAAATGATAAGGAGCTTGACCAATATCAATATGCCTACCATAATATTCACTTCCTCTATCTGAGCTCACTACCTTTATATTACGCTCGAGTTGATTTTCAACCTCGCCCTTAAATGCTTTAAACATCTCAAGTGATTCAGAATTTTCATTAATCAAATACAAATACATATATATCGTGAATGGTCATCTATAACAGTGATAAATGACTTATGTTCAGATATTCATGTGGGAAAAGTCTCACAAATGTCAGTGTATATGAGTTCTAGTAAATTAGAACTTCTTGTGGCACCTCTTTTATTTCCCTTTGCCATTTTCCCTTCAGGCACTTTACACATGTCTCAAAATCATTGAAATCGAGAGTTGTCAATACACCATTTTTCACGAGTCTTAACATTCGATCTCGTGAGATGTGGCCTAAGCGTTGATGCCACAACATAGATGAGGTTTCCAAGTCTCGTTTCCTTTCATGCAAGTTTTCATTTACATTATATGATAACAATGATTTTGAGAATTGGTCATACAGGTTCAGTTTTATCTATTTAACCTCCAAACAATTAACTTTTGCCGAAAAATATCAAAATCACATACATAATTACAAAAACGTCATATCATCTCACGAGATATTGACAATAAATAAAATCAAATCTACATCTTTTATTTTTCAATCTCACGGCAAAGATTTGTCATCGTAGTCCTTATTATTTTTGAATCCTCACACGATAAAACTTTTATTTATATATATATATATATATATATATATATATATATATATATATATATATATATATATATATATATATATTTCCTAAGTAATATATATGTAAGTTGGGATATATATTATGTCATAATGACATAGTTGCTATCATAAAATGTAAATATAACAACACTTAAATAATTATTACATAAATAATGGCTCGAAGGCCACATATTAATAAAAAAAATATTCCAGCATGAACAATCTAATTAGGTCTAGAATTTTGAAACCAGGCCAAATTCCAATTAAATTGGGTCCAACTCGTTTTGGGTTTAAGGCCCAGCAACCATTGAGGCGATGAGGGTTTGCTCATAACTTAATATAAACAAAATTTCTTAATAATTTGGTTAAAGGTGTTGCTAAATGATCCCAAATAGGTTTTATGTGTGTGTGGCCTACCTCATGTGAGTGTGTGTATGATTCATTTAAGATAATAATTTATTAATATTCCTTTTCAAAGTCTCTATCTACCTTTCATATTATAAACCAAAAAAAGTCCTAACTCATTACCTATTGATCTCAACTGAAAAACTTGCAACCAACCTCACGAACTATCAATAGCTATACACAAAGGATTACAATCAACATAAATATGAGATGATTCATAATTTTGAAAACTACAATCTTATTGTAAATCAAAATATGCTTCAGCTTGACCATGACGAGTCAAAGCAATAATCTCAAATCAAAATTCAAAATGCAAAATATTACCCCCAAAAAGGCGTTTCTAAGCAAGATCTTTTTCAAAAGACAACTTATGTGGAGGTTTTCAGGGTTGTGCTTCAAATGGTGAATGCAACGATTTATCATCAAAAAAACTTACTTAAAAATAATTCTTGATAATGGTAAGCCCCTTTGCGTTCTCCCAGTGTCTGTATGATTAAGATTAAGACAAGATTATATCCTCCATGATAAATGATCAACCATTTCTAAATTGTACAAGTATCATAATATAATGCACATACATACATACATACATATAGGGCTCAATTCAAGAAATAGCATTTCACTTTCATATATTTGTGTATTATTTTCATTCAATTACATCAATGTAATGTTTTCTTAAATTTCATTAAGGCGCTGTATTCTCGAAATCTATTCAATATAGAATTGCACTTTTAATGTTCTTTTCTATTAGAACATTATACCTTAAAACGTATATCAATTTCAACACTAAAATCATAGTAAGATGATCAACAGGAAACAGAGAAGAAGAGAGAAAGTATGTGCCTGTTACGATATTATGTGCACCAATACATAACAACAAACAAATGATGTTTTAATATATTTTATCTTATATATACTATTCAGCATATCTTGTAAATATTTATGCTTTGCTAGGTTTAGCTTCTCTAAACATATTAATCAGCCAAAATTCGCAGGTAACTTCTCAAGAATTCTAGTCAATGAGTGTCGATCTACTTTACAAAAACATATAAACAGAAACTTTGGCATGTATTTACAGGTGAAATGGACATCTTTCTAGGGACTCCACAATCAGATGCAACTCAGATAAAAGACCAACCTCAAGTGATTCATCCACACTACAACAAGTACAATCCTTCATGTTAAACAAAAAAGATTTAAACCTCAAACAACCATTTAAGCCTACGTAGACAAGCTTTTTTAGACATCCAATGGGGGTGTGAAGGTCTACCAATTTACAACAATAACTTAGATCTAACCCATTGAGATTTGGAGTCAACCTAAGGTCAAGGCTCCTCAACTTTGAATGACTAATGTCGAGGTTTGTGAGCTTTTGACATTGATCGGCCATGTGAAGTTCTTCCAAATAATAACTATTTTTAAGATCCATATATTTGAGATTCGGAGTCAACCCAATGTCAAGGGTCCTCAACTTTGAATTAGAGAGTAGTAGGTATTCAAGATTTAGACATCTATGGGGAATGTGGAGTTCTTCCAAATCATTGCATTCAATAAGAATCAACTTTTCAAGATTTGGAGCCAGACGAAGGTCAAGGGTCCTCAACCTTGCATTTCTAAGGTTGATAGATATGAGCTTTAAACATCCAATGGGGATATGAAGTTCTACCAAATTGGAACATTCTCCAAGATTCAACTTCTCAAGATTTGGAGTAAGCCCGAGGTCAAGGGTACTCAACATTGAACGATTAAGGTCAAGGAATCTGAGCTTGTTAAGAACCTACATAAGGGGGCAAAAAAGATGAATAGTGATGTAAAAGCAAAACAATGGAATGATGGATGTACAACATAGTAATGAATCATGCAAAACAATCAATCAAACCATAATTCTACCTTTTTTTCTCCCCCTTCCCAAAGTTGTTCGATTTTGCTGACATCCATCTCAATTGCAACAAGATTATTTGCTTGAAAAGTTTTGGGCAAAGACTTGTAAGGGTAATAGTTCAAACGGAGATATCGTAAAGCATCTGGAAAGTCTGGGCTAACTATATTAAATTCCAAATTACGGAAACAATCTCCAAGAACCACAGAAAGAAGTCTAAGCTCCTTCATCTTTCCAAGACCTTTTATAACAGTATGTGGATTGAGTTTCTCTGTGTAAAATTGTAGACATCTTGTTGCTTTAGTACCCTGTAATCCAAATGTAGTCACCATGAAACTTGTCTCATAACAATTGAAATTGTGTTAGCTTTTCTCAACTTACAAATAAACTTGATCTTACCAAATCGTTAGCCAATATATCTTCAACTTCTTCGTTAATCCACAATCGGCTATGTTTGTGAGGTTTATCTGGGTGCAGCCGACGAACAATATTCCTGCCCATTTCTTCAATATGGTCATGCATGTTCACCCATTTATAATTAGAATGACCATCAATAGTTATGAGAGATTTTTGCTCAAGAACTTTTAAACCATTTCTAGCATGAAATCCATAACTTTCAAGCGCTTTGATTGCATTGTCTTTCTGCCAACCTTTCAAGATGCATGCAACATCTAGGAATATTTCCTTGTAATCCTCCTCTAGACCAATATAGCTTAATTCTAATTTCTTCATAGTTTCTGCTAATGGAATCTTTTTTAGTCTTTTTAGGGCATCTACCCATTCAGGCTCATTTTTACCACAAAGAAATGAGCCCAGAACTTTGATTGTCAAAGGAAGACCAGCAGCATAACGTACAACTTGTCCAGACAGCTCTTCGAACCCTTGAATTGGAAAATCTCTCCCGAACGCATGCCTACTGAAGAGGCAAAGTGCTTCTTTATCCGATAACAGAGTGACATCGCGAATGAACTTGACTTTGTGTGCTACCAACACTTGCTCATCTCTTGTTGTAATGATAATTCTACTTCCAGGCTTAAACCAATTAAGCTCACCAGCTAACGCCTCAAGCTGGTCTATATGATCCACATCATCTAGAACAACAAGAACCTTCCTATCACGCATCGTCCTCTTCATTATGTGTACCCCTTCATAAACACTACTAATGTTGACGCCTCTATCATTTGTCACATCTGAAAGGATTTGATTTTGCAACGACTTCAAACCGAACAAAGAAGCATTTGAAGCTTCCCTCACATTCTCCACGAAGCTTTTACCTTCGAACTGAAACGATATTTGATCAAAAACAGCTCTGGCCAAAGTTGTCTTCCCACCACCTCCCATCCCCTTGATCCCAATCATGCGAACATCATTAAAACCAGTTCCTAAAGATGATATAACATCCTTGACCCGAGTCTCCATTCCTACAAATTTTTCATCAATGTTGAAACTAATGGAACGTAGCTCTAGCAAAAGTTCTTCAACAATTTTTTGGATGAATTTAGCTTCATGCCTGTATTTCAAAGAAGATTTAATTAGCTTACTCAAATCACATGACCTCTTAGATTATTGCATAGATGTGATGAAAGAATTACCCATTAGCAGTATTCTTCAACTCCCATCCAGCCAGATCCGATGCTTCTTTTAGAGCCTCTCTCCATTTCCCAGCAGCCTCTTCCTTTTCATGTTCTGCAAAGGCTTCTTTAATTGTCCGACTTTGTTTGCGGACTTCAGAAGGTTCCACATCATAGAAAACAGGGTATGCAGTATGCTCGGTTGTTCTATGACATTCCATTATCTTCACAAGTTCATCCAAACACCAAGATGAAGAGGCATAGTTCTTTGAGAAAACAATGATGTAGAATTTTGAGTCTTCAATAGATCCGATGAGCTCATCACTGATCTGTTTTCCTTTTTTGATTTTTTCGTTGTCTTTATAAGTGTAAATGCTTTTCTGCAGAAGAGCATGATACAGATGATCTACGAAGTTTGTACGAGTGTCTTCACCTCTGAAACTCAAAAACACATCATACTTAAAGCTCTTGTGAATTGATGAAGTTGGAGAAGACACCATTGAAGGTATACCTGAAAGATCCTCTAAAAATTCAATTTTTTGCTGGTGAAATTTTATGCGAAATGATTGCAAACAAACTTGAATGAAATGAATTGCCACAAGGGAATGGATCTAGCACGGATAAGGTGAACATGATGTGTAAATGGATTTGATTAGGCTAGAACAGAAAAAAACAAGATGTGAAAATTATGAGATTGCCCTTATTCAAATTTTCCAATTATCAATGTTTTCCACACAACTTGTTTATAAAATCCATAATTTCAAATAAGTTCTAAGACAGAGTTGTTAAACCAAGTTGTCTAAATATCCATAATTTAATTAAACTTCTATCAAATTATTTAACAGATAAAACATTCTCAATCTCAATACTAATATGATAATATCCTCTACAAAAGAACAACTCCTGCTGTTTGCCTATGGTTTGCAGGTCAAAAGGCCAACACTAGCACACGAATCAACAATTTGTTTTTATAGCTTGATGACAACATGATGGAAGCAAAATTCTTCATTTAAACAATTTTAAAGCCTTCAAATTTCTTCTAACGGACTACAATCAGCACATCAGACCGAAGTTGCTCTGATCGGATAAAGAAGAAGAGTTAGACATCTACAACACGATAGTTGGCTTTCAGAACCTTTGACATTTCAAAATCAAACCCGAGTCGTTTTCAATTACAAAACAGGTAAACTGATAACAGAACTGATATATAGATTGATCTACAAGTAAGTTCCACGACTGAAAATATTTGATCTAGAATATTAAAAAAAAAAAACATTAGTTTTGAATTTGAAAAGTACGGAGACTGACGAATTTTCAAAATCACCTAGGCATACTTTATTGCTGCAAATTATGCCGCTTCAATGAAAAAAGGTAAAAATATCTAGATTAGGGATCTTATACATAAGATTTTCTTTAACTGGTCAACGCTATACATCAAGAACAATGGCTTTTTTTGTGCAAGATTAAAACTTTTTAATGTTTGAATATCGTATACAGAAATCAAGAAGACTAAAGTAATTAAGATAAAGATTAAGCTATTGTACCGGTAGCAGGAGGTGTAACTGGTAGTTGAGGAGAAGAGAGGAGAATAGGCGATGTTCACTGGGCCAAGATCCCACTCGAGCGAAAACTTTTACAGCCGGTTGACCAAAAAAAGAGAGAAGAGAATCGTCGATTTAGTTTGAGAGAGAAGAGATGACCTGTGGCGTCTGGACGAAAGTCAGAGAAAGGATGGGTGTCTGATGAAAATGAGAGAGATTACCAAGGAACAAACTTTTTAGACTAAATTACAGAAATGGTCCTGGGCACCATTTCAATAGTTTTGTGGTGGTTAGATTCTATAGTTTTAGTCCTATTTTTTTATTTTTTTTTATTTTGTCAATATTGGTCTTTACTGCATGTTTTTATTATTCATTTTGTCCATATCTGTTTTATTACTCATTTTGTCGCTCTCTGTTTTATGTTGTGTCGACCACCCTCATATACCTCTCATATGAGGGGAATTCTAGTCATTTTCCTGCTTTCCAATTTTCTTTCTTGCACAAACCCAAATCATATATGCTAATATAACGGAAGAAAAACATCACCCTAAACATTCAACTCCTTCTGTTGTGCATATCTTACTTTCATTTATTTTCTCGATACCAAGTTATATATTGCAATGAAGTTTCTCAAGGTAACAAGTTACTCTAGGTTACTAGGTTATATGCTAAAAATTAGTGTTTACTAAGTACCAAATTTCTCAAGTTAAATTATGCAAGTGATCAACTAGTAGGGCCACAATCCAAGCAATTATGATGGGATTCTTTCATATAGTTCATCTTTCATCTAGTTCATTATCAACTTGAACATTTAATGAACAATGCATAGAAACTAAAATAACTTACTAGTGATCATTAGGTTTGTTTTTGATCTCTTGGTTTGTTGCTGCTCTTTTCGGAATAAAATCAAGGCAATCATTTTAGAATCCATGTAATTTTGTCATGTGTAACACTTGTTTTTCGGAATTTATCAGATGAAGACTTGAGGATTTTGTCATGTGTAACACTTGTTTTTCGGAATTTATCAGATGAAGACTTGAGGATTTCAAAGATGAGGTTTTGGGTAAAAACCTAATGTCACGACGTGGCCATGTCATTAAATGTCCGTGCCTAGCACTACGTCGTGGCAAGAGGGTGACCACGATGTGGTGGCTGTTACAGCCCAAGCCCAAGATTTTAGGGTTTCTACTATATATAAAGGCTCTAACTCATGTGTTAGGTCATTCTCTTTAGCCTTCCTCCACTAAAATCAAAACCCTAACCCTTACTTGAATGTTCTTGATGTTTGTGTGATGTTCTTGAAGTTTTAAGCCTTTAAATATATTTTGGGAGAAGAAGGTGGTGTGCTTGTTGGTTGTAAGGTTGTATTTATTTAAGATCTTGTTTCTCATGCATCTTATGGACCTTTGGAAGGTATAAAGCTTCCACATTTATCATTATTGTTTCTCATTTCATGCTTTGAGGTCCTTTTTATTCCTTTGAAGGGATGTTCTTGGAGTTTTGATGTAACACCCATTTCCTAGAATGAATAAGTCAATGGTATAAAGGAGTCAAATGCATGTTTTTTTTTTAGGAAAACCATATGTCATGACGTGACATGAAGGATGTCACGACGTGGTATGCCAAATGAAGAACATGTATTTCGGATGGTCACCACGGCGTTACATGAAGGGTGTCACGACGTGGTGAATGCTGCAACCCAAGCCCATGATTTTTAGGGTTTCATTTATATTTAAGAGCCTTAACTCTATGGTTAGGCCATTCCCTTCAGACTCTATTCCCAATAAATGAAGCCCTAGCCTCTCATGTAGCACCTGGTTCCTGGTATGTAAATCTTATTTAAGTATTTTCCATTTTTAGCCTTGGACTCGGTGAGTCATAGGTCCGACTCGCCGAGTAGGGACGAGACCCAGGACACGTTTAAGTTGGCGACTCGGCGAGTCCATATCCTGGACTCGGCGAGTCACCGTTGTTGGATGAAACACTAAGTTTCAGGGGTTTGCACCCTATTTTAACCTCATATCCGCCCCATGCCAGCCCCCATTCACCCCCAGAGCTCCCAACCCTCGTTCTAAGCTTGTTCCTTGAGAGTTTGAGGCTATTGTGTGTGTTCTTGAAGGCTTTGAGGCAAGAAGGGGAAGTAGATCAAGAGGAAGGAGAGCCATCCAAGCATCATTGTGTTCTTTCAGCAGTTTCATTGAGGTATACCCCACTTTCCCCCTATTTCTATGCTTAAGGTTTCATTTAAGACATTCTTGAGCCATTCCCCAATCTAGTATGTGCATAATGTTTCGTAATAAGTTGATTGGCCTCTAGATCTAGGCAAGATTGAGCTCCAGGAGCTCAGATCTGTTAGCTTTATGGACCCATGTGGCTTGTTCACCCTAGATCTACCCTTTTGAGGCATTTTGAACCCTAAAATCCATATTGGTGAATATCTACACGTAAAGTTGGAAACTTTACGTGTGATTCGTGTCTTAGAAGCCCAGATCTGTGAATGGCATGGACTGGAATCGAACAAATCGGTGTAATTAATGGGTGCATGGCAACGACTCAGCGAGTCGTTCATGTGACTCGGCGAGTCTGCTCGTGAGTCACCGAATTTGTCCCTTTTTGTTGTATCGAGTTTGAGCAGTGAGTCACAGGGTGTGACTCGGTGAGTTGGAAGCTGAACTCACCCATGGTAGGACTCGGCGAGTCATGGCCTGGCTCGGCGAGTCCAAGGCAATCTTCATAGATCAAGAACAGACTCGACGAGTCTAAGCATGAGTGTTCATCGGATGAAGATGAACTCGACGAGTAGAATCAGGGACTCAGGACAATCGTCTGGTTAGGACTCGGTGAGTTGGAGAGCCAACTCGGAGAGTCGGGTCAACTGAAAGTTGACTCTGACTTTGACTTAGGGCTTGACCAGGGGTAAAATGGTCATTTTACCCAAAGGACAGTTAGCAGTGTTTGATTGAGTATGTTGTGGGAATTGCAGTCGGAGGATTTCCGGAGCAGCAGCAGCAGCAGTCGGTCAGTTCCCGATCAGTTCAACAACTACTTTGAGGTGAGTTACCTTCCAGTAGCGGTGGGTCTAAGGCCATAATGTCGGCCCACCAGTAGGAGATGTGTGATTAGATGATTGTCTTTGTGATATTCATGTAGGGTTGCTACTACCTGTGTTATGTTATGTGTTAGTGAAAGTAGGGGGAGATAGTTCCCCAGAATACCGGTCGATAGGGTCGAAGGGGCGGTCATGCGCAGCCATGCTAGATAGACTATGTGATATATGTGTTATGTGGTAGTAGTAGGGGGTGAAATAGTCCCCAGTATCCGGTCGAGAGGACCGAAGGGGAGGCCAGCACCCAGATATGCTAGGCAGTATCCGGTCGAGAAGACCGAAGGGGAGGCCAGCACCCAGATATGCTAGGCAGTATCCGGTCGAAAGGACCGAAGGGGAGGTCGGGCACCCAGATATGCCTGACAATTTACGTATGTTATGTGATTATGTGGTATGAGGTACAGTGGGGGAACTCACTAAGCTTTGTGCTTACGTTTTACAGTTTTGGTTTCAGGTACCTCTTCTTCGAAGGGGAAAGAGCTGGCGCGGTAGAGGCACATCATGCACACACTCTGGTTTCCGCATTTACGAGATTTACTGGGAATTGTACTCTGATATTTTGATGGAGTTTATGGTTTGGCTTTTTAAACATGGTTTACGTTGTGTTATTGTGTGATCAAACAATGTTTTTATTTGTTAATGTTTTCTAAAGTAATGTTTTAAAACAAAATTTTTGGACGTGGAAATTGGGTCGTTGCATCTCATCTTGCCATTTTACTCTTTGATGTTGTGTTGGTCACTTGAAGGTTAAATGAAGACTTTGTTGAGCAATGGATCAACTAGCAAGCTTGTCTACATCTCTTAATGCACCTTCTAGACTTGTGTAAGTCTCCAAGTTTCCATCTTTATGGTTCATCTCTTGTGGATCTATGTTTTAAGCCCTTTCCTTAATGATTTGTGGTTATGATTGGTTAGATTGAATTAAGTTGGCAACTTTATAACTCTTTAAGGTCCCTTGGTCATCATATGTTCGATGTTTATATTGTAACATCCCAAAAATCAAGGTAAATTTTGATTTTCAAAACAAAACCAAAAACCATAAATAGTTTCCAAAAGTTATAATCGTGAATCAAAGTATCCCAAAATCAAATATCATAAAATACGAAAGATGTGCACGATCAAGCCTTCGCCTTGCCCCTGTCCTCTGAAGTACCTGAAACCATAACAATTAAACTATAAGCCAAATCTTAGATAGTTCCTCCAAAGTACCACCCAATCAATTAGAAAACTAAGGCTATGATACCATTGATGGGTTTTCTAGGTTATAAAAAAAATTATGTGGCGGAAAAGCACTTAAACCCTTAAGTTTACATGCAACCTAGAAATGATCTATTTTTCTTTATTGATAGCAATAAACTATGAGCATCAATAAACCCTAGAGAGAGGTTATGAAAATCGAAATTAACATAAAGATTAGGGTTACATACTTTTTTATTATAATAGAAAATAATTAAATCAAATCCTCTTGAAGTTCTTTGGAAAGCCAATAGCAAAAGGATGATGCCTCTATTGGCTCATGTGACATCCCCAAAATCATGGCCAAAAAAGACCGGTTTTTGTTTATACTTTATTTCAAAATCAGAGTAACCTTTTAATAAAAGAGTTGCGGAATTTGTCCCAAAACAATAATATTATAAAGAGTTATTAAAATCATTTCCTTAGAAATGTATTTCATTAAAAGACTCGGGATGTCATGTTTAATACAATACATAAGTATAAACAATACAATATAAGCCTTACTACATTATTTCATATCTACAGGCCTATATCCGTTATCCCTCATCCCAACACATCACAACTATGCTCGAGCGCCACTACCTGTAATACATAAAACTGAGTGGGTCAGGCTTGGGAGCCTGGTGAGCACATAGGGTTTTCAACCCACAATAAATAAGTTTATTAATTTCATCGACCAACAATAACCCGATTACCCGTTCCCGTTATCCTCACAAAATATCCCTAAACACCTATCATAAGGGACATATCCTAAGGATCATCATCGAGATGGACACTATTGCTAAGGGGGTTCCTCAACAATAAATGTCCTAAAGGCAACCATAAGGGGGATGGAGTACACCGGTGAACACATCGTTCACAACACCTACAGGTTGCGAGCCTGCCAGCGTTCCACTGGACTGTCTAGAAGAGTCTGTGGTCGTCATCTATACTCCGCTAGATGATTGGATCAACAACAACAACATCGAGGCCTCTCATCATTTTATCACACATCACCTATTATATCTACCCATGTTTTACCCCAACATTTTTGTAGATATAAAATACATATACAATTTAAATTATATAAAACTTGTATAAAACCGTTCATCCGCATAGATAGCAAGTATAAAAATAATATACACACATAGCACGTAGTTTATATAAAATACTTCATATTTATGTGTAAGATGAAAGGAACCATGCACTCACTTGAAAAGGTGGTGATTCCGATCTCAGACAGCGCTTCGCTTCTTAAAAATAATTTCCTTCAACGCAACCTAGTATTATTACCACTAGAGTTTAGTCTATTATTCGTCGAGACTAATTAATAGTCTAGATATTATTACTATTATATAAGCGTTAAAAAAATACTTATATAACCCATAATAATAGCCCAAGTATTCATTATAAGTTCCTAATAACGTTACTATAATTAAATAAAAGTTATATTAAAAATAGCGTATGCGTAGCTCACTTACAACGGGTTTTATAGAAAACCAGGATTTGCTTGGAGCAGAATTCCCGAGCCAATAAGCTCTTCTTATCGGAGCCGTCGAGCACTCCGGGACTTCCGCCTCGTGCTAGGGAGGTTCCCTAGGCTTTTCGGGGGATTTCTGGGCTAGAGAGAGGTTCTAGAGAGAGAGAGAGAGAGAGTAAAAAGAAGAAAGAATGGGAAATGTGTGAAGAAAATGAGGGTGGGAGAGGTGGTATTTATAGGGTGAAATGTGGCTGAACTTGGTGCCACATGTCACCATTTGGTGGCAAGCCTTGGGGAGAAAGCAATGGCCAAGATTGTACCACGTCACCCATTTTCGTACAGTACACTTCCGACTTCTAAAATCCTTAACTTTCACATACGAGCTCCATTTCTGACGTTCTTTATATCCACGCGTAGGTAAAAATAAGATCTACAACTTTCATTTTGACTCCGTCGGCTAATTCTTGACCGATCTTAAATTTAACAGTACGATGAGATTATATTGTTAAATGTCCGCGTAAAATTCATAACTTCTACATACAGACTCTGTTTTAGTCTGTCTTTTTACCATTGAGTTCCTATTAATGAGATCTTCAATTCTCATTTAGGTCACGTAGGCCAAAAACTGCTCGATCTAAAATTCGAGTTTCGGGTTGTACACTACTAAGCCGAAACTTCGAAAAATCATAACTTCCTCATACGAAGTCAGATTTGGGCGTTCTTTTTATGGACGCTCTCAGTTTAACGTATTCTATGACTTTTGTTTAGATCGTTAAGGCTAAAACTCGCTCTATCGTAAATTCACTATTTACGCTTCCCGGTATCGTGCCGGTTCCATCGCGAAACTTCGACGGGTCATAACTTCTTCGTTACAACTCGGATTTCGGCGTTCTTTATATCTCCAGAATCCTTGTTTCGACCACTACAACTTTATGTAAAGATATCGGGTTTATCTCACATTTTAATTTTGATGCTTATTTTTATCCTTTATTTATTATACATTTATAAAGACAAAACTGCAAATTTGGTCCTTGTGGTTTGCAAAAATCTTTGGATGAGATCCAAAAAGTTTCCAACTTGCACAGAAGGTCCAAAATTAAGGTTTTTCTGGGTTTTTGGTCCTAAACTTAAGAAATTCTTGTAGTTTTGGTCCATGCAGCACTTGAATTGACTGTTTTGCCCTTAAATTTTTTTTTTGTATTTTTTATATTTTATTTTATAAATATTAATGCAAAAAAGGAATTAGGTTGGTTCACTGCATCTCTCTCTCTCTCTCTCTCTCTCTCTCTCTCTCTCTCTTTCTCTCTCTCTCTCTCTCTCCCCACCCCATCGGAGCCCTCCCCCATTCTCTCTCTTCTTCTTCTTCTTCCTCCTCCTCATCTCTTTATCTCTCTCTGTCCCTTTCTCTCTCTCTCTCTATCTCTCTCTTTCTCTCTTAAAATAAAATGCCATGGTTGGACTTGTGTGCTTTCTTGCTTGAAAATAAAAACAAATCCACATAAACCAAACACATACACATACATTCCAGATTACCAATCATTTTTGTCTAAAAGCTCCTATTAAAAAACCCAGATATGTGAAAAAAAGAGAGCTTGTGTTCCATCTGGGTTTTGTTTTGAGGTTGTGAAAAATTCCAACTAAACACAATCATCAACAACACCAAATTCCCCCAATTGATGAGTCGATAATGAGACGATGAACTGGTAACGCAGGCGTCGATGATGAGATGATGAACTAGAATATGAGGAATGCACACTAATTCCCCTATCCCTTCTTCTTCTTCTTCTTCTTCTTCTTCTCACCTGCACACACCGTTGTTGAGTTCCAGCTGTCAAAGTTTTCATTTGCTCCATTAGTGTCATCATCATCATTGCTACTTCTTTGAATCAAAACCCTAACATTTGGTTCAACACAGACCTGTGTAAGGGATTCCATATATGTTGTTCATCATCGAACAACCACCATAAAAGAAATTAGGGCTCTTAAGAAGTAAGGGTTGATAAACAACATAAATTGAAGCATATTTCCACAAATAATCGAAGATCTAACATATGGGTTTAATACACATAGTGAAAAACTAAAACACACACACACACACTCGAGAAAGAAAAAAATGGTGTAAACTCAATTGAAGAAAAATTAACTTGTGTGTGTTTTCTTTCTGATTTGGAGGTCGTGTTTATGATTGTGGTGGTCGATGGTGGGAATTGTGATGTGAAGAGTGTTTGCTTATCGTGAACTGTAACAATATGAGGTTGCAGGTGGTGTTTCCATGGAGAGAATATGGTGAGAAGATGATGGAACAGTGGGAAGAATCGATGGAGTAATTGGGGTTTTGGTCATGGGATGAGAGAGAGAGAGAGAGAGATGGAGTGGGGTCTATCTTTTTTGTTTTTTATTTTTATTTTATAAAGTATTCTAATAAATACGAAAAGAAAATATAAAATTGAAATTAAAAGGGTAAATTAGTAATTTCAAATCTTTTTGGACCAAAAACCCCAAAAAACTTGATTTTGGACCTTCAGTGCAAGATGAAAACTTTTTGGATCCCATCCAAAGATTTTTGCAAACCACAAGGACCAAATTTGTAGTTTTGTCATTTATAAATGAGTAATAAGCACATAAATACACATAATTCACATAATACTCAAATATTTCATTTTTATTATTTCAGAAAGAGTTACAATAGTTGACCTAGACTATTACATTGTGTAAAAATGCTTAGCCCCGAAACCCAGGCGTTACAGCTCACACTCAAAACCAGAAACCCTAGAATGAGGAAGGGAAAGGAGATATGAGGGAAATTTTGTTGAAATGCCTTTAGGTAATGTGGTGAACGAAAATTGAAAATAAATGGGTCCTATTTATAGTTTAGGTAAAACTTGTAGGCAAATCAAGATTGGAATTAATTAAATAATAGGTCTAATACTAATTCAAATCTTTTCCTTATATACAACCAGGAGGATTTCAGAAACCCTAGGAAACCCTCCAAAACTGTCCATACCATAAAGGGTTCTAGAATTGTTTCTTTTATTCAACTATTGAACAATTACAATCCACCCCTTGCACCTTTAATTAATTTAAACTAATCCAAAGTTAATTTCAGATTAATTCTGATTAATAATTAATTAATTCTAATTGATTTCACATTAATTTATTAATTATATAAATTAACAAATCAATTATTAAAAAATTGATCTCACACTAATTTACAAATCACATAATAAACCAACAGATCAACTATCTACTTCCAGTTACTAGATTAACCACATAATATATTAACAAATCATTTCCCTATAATTTCCGATCAATATAATAATCATATAATAATCTAATAAGTTATACTTTTCTCTTCTAAAATCATTTGTAGCTATTTCTGGTGTTGAGGGCAACACAAAATAGACTTTGCATCTAATTACAAGAATATACCAATTTAGTTACTGACTTAGACACCTTAATCTAATAGTCTTCCAATTTGATAAGTCTATAACAACAATTGTAAGTATAAACCTTGAATTAAACCACAAAGGGTGCTTTTCAAAGCCACTGTCGAACTCTGATTCAAATCAAACATTGGCCCTAAGATAAGTGATCAATTATTCCTTCGTTTTACAAGATATCATATGAGTTGAGTCATGGATTAAATGATCCACCTTATGTTAATATATTCTGTTTTTCGATTTCCAAATTTGTGATCAATTTAGACTATAAAATTAAACACGTCAATTTATTCCGGACCAGGCCTTGGTTTTAATAGATCAACTCAAATCACCGAGGGGCCCTAAGATATCGTTTTTCCTTATTCGGGCAAAAGGAACGACTTACATTGACCATATAGTCATACAACTTACATATCAAATCACACATTGAGTATCCCTTTATAACATCCAGTTACGATACGATTTGAGCAAACCAATGCACAACTGATCTGTAACTGTGAACTATATATCTCTTTTTTAAGAATAGAATATATTATCGGCTTACAATTACTTGTGATTGAATCCATGAAGTAATCTCTAAGCATGAGTTTTATCAAATACTTAAAATCTCTATTTTCAAAGTACTAATGAATATTGTAGCAATTCCAATTACAATGTCTTAACCTCAATAGACAATCTATCAATCAATTCATGATAGTCTTAATTTACTACTTACTTCTAAATGTATGAATGATTGTGGAATTTTCAATAATATTAAAATTACTCAGGGAAGTAAAACATGCAAAGTGAAAACATAATATAAGTTAATTAACTATGGTATCATACCCATTGATCATAAATAAATCCTTATTATTTTAATCACCATAAAAATTATAAATTTATTCATTGTATAGTATTTCGAGTAATCAACTAACCACTTGAATAAAATAACATTAGTCATGCAATGTTGTCAACATGCATACTGTAACGCCCGTGTTTCTGGATTAAGCACTAAAGATGATGTAATAGTCTAAGTTAACCTTTGTAACTCATTTTGAAATAATAAAGAGGAACTATGTGAATATTATGTGAATTTTGTGCTTGTTTAATTAATTATTATGATTTAATAAGTTAAGAATGAAAATAAGCGTCAAAATAAAATGTTAGATAAACCCAATATCTATGTAGAAAGTTGTATTGATTGAAATAAGGATTTCGAAGATATAAAGAATACCGAAATCCGAGTTATAACGAAGAAGTTATGACCTGTCGAAATTTTGCGATAAAACCAGCACAACGCTATATGACGTAAAAAATGAATTTACGATAAAATGCTTTTTAGCATTAGAGATCTAGAAGAAAGTCATAATATTCGTTAAAACAAGAGCGTGAATAAAAAGAATGCTCAAATATGACTTCGTATGAGGAAGTTATGATTTTTCTAAGTTTCAACTTAGCAGTATGCAGCCCGAAACTCGAAATTTAGATTGAGTGATTTTAGCCGAAACAATCTAAACGAGAATCAAAGATCTTGTTGATTGTAGTTTAATGGTAAAAAGATAGACAAAAACGGATGTTGAATGAAGAAGTTATGAATTTTTAATGGACTTTTCTTATCCCGATCTGTTAAAAATATAACTTTAAAAATAAAGTCAAAATTAGTCAATGGATTCACCCGTGTTCATGGGCTGAGTTGGGTCATGTCGTCCTACTCCATCACTTGAGTGCCTCGGGTCCGAAGCATTGACGTATCCGATCTGATCCACTTAGTACGCCTGGCGTACTCGGAGTATGCCCAACGTACTGGACCGCCTCACAGTACACCCAACGTAATTCGAGGTTTCAGCCCCTATAAATAGAACTCGAAGGCAAACAGATTTGGTTTACTTTCTTTACATCTTTCACCCCTAAACTCTCTCCTAAATTGCAAGAAATACCCTCAAAGTCTTGGTATCATCCCGACACCCGAAGCAAGTCCGACAGCCCCGAAGATCCCGAGAAAAAGAGTTTTTGAGCCGAAACTCTGCACGTGTGGAGCCCAGTTTCTGAGAAAAACGTCCATGTTTTTATCAAAAACGATCATTTTAAGAGACAAGGTGCTGCCCGATTATCTTCTTAGTGTGTAGTCACTTTCACCTTACACATAGATATGAAATATTTTATATAAAATGCGTGCTATGTGTAATTATATTGTTTGTTTATTTGAGATGGGTGTTAAATGAATGTTTTATATAAGTTTTAAAATGATTTAAAATGTATATGTATTTTTATCTACAAATATGTTGGGTATAACATGGGTAGATGAAATAGTTGTTGTGTGTTAAAATGATGAGAGATCTCGATATTGTTGTTGTTTCAGTCATCTAACGGAGTATGGATGACGACCACAAACTTTTCTAGACAGTCCAGTGGAATGCTAGCAGACTCGCAACCTGTAGGTGTTTGTGAACTTAGTGTTCAGTGGTATACTCCATCCCCCACATGGTTGCCTTATTTGACATAAATTGCTGAGGAATCCCCTAAAGCAGTGTTGTCACCCCGATGAAAATCCTTAGACTAGGTCCCTTGTGATAGGTGTTTAGGGATATAAAGTGAGGATAACGGGAATGGGTAATCAGGGTTATTTTTGGTTGATAAAATTAATAAATTTATTTTGGGTTGATAAATTTATTGTTGGTGATGAAATTAATAAATTTATTTTTGTTAATGAAATTAATAAATTTATTTATTTGTGGGTTGGAAACCCTATATGCTCGTTAGGCTCCAAAGCCTGATCCACTCAGTTTTCTATATTACAGGTAGTGGACCCCGAACGTAGTTTGGAGGTTGAAGAGGGATTTTTGAATTATAAGTCAGTAGTTGTAAATATTTGTTGTAAGGCTTATAATTTACTGTTTATGCTTTAGATCTGTTTCAGAACATGACATCTTGAGGTTTTTGATATATAATGAAAATATTTATTTCTTTAAGAAATGTTTGGTTAAAATTTTATTATATTCTTTTTTGGGAACAAATTCCACAACATCTTTTGGAAAATTACACTGATTTTATTTTAAAAGCATAAACTAAATCTGTCTTTTCTAGCCGAGAAATTAGGAGATGTCACACATACTATGCCTCTCGATGGTCCTTCTTTTGTGAACAAATCAACTAGACATTACTCCAATGATGCCTATTCCAAATTCTTGTCCTAATTTGAGATTTAGTGGAATTTTATCTTTACACGCACTGTCCTTCTGTGATGTCGAGGTTCTAAAGTCATAGAGACTGAGCTTTCGATATTACATAATGTTCTACTGGAACTTGTTACTATAAACAATTCCATGCTTATGAAGTCTCAAGTTCAAGATACACTCCTTAAACACTTCTCTCGCATTAAAGTTTCCAACTCACATGTAGATTTTGCAAACATATCCCATTATGTAAACATTCCCATATGACCATCAATTCAGACCAGGAATCGTCTCGATCTAAAACATGTCACTATGGTCCTTTCCAAAAAATATCAAACTTCTAATTGTCCACAACCAATCAATTCTTTGGTAAAACCTTAGAACATTCTTAATAGTTGTTTGACAACGTTCTTTAGTCATATGCAATTCTAATCCTTTTCACACAATGCTAAACTCATTTGAAAAATAGAATAATTGAATATTATAGCATATGTAATCGATCCTATATCCGAAGCATATGAGACTCGAAAACACTTCATAGAATAGATCTCAGTTAATCTTTTATTTCTCAATCGATGAAAACATCACAAATCCAATTCCAAATATGCTAGAGTAAGAAAACATAATTACTCCACATATTACGAAGTGTTGTTATCCTTCTTAGTTTTGAAATGATTTTCAAGATATGATTCATAGTTACTAGATCATGGCTCTAAAATTGGGAACAAAGTATGATTCATCTTATGATCGAACTATTTATGACAATGTTCGATTCCTCTTCCTGGTCATACAATTGCAGATGTTATTGGAGGATTAAATGTGATAAAATTCCACAATTACTAAGATGATCATAAAACATGATACTAAAACATTCTCCTTTCTTTTCAGATTGGAGAATCTTTTATCTTTCTACCTTATAGATTCTTACATTTGTTCTGCTACACTTTGAACTTTTCAAAAGTATCAGAATTCTGCTTAATCTTATAAACAAAAACATATTTAGTGATGCATTAATAAATCACGACAAATAGAGTTATCGTCACCCGTGGTGGATCTGAGGAGTCCATATCAACATATATTAGATCCATTAGTCATTCACTTGCCTCATATAAACATGTGAACAATGATTTAAGTCATAATTTTCCAATAAACAAAATTCCCATATATTATACAATTCGAATTATACAACACCAAGTATCTATCCAGTTGGTGATGAGATTTCTTTTCACTTGGTCAATTATGAAAATACCACAAGTGATATCATAAATATCAAATCCCCAATTAATATTGATATTATTAGTAACATAACCAACACTTTCATTAACATCATTTTAAGGAAATAATATAAGGCAATTAAGTAAACCAAAACTTCATTTTATTGCTAAAAAGAAAATTGGAACTTGTCTTTACAATGGATAAATGAAAAAAACTATATTTCTAGACATCTCCGAAGAGTAGTAGCAATCTATTAAATTATCCCAAATCTCTAGTAGTAGCTCCAAATTCTGACCATCGAACCATGTGACAAAAGTTCATTTCTCATGACCAGATTTAGCTCACTTTGCTTAAGTTTCCTTCTTTCCTTTAGATTTTGCGATACCATCATAATGTGATCATCATAATATGTATTAAGAGTCTATGAATAGGAACTTATGGAGTTAGATAATGGATGTACCTAAAGTAGATTCACACGATTGAATTTACTATCTCTTTTATGTATTTTGGGCAGCTTCGCTTCCAGTGTCCCTTCAATTGGTAGTAGAAACAAATGGAATCTTTGGGTTTAACACATGGAAAAATCCTAAAACAAGATTTTCTCTTTAACATATAATCAAATGCTTTGATCTTGGACGAGCTAATTTTATTGGGAAGAGAAATATTTTCTGGACCACCAATGTCACCATTTCCAATGTCCATGGAAACCTTGGAATCAGACCTTATAAGCATCTTTGTTTCAGATGTGTTGTTAAGCATTTCTTCCTCAACAACAACCAATATTTGGGTCAGATCTATTGGGGTCACATTAAGATTCCTCATATGAAATTTCTCAATGAACTAACCATATGAATTAGGAAGGGAGATAAGAACCATATCAATGACTTTCTCCCTTGGAAAAATGACACCTGTCCTATCCAATTTGTCAATATACGACTTCATTTTCAGAATGTGCACAGACACAAAATTTTCATCTTCATGTTTACATGCCAAAAGGGCTTGAGTTGTTTCATATCTTTCAACTCATGACGCTGGGAGAGTCATAAAAGGAGGATGTAGTTGACGAGTGACAATGTCCAGTTCCACCATTTCCTAAGGAAAGGAAGACATTTTCACCTTGGCTTGAAAGTGGAAGATCATCTTCAGAAGATTGAGGAAAACATTTCCCAAAGAATGAGAAATACCATTATTGTCTTGATTTGACATCTAAGATTTGGGAGAAAAGAGATATCAAGTTAGTTGATTTTTTGGTCGCGTACGCCCCACATAGCTGAGCATTACGCCCCACATACGTGCGAGGCTCAGCCTCTATAAAAGGCATGCAAAGGCAGCCGACCTTCTTGCTCATTTTCTCTTCTCTCTCTCTCTCTCTCTCCCGTTTTACCCCATTTTGTGATCCTCAACGTGGCCGGTGCTGGAGCCTGCACCGGTCCTGCAGCAAGTTGTGGACAGTTGACCCTCAAGTGTCCAACCTGATGACAATGGTAACATATCCTCAAATCCCGAACCGGCACTGACTGCCGACAATCCCTCGCATAGTGTCCCTCCTTTCCACACTTGCGGCATGAACCACCGGACCGGCAAACTCCGGCGTGACCCCTCCCACACTTTCCACAAACGTGGCTGCCCTGATCTCCCATCCTGGAATCAATGGTCTTAGACCGTTTCGTCTCCGGCTGCGACTGAACCGGAGCTTGCCTTAGCTCACGCAACTGTAACTCAATCTCTAACTCACGCCGCCTGGCGGCCTCCTGCAACTCCAACAAGGTCTCGCACCTCTGCGCGGACACAAACTGTCTGATGTCTCTCTTTAGCATACTTAGATATCGGGACATCTAAGCCTGCTCCGAAGCGAACTCAGGGCAAAACATCGCCCTCTCAGTAAACATCCTGGTGATTTCCGTCACCGACTCCGAATCCTGCTTCAGCTCAAGGAACTCCTGAGCCAACCTCTCCCTCTCGACCTGCGGAACATAACGAGTGCTGAACATCTATCTGAACTGATCCCAAGAAACCGCAGCCCTCTGCGCATCCGAATATGACCCCGTGGTCAACCTCCACCAATCCTTTGCCCCGAGCCTTAACAGGTTCAGAGCGCACCTCACCCTCTGATCAGCAGGGCATGAACACGTGAAGAAACATCCCTCCACGTCTGACAACCATCTCATAGCAACTATCGGATCCTGAACTCCATCAAAGGTGGGAGGCTTCGTATTATCGAAGTCCCGATACTGAAAACCTCTACTAGCTCCTCCCTCTGCCGCTGCTACAGCCGCTGTAGCCGCTGCGGCAGCCGTCTCATGAGAGCCGCATAGCGCTCGTCAAAATACTCCACCATGGCGGTCTTGATTGACCCAAACAACTCCGGCAGCTCAGCCCGAAACAATGCAGCAACCTCATCATGCAGGATCTCACGAATCCTCGCATCCAACTCGCGCGTACTCATCTGACTGACAACCTCGGGCGGTATGGACCCACCCGGAACTCCCTTTCCTGCTCCTGATCCTGGCCCGGATCCACTCCCAGCATGCCCTGAAATCTCCATACTGAAAATAAACCACCAAAAATCTCAGACACTTCCCACTATCTTGGGAACCAACTCTCAATCCAACCCTAGAGGTCATGGTTTCCCTGATACGCGTATGGGTCCTGTGCTTTCAGTAGTACGGGCCCATACTACCTTCCACACCTACCCATATTTGTATGAAGTACTACCACAACACCCTAGAGAAAACACACATAGCAACGCTCTATCCTCACTACTAGAGGAACACTAGAAATCTCTCACAAGAAAACCCTAGGCTAGCAGGCATCATAAATCAGGCAACACATCAAGAAATCCTGAAGATCCCTAGCCTAACTCTAGCATGCTGTTCTATCAAAGCTCAATAAAACAAACATCATGTATGGTATTTTGGGGTTACTTACTGGCTCCGGCTGATCGTACCTCCGCGTCCTCCTTTACTTATTTTGAAAACCATTTTAAATTCTCTTTTGAAAACCCTCCTCGATTTGAGACTGGAGTCACACGAGTGTTCCTCCAATTCACTCAAACCAAGGCTCCGATACCAACTTGTAACGACCGAAAAATCCAACCAATTTAAATTTTTCAGAAACAACCCTATTTCATTAAATTATTTACAAAAAGGTTTTCAATACAAATCATTTAGAGTATTCCCAGAATCACATTGCTACAAAATCATGAGGAGCGGTACGATCACGCCTTCGCCTTGCCACGGTCTCCTGAAGAACCTGAAAAACATTAAACCACAACTGTAAGCCCGAAAGCTTAGTGAGATACCCCCAAAATACCAACCACATATAACATACACATAACATGCTATCTCATAACGAATCACAGAACAGCCATGCATATCGGGTCTACTGTGGGACTAGTCCGCCTTGCCGGGCCTTCAGTCCACCTGGTCCACCCTCCGTGTCCAATCATGTCCCTCGAGTCTGCAGTGTGGTTGGTCCGCCCGCACTGGGCCTTCAACTCACCTGGTCCACTCTCTGAGTCTACAGTATGACTGGTCCGCCCGCACCGGGCCTTCAGTCGGCCTGTTCCACTCTCCGAGCCTCGGCACGTCTGGTCCGCCCACGTAAGCAATGACTTTTTTGGTCGCGTACGCCCCACATAGCTGAGCATTACGCCCAACATACGTGCGAGGCTCAGCCTCTATAAAAGGTGTGCAAAGGCAGCCGACCTTCTTGCTCATTTTCTCTTCTCTCTCTCTCTCTCCCGTTTTACCCCATTTTGTGTGCAAGAAATATCCCGAAGCCCCGGTATCATTCCTGAGCCCCGAAGGAAGTCCCAAAGCCCCGAAGATCCCGAGAAGTGCAATTCCCGAGCCGAAGCTCTACCTGTGAGAAGCTTGATTTTTGTGAAGATCTTCCAAATCTACCAAAGAATACTACTTCTACAAGCCGTAGTGCTGTCCGATCATCTTCTGATCAAGTGAGTGTGTAGTTACTTTCTTCTAACGCATAATTATGAAGTATTTTATATAAAATACGTGTTATGTGTATATTTTGTTGTTATATGTGTGAATGTATATTCACTTTATTCTATCTCATATATATGATTTGTTCTTTATGAAATACGTGTTATGTGTATGTGTCTCATCTGTTGTTTGGAAAATGTATTGAATGAGAATGCTATACAGATTTTAAACTATGTATAAAAATATATATTTTTATCTACTAATATGTTGGGTAGAACATTGGTAGATAGTTGATGTGTGATAAACAGATGAGAGACCTCGATGTTGTTGTTGACCTAGTCATCTAGCAGAGTATGGATGACGACCGCATACTCTTTCTAGACCGTCCAGTGGAACGCTAGCAGGTTCATAACCTGTAGGTGTTGTGAACGATGTGTTCACCGGTGTACTCTATCCCCCTCATGGTTGCCTTTAGGACATCTATTGTTGAGGAAACCCCTTAGCAGTAATGTCCGTCCTGATGAAAATCCTAGATTAGGTCCCTGGTAATAGATGTTGTTTTAGGGATGTAAAGTGAAGATAACGGGAATGAGTAATCGGTTTATTGTTGGTTGGTGAAAATTAAATTTAATTATTTATTGTGGGTTGAAAACCCTATATGCTCACCAGGCTCCCAAGTCTGACCCAGTTAGTTTTAATTGTATTACAGGAAGTGGCGCATGGGCATAAGATGGATGAATCATCAAGTTGTTTTGTTTACAAGTCTGTATATGTATGTATTCGTTGAATGACTTGTAATGTTATCGTTTATGCTTTATGGTCTGTATTGGGACATGACATCCCGAATTTTGATTTTATAATGAAAATACATTTCTTTATGAAATGCTTTGGTAAATATTATTTTATTATACTTTGTTTTTGGGAGCAAATTCCGTAACTCTTTCAAATCAAAAGGATTTACTTTGAAATTATTTTAAAAGCATAAATGAAATCGATCTTTTCTGGCCGAGATTTTGGGGATGTCACATCATATATGGTAAAAACCCTAAAATCTTAGGCTTGGGCTGCAACAACCACCACATCGTGGTGCAACCAGACATTTAATGACATGGCCACTCCGTGGCATCAGGTTTTTTCCCCAAAACCTTATATTTGAAATCCTCAAGTCTTCATTTGATCAATTCATGAAACAAGTGTTACACATGACAAATTTGCATGGATTTTAAAAATGATTACCTTAATTTTAGTCCCAAAAGAGCAGCAACAAACCAAGAGATCAACAACAAACCTAATGCTCACTAGTAAGTTATTTTAGCTTCTATACATCATTAAGTGTTCAAGTTGACAATGAACTAGATGAAAGATGAACCAGATGAAAGAATTCCATCATACCTGCTTGGATTGTGGCCCTACTAGTTGATCACTTACGTAATTTAACTTGAGAAATTTGGTACTTAGTGAACACTAATTTTGAGCATATAACCTAGTAACCTAGAGTAACTTGTTACCTTGAGAAACTTCATTGCAATATATAACTTGGTATCGAGAAAAGATATGCACAATGGAAGGAATTGAATGTTTAGGGTGATGTTTTTCTTCTGTTATATTAGCATATATGATTTGGGTTTGTGCAAGAAAGAAAATTGGAAGTGGGACATGGTTCCCATAATTTAATGTTAGGGTAGTTTTCAAGAAAAAAAAAGTGGAGGATGAAGATGGTGTGAGATGGAGTTTACCTAAATTACTCTAAATACAACCTGGATGGTTGTGATAGTGAGAAACGGTGGTTATTGGTTTGGAAAGCAGGAAAATGACTAGAATTCCCCTCGTATGAGAGGTATGAGGGTGGTCGACACATCCAATGAAAATGTAAGAGAGATACGGACGAAATGAGTAATCAAACAGATAAGGCAGAAATGAGTAATAAAAACATATAGTAAGAACCAATGTTGAAAAAATACAAAAAATAGGACTCAAACTATAGAATCGTGCCCACCACAAACAAACTATAGATTCATGCCCACATGACCATTTCTGTAATTTAGAGGGTGTTTAACAAAACTTATTTGAAAAGATTTATAATTTTTTAAGTTATAATTTATTTGAAGTAAAGTGTTTTTAATAAGTATGGATATGTTACTTATGACTTTTTGACCTGAGGTTATAAATTGTTTTTTTACCTCATTATTTTTTTTTTACTTATCCAGGTAAACCGGTAAAAGTGAAAAAAAAAAAAAAAAAAAAACTCCTTTAACTTTGCCAAACACCCCTTTAGTCTAAAAACTTTGTTCCTTGGTAATCTCTCACTTTCATTATACACTCAGTCACTCAGACACCCATCCTCTCTCTGACTTTCGTCCAGACGCCAGAGGTCATCTCTTCTCTCTCGTCTCTACTCTCTCAATCTAAATCGACGATTCTCTTCTCTCTTTTTTAGTCAACCGGCTGTAGAAGTTTTCGCTCGAGTGGGATCTTGGCCCAGTGAATATCTCCTATTCTCCTCTCTTCTTATCCAACTCCTCAACTACCACTTACAGCCCCTGCTACCGGTACAATAGCTTAATCTTTATCTCAATTTCTTTAATTTGCTTGATTTCCTTCTGAGTGTAGAGGAATATTCAAACATTAAAAAGTTTTAATCTTGCACAAAAAAAGCCATTGTTTTTTATGTATAAAGTTGACCAGTTCAAGAAAATCTTATGAGTAAGAGCCCTAATGTAGATATGTTTACATTTTTTTCATTGAAGCGGCATAATTTGCAGCAATAAAGTATGCCTAGGTGATTTTGAAAATTCGTCAGTCTCCGTACTTTTCAAATTCAAAACTAATATTTCAGTTTTTTTTAATATTCTGGATCAAATATTTTCAGTCGTGGAACTTACTTGTAGATCAATCTATATATCAGCTCTGTTATCAATTTACCGATTTTGTAATTGAAAAGAATCGGGTTTGATTTTCAAATATAAAAGGTTCTCAAAGCCAACTATCCTGTTCTAGATGTCGAACTTTCTTCTTAATCCAATCAGAGCAACTTTGGTCTGATGTGCTGACTGAATGTAGTCCGTTAGAAGAAATTTGAAGGCTTTAAAATTGCTTAAATGAAGAATTTTGCTTCCATCATGTTGTCATCAAGCTATAAAAACAAATTATTCATTCTTGTGCTACTTTAACTGGTTGTTGATCTTTTTGACCTGCAAACCATAGGCAAACAACAGGAGTTGTTCTTGTGTAGAGGATATTAGTATTGAGATTGAGAATGTTTTATCGGTTAAATAATTTGATGGAAGTTTACTTAAATTATGGATATTTAGACAAATTGTGTTAACAACTCTGTTTTCGGTCTTAGAACTTATTTGAAATTATGGATTTTATAAACAAGTTGTGTTGAAAACTTTGATAATTGGAAATAGAATTTGAATTTTTAAAGGATCCTTCAGGTACACCTTCAATGGCGTCTTCCTCAAGTTCATCAATTCACAAGAGCTTTAAGTATGATGTGTTTTTGAGTTTTAGAGGCGAAGACACCCGTATAAACTTCGTGGATCATCTGTATCATGCTCTTCAGCTGAAAAGCATTCACACTTACAAGGACGACAAAACAATCAAAAAAGGAAAAAAGATCAGTGATGAGCTCATCCGATCAATTGAAGATTCAAAATTCTACGTCATTGTTTTCTCCAAGAACTATGCCGCTTCATCTTGGTGCTTGGATGAACTTGTGAAGATAATGAAATCTCACAGAACAACCGAGCATACTGCCTACCCTGTTTTCTATGACGTGGAACCCTCCGAAGTCAGAAAACAAAGTGGGGCAGTTGGAGAAGCATTTGCCAAGTATGAAATGGAAGAGGCTGCTGAGAAATGGAGAAAGGCTCTAAAAGAAGCATCGGATCTGGCTGGATGGGAGTTGAAGAAGACTTCTGATGGGTAATTCTTTCATCATATGTCTGCAGTATTCTTGTATTTTGAATTTTTCTGATCTAGGGGATAACCTGGAGTCCTGGATGTAAAAGACTCGTACATGGCATATTTGATTGTCATATTTTAACTCAAGATCTGAGTCTTAACGAAAGCTTAACCTTGGGATACGATTATATAAGTGTGATTAACTAGTCATGTGGGATTTTGAGTAACTAAATGAATATTTTTTAATGAACAGGCATGAAGCTAAATTCATCCAAAAGATTGTTGAAGAGCTTTCACTAGAGCTACGTTCCATTAGTTTCAACATTGATGAAAAGTTGGTAGGAATGGAGTCTCGGGTCAAAGAAGTTGTATCATCTTTAGGAACTGGTTTTGATGATGTTCTCATGATTGGGATAAAGGGAATGGGAGTTGGTGGGAAGACAACTTTAGCCAGAGCTGTTTTTGATCAAATTTCCTCTCAATTTGAAGGTAAAAGCTTTGTGGAGAATGTCAGGGAAGTTTCAAATGCTTCTTTGTCCGGTTTGAAGTCTTTGCAAAAACAAGTCCTTCGAGATGTCTTAAATGATAAAGACATCAAAGTAAGTAGTGTTTATGACGGGAAACACATGATGAAGAGGGTGATGCCTGATAGGAAGGTTCTTGTTGTTCTGGATGATGTGGATCATATAGACCATCTTGAGGCGTTAGCCGGTGAGCCTAATTGGTTTAAGCCTGGAAGTAGAATTATCATTACAACAAGAGATGAGCAAGTGCTCGTAGTGCACCGGGTTAAGTTCATTCATGATGTCAGTTTGTTATCAGACAAGGAAGCAATTTGCCTCTTCAGTAGGTATGCATTTGGGAGAGATAATCCAATTGAAGGGTACAAAGAGCTATCGATACAAGTTGTACAATATGCTGCTGGTCTTCCGTTAACTCTTAGAGTTTTGGGTTCGTTTCTTTGTGGTAAAACTGAGCTTGAATGGACTGATGCTCTAGAAAGATTAAAGACGATTCCGTTAATGGAAACTCTGAAAAAGTTGGAATTAAGCTATATCAGTCTAGAGGAGGATTACAAGGAAATATTCCTAGATATTGCATGCATGCTAAAAGGTTTCCACAAAGACGTAGTAATCAGAGCGCTTGAAAGTTGTGGATTTCATGCTAGAAATGGTTTAAGAGTTCTTGAGCAAAAATCTCTCGTAACTATTTCTAAATTTGAGTTCGTGGACATGCATGACCATATTATAGAAATGGGTAGGAATATTGTTCGTCGCTCACACCCGGATAAGCCTCAGAAACACAGTCGATTGTGGGTTGGCGATGAAATTGAAGAGATATTGGCCAATGATTTGGTAAATATAAAATTTGTTTGTAAGTTGGTGAAAACTAACACATTTTCACTTGTTACTAACATAAGTTTCATGGTGACTTGTTTTGCATTACAGGGTACTAAAGCAACAAGATGTATACACACCAATTATGCACTTAAGTTGCACAATGTTACAGAAGGTTTGAGAAAGATGAAGGTGTTGGTTTTTATACAAACAATCCTATGTGAACATGCAACCCTAGCATTGGATCTATGTTTTCACTATTAGATACACAACATTATGAACATATAAATAAACCCTAATTCTAGCATATAAGTAATCATATTAACATAAGAATAGGTTTATAATATTACCTTGATTGTTATGTAGCAATAACAATCCCAAATCTCCTTGTATTGATTTGGAAGGCTTAGAGTCACAAGTGTCACTCCTCTAATGGCTTACAAACACCAAGAGCAAATGGAGAAGGTATAAAGAGAGAGGAGAGAGGTTATAATTCGTCCTTAGATGCTCTAGGGATCAAGTGCACGAATTCTAAGGCCTTAGGGGTCTTTATATAGGGTTAGGATTAGGGTTTTAGTCCTTATCCTTATCTAGTTGCTTGTCCACCAAGCAACCATAAGATAAGTCTTAGAAACCCTTATCCTAGTCGAATTCTAAGGCATTATCACCTTAAATTCGTTCACCATATATTTAAGATAATCCTTACCTTATTTTGTAACTATCACATAATTACAATTCAGCCCCTCTAGTTTAATTAATTACACTTGATCACAAAATTAATTCCTAATTAATTATTGACCAATATTAATTAAACAAATATGATTTCTCCTTTAATATATTATTCTTATAGCATATTAATAAATCATAATAACCTCTCTCTCTTTATTTATTTCTCCAATCAAGTTGCTTTGGTGAAGGCAACCCAAAAGGACCATGCACCATCAGGTCAAGTACATACCAAAATAGTTATGGACTTAGACACTAATCCAACAGTCTCCCACTTGGATAAGTCTAATAACTATTTTGCGTATGACTTCAGATCCTGATCTGCAATCGTAGCTTTCCAAAGCCACTGTCAACTCTGATCCTATCAGATACGCGTGTTCTTAGATAAGGGATCATATATTCCTCCATTCTAGATATCATATGAGATATGATTTCTAATCATTCTCTTTGTACTACTTGTCGATTTCTAATTTATGACGACAGACTAATTGAACAAATCAAATTAGCCCTAGCCCGGCCGAGCATTTACGTATGTCATCACTAAACCATCGAGGGGCCCAAAGATATTGCTTTTATCCTACTTTGGATAAAAGGAACGGATAAACTTTGATACAATGCTCGCTTGCACTCACTCACCGAATTACACACAACAATATGTTTTATAACACCAAGTTACTAGTGCGTTTACATATTATCAATGTGCAACCGATTCGCAAGATACAACTCACACATCTCAGTTTCAAGAATATAAGATGTTATCGTCTCACAAATCACTCGTGATACAATTCATGGAGCGATCCAAGTGAGCGTGGGTTTAATCCAATGCTCAAATCATATTCATAAGCACTCATGAACGTTGCAACAAATATTTGCTTATGTCTAATACTTTTCTAGACAATCCACACACCAATTCATGACAGTCTTCATTCATATTTACTTCCAACATATGAACGACTGTGGCCCGTTTGAATAATTCGATTATTCTTAATAAACTCAATTATTTTGGAAGTCAAAACATGCAAAGTGAAACACAAGAATAATACTAATCCCATATGGCCTCAAGCTTTTGAGTATAAATAAAACTCCTTTTATTTATCACCATACCGATTACTCATTATTTGTCGTTTCGAGTAATCAACTTCTTACTTGAATTATTACACTTGTCCCATGCTCCTAGCATGCACACAATGTTTACCTATGGTTCTTACTTTTGTGAGATAGATAAATTGAGCACATTTTCAATCATTCTCATTTCACAACTCCAAATCCTTTTTCATAAGTGTAAGAATATCAAATTCTTGCTACTTACAGAATATGCTAGATTCTAACATTCTATGCAACGATCCTTTCGTAATGTTATTGCACCAAAGTCACAAAGACTATTGCCAATGATATTACAAAGTTCTCTAACGGAGATTGTTACAAGACAATTCCTTAGATATGATGTCTCTCACTCAAAGTACATTCCTTTGAACATCCTTTTGCATAAAAGTTTCTAATCTAGTCATAGATTTGCAATATTTACTTCCCAATATGGACACGCTTCCATATTTTCCTCATGACAACTCATTCTTAATAGAATCTTTTCTATTTGTAATAATGTCGATATGATCCATCCAATATGGAAACATTTCCATAATTTCCAATACTATACTTACAACTACTCACAAGCGACAAATTCTCGTCGAACTTTGAATTGTCCTTTGATAGTTGTTTAATTATTTTAGTCAAAATCAATTCTAGTCCATTTTCCCTCTAAATGCGCTAGACATTTGGAAAAAAAATTTAGAATGGTCAAACATTAAAACATTTGCTATCGATCCTATACCCGAAGCGTATGGAACACGATGCATAATGTTTTATTTGCTATGTTCTCAAAATTCGAATTGTGAAGAGGAATGTCGTAATCATAATCGAAATTTTAAGAACACACCATGTACCTTTGACTAAATTTATTAACATTCCACAACCTAATCCTTTAGATTTGAAATGAAGCATAATATTCTCTCCCTTAATTATAGCAAAACAACTTTATAACCCTTACGACCTTGCAAGGTATAACTCTTGTTTTCTATAATTAATATTGCCAACTTGCAATACATTCCATAATAATCATACAATCATAACTTTTATGCTCCCACTATCATGATGATTACTATAAAACATAACATTTACGCTCCCACTAGCTTCGACATGTATTCATAAACATCTTAACTTTCAGAAAAACAATACTTATTGAATTTCTTAAATTCATGTTTCTAATACTTAATGCTTTGATAATCTTTTATCAATGCTTCTTGAACTTATACACCTTTGCCTTAGATAGTTCATATGTGTGTCTAAACGATTAAGACTAATTGCCAAACCTCACAATTCGAATCATAGAAAGGGATACCGTAACCATAATCAAATTCGAGAATGTAATTTTACAATCACCATCTTCTTAAAATCTTTCTTAGTGAAAGCATTTCCTCACAATCATTTTCATGAAGGAGGAAATCTTATGACACTTATATTTAAAGTGGTGTATGTGTTCCTTTCCATGTGAATTTGTTAAAACCAAAGTTTACGACAAATTCAAACTCATATGGACCGAACTCTCTTAATCTTGATTTCTTGCCTTATGGTAGCACAGCTGCCCACCATGTCTTCCAAGTAGTTAAGCAGCTCACCCTTTCCTATCAATGTACCTTTCATTGACTAAGGTGTCTTGCCTTTTATGCGTTCAAAATGAGAACTCATAGAACTCACATGCATAATTAACTCAATTGGAACGGCATAGAAACAAAATATTGTCATCACGATAGGTTGTAAACCTCAACTCGTGTGCTAGTGATGATCAATAAGGTTTATTTGATTTGTTCTTGAAACTTTTCAAGACCATTAAGACTCCCACTGACTCCTTGACATATAAGATTCTTTTGTCAACAATCATTTCTTGACAAATATTTAAGAGTTAGTGTAGCTTTTATCAAAACACTTCATAAATTGGTCCTAGTTGATCTTTTGTCTTATCCAAGACATCACAACTTTCCTCATTTGATGAATGTTATAAACCTTCTTAATACTTATCACTCAATTTCACAATCTTAACTCTAAGACTTGTTTTTGGAACGAAGTATGATAGCATTCTTGATTTAACCATTTCTTCAATCCTTGATTCCTCTTCTTAAACATACAATTGTACTAAGACTCACTTAGAGGATCAATTGAGATATGGTTCTTAATCATTAAGACCTATCATAAAGTATAAAAACTACTCTCCCTTTTTCCTAGAATGGAGAAACTTTTATCTTTTTGCCTACTTGATTCTTCTTATTCGTTTTGCTATTGATTTAAACATTTTCAATCAATTCAAAATTACACTTAATCCTATAAGTATAAGCATATTTACTAAACCTTTAGTAAATCATGACGAAAGTCTTTGTTACTCTTATGGTGCACTTAATCAACACGCAACTTTGTGTGCTTGATTTCCTAGTTCTTCACTTGACACTTTGTCAACGAATTAGTCTAATTTCCAAATATGAAATTTCTCATTCATCATGCAACCAAGTTGCGTGATTCCAAATTTCTGTCCAATTGAAACTTTGGGCGATGAGAAACTCCCCCTATTTGGTAAATTCTCGACATTTCCATAAATAACATAACTAAGAATCATATCCATTCGTTGTAGAAATATGCTAACATCAATTTTCATAATGATTTCATTGCAAGGAAATAAACAAATAAATAAATAAATAAGTCAAAACAAAAAAATTTATTTTATTTATAAACGCAGCGGAAAAACATTTGTCCTTACAATGCAAAATCCATTGAAAACTATGTAAAAAATGAAAATTTCTAACAACTCTATCATAACTATCTAAGCTCAAAAAATCTAATCTTCAAGTCCATGCGATCGAGATCCATCTCTTGGTGATTAGATTCATCTTGCTTTCTCAACAAGCTTCCTTTCTTCTCACCGATCCTGCTAAACACTCAAATGCAATCTTATTACATCATGTATTAAGAATCAATGAATAGGAACTTAACGGAGTTATATAGTGGATTTTACCTAAAGTGGAGCCATACGTTTTGACTCTCCCATCTCTTAGATCTCTTAGGTAATTAGGGCAACTTCGTCTCCAATGCCCATTCTCTTGGCAATAAAAGCAAATTGACTCTTTTGGAACAACACATGGAACTACTTCAGACATCGCCTTTCTCTTATGATCAACCTTTTCGATCATTGCATGTCTTTCATTGCCATTGTCTATATCCATAGAGGTCTTGAAGGCAGATTCACCAATCAACTTTGCTTTTCTATTGCGCCAAACCATTGCTGATTCAGCAGCTATAAGCATGTAGGTGAGATCTATAAGCGTCACGTCGTGGTTCATCATATAGTACTCTCTTACGAACTCACTATACGAGTTGGGAAGTGACTGAAGAACCCAATCAACAGCCATCACTTCACTAACAACGGATCCCATCATTCTTAGTCTATCAATGTGCGACTTCATCCCTAGGACGTGTGCACACATCGACTTTTCTTCTTTATGTTTACTTGCCAAAAGGGCTTGAGTGATATTGAACCTTTCAATATTACAATTTTGTGGGTTAGGGAGAATAATTGGAGGAGGAGGAGGAAGTGAAGCATGATTTCTTGTTCCTCGATCGAATCGTGGAATATCATCTTCATGTGGAATACTTGTTCCACGGGATTCGGGAAGACCATAGTTGTCGAACTTTGACATCTACAAAACGGGAGAATAACGAATTCAAGTTAGTTGATTGATTGAGTCCTTGGTAAATCACCCAAATGAAATTCCAAGGCTAGGACCCAACACAATATGCTACAACCTAGAAAAGGGATGCCGTAATCTAGTTGCAGAATATTTGAAGGTAAGTGAATGACGATTCACTAATTTCCACCATGAAAAACGAAAAATAAATTTAAGTTTTAAATCTATGAAAACTCCTAGATCTTTTGAGATTCATTGAACATTTCAATGGCATGTTTAAATCTCGATATGCCCCTCTAGTTTGTGACTGGGATGCCGAGGATCACAAAGCGGGTGTGAATAACCATGCAAACTACATGGTGCCCTCACATGTTACAGTCACCTATTCGATGTGCCGGTAAACCACACATGCTCCACCGAACTATGACAAACATTGAGTCACCCTTTGCTACCTTTGCTTAGAACCATTTAGTGTGCCGGTAAACCACACACGCTCCACTAACGTCTTCGCAAGGGCACAAAGTGTAATTTCATGAAATTGCATCAATTCACTTTTGCCTAAGTAACTAAGATTGGGAATTTGAAAAACATTTAGTTACTTTTGTACTTCATTATACTTATAATAGAAGGTTTCGTCCTATCCTACCCGTTCGGCTAACGACCCTCCACTAGTCAAGAGTGCGGTGGGTAAGAGTGGATACCCATTCAATCGCCATTTTATAGGCAATTTCCTTAAACACCCCTTATAGACTAGCTTCATGAATGAGGCCTACTAACGGTAAGATTGACTTTTACTCATACATATATATATATATATATATATATATATATATATATATATATATATATATATATATATATATAATGTTAGACTTTTAATGTTATACATAGTATAAGGGTGTATTTTATGCTTTTAAAATACTAGGTGGTTTAATTTTATAAATTACACTTTTAATTTAATTAAATGTAAACCATAACATTATGGATTTATTAACTCTCTCTTAATTATAAATTTAATCAATTTTAATAAAACCATAAGGGTGAAATTTGAACTTTTCAAAACTAGGGTTTTAGAATTTAACATTTTAAAATTAAACTTTTAATCTAAATTTAAATTCCAAAACTTGAGGGCAAGTTTTTGAAACTTTTCAAAACAATTAGGTTTCAATCTCACTTTAAAATTTTTGAAATTTAATACCATTTAAATTAAAATTTCAAATATTAAAACTCTTGATTTAATAATTATCTTAAACTATTAATTTAAATTATTAAATCATAAGAGATTATCTAAATCATAAAGGATAATTACCAATTAAACAATTAAGATATCCTAATCCCTTAAATATCTCTATAGATTTCGAAAATCATGGGATAGGATAATTCATAATCTTTAATTACCATATATAACCATTAAAGGATAATTACAAGATATGGGATAATCCAAATCCCTAAAAATTTGGATCTTATCTTGGGGAGGAGGCTAATCTCGAAAATCAAGGGTTGGATAACCCTAGAATTCGAAAACTTGGTGGCTAAGGAAAGGGTTTAGGAAACCCTAACCAATTTTGAAAATCAGGGTTCAAGAACCCTAATTTCGAAAATCCAAGCTTCCTAGGGTTTATTGGCCATAAACCCTAATTTTTCAAGTTCATACATTTGTATAATACTAATTGAAAACAAGTTAACCAAAGGCTCTGATACCACTGTTGGTTTTTATACAAACAATCCTATGTGAACATGCAACCCTAGCATTGGATCTATGTTTTCACTATTAGATACACAACATTATGAACACATAAATAAACCCTAATTCTAGCATATAAGTAATCATATTAACATAAGAATAGGTTTATAATATTACCTTGATTGTTATGTAGCAATAACAATCCCAAATCTCCTTGTATTGACTTTGGAAGGCTTAGAGTCACAAGTGTCACTCCTCTAATGGCTTACAAACACCAAGAGCAAATGGAGAAGGTATAAAGAGAGAGGAGAGAGGTTATAATTCGTCCTTAGATGCTCTAGGGATCAAGTGCACGAATTCTAAGGCCCTAGGGGTCTTTATATAGGGTTAGGATTAGGGTTTTAGTCCTTATCCTTATCTAGTTGCTTGTCCACCAAGCAACCATAAGATAAGTCTTAGAAACCCTTATCCTAGTCGAATTCTAAGGCATTATCACCTTAAATTCGTTCACCATATATTTAAGATAATCCTTACCTTATTTTGTAACTATCACATAATTACAATTCAGCCCCTCTAGTTTAATTAATTACACTTGATCACAAAATTAATTCCTAATTAATTATTGACCAATATTAATTAAACAAATATGATTTCTCCTTTAATATATTATTCTTATAACATATTAATAAATCATAATAACCTCTCTCTCTTTATTTATTTCTCCAATCAAGTTGCTTTGGTGAAGGCAACCCAAAAGGACCATGCACCATCAGGTCAAGTACATACCAAAATAGTTATGGACTTAGACACTAATCCAACAGAAGGGACTTAGATTTCTTTCGGTGTTAATCGAAGGTCGTTTCCATAATTCGAAATCTGAAAAAGTGAGCCTAGACTTTCCAGATGCTTTACGATATCTGAGTATGAAGTGTTACCCTTTTAGGTCTCTACCCAAAACTTTTCAAGCAAATAATCTTGTTGCACTTGTGATGGCATACAGTAGTATCAAACAACTTTGGGAAGGAGGAGAAAGAAAGGTAAATATCATTGATTGTTTTGCACAACTCATTATAATGTTTTACATGCATTGTTTTGTTATTACACCAATATTAAACTTTTTTTTTTGGCTTCTATTAGGTTTTTAACAAGATGAGATTCCTTGACCTGAGTCATTCAAGGTTGCGTACCCTTGACCTTGGGCTTGCTCCAAATCTCGAGACATTGAATCTTGAAGGATGTAATAATTTGGTAGAACTTCACATGCCCATTAGATGTTTAAAGCTCATATCCGTCGACATCTCACATTCAAGGTTGAGGACTCTTGACCTTAGGCTGGCTCCGAATCTCAAGACGTTGATTCTTTATGCATGTCGTTATTTGGTAGAATTTCAAATGGCCAGTATATGTCTAAATCTTAAATCCCTACAACTCACTAATTCAAAGTTGAGGACCCTTGAAATTGGGCTGACTCCAAATCTCGAGGATTTAGATCTTAAAAGTTGTAATTATTTGGAACAATTTCACATGGCTGATGAATGCCAAAAGCTCAAAAACCTCAACATTAGTCATTCAAGGTTAAAGACCCTTGACATTGGGTTGACTCCGAATCTGGAGAATTTAGATCTTGAAAATTGTAATTATTTGGAAGAACTTCACAAGGCTGATGAATGCCAAAAGCTCAAAAATCTCAAACTTAGTCATTCAAAGTTGAGGACCCTTGACATTGGGCGGACTCTGAATTGTGAGAATTTAGATCTTGGCAATTGTAATTATTTGGAAGAACTTCACATGGCTAATGAATGCCAAATGCTCAAAAACCTCAAAATTAGTCATTCAAAGTTGAGCAATGACTTTTTTGGTCGCGTACGCCCCACATAGTTGAGCATTACGCCCAACATACGTGCGAGGCTCAGCCTCTATAAAAGGCATGCAAAGGCAGCCGACCTTCTTGCTCATTTTCTCTTCTCTCTCTCTCTCTCTCTCTCTCTCCCGTTTTACCCCATTTTGTGTGCAAGAAATATCCTGAATCCCCGGTATCATTCCTGAGCCCCGAAGGAAGTCCCATTTTGCTGATGAATGCCAAGTAGGATGGGGTCACCGGGTGACCCCTTCATTTTTCCAAGATTGCCCTTTTAAACCAACAAATAACAAGTTTAAGCCCTTAAAACGCAAAAAATAATCACAAGGAACCATTTAAACCATTATACAGAACTTTGTTGGGCTAGAGTGACAATAACCCAAAATCCAAATCTAAAAGGTGAAATCCATTTATCTAATGATATCATGGGGGAAAATCGGATTGTAATGTGACTATGGGCCGAGGATAGGCCCAATTGCTCAAGAAAAGTTAAGTACACAATCCAAACTCAATATCCAGGAAGTGATTATCATAAGCCCTGTTGTCAGCCCAATTTCCCAACAATTTATCATCACATCAAGCAGATACCATATAAATAAGCACACGACACAATATTAGATTCCTAATCAACCTATAGATTTTACCAAGTATTAACAAGCAGCCTACAGTTTTTCCAAAGAGTACATCTTTTTTTAATTGATAAACAGATTACAGTTTTTTTCTGGGGAATAAAAGGTGTTTCTTTTTCTTTATAATTTCGGCAGATTACGAGAAATAATAATCTCAACAATGTGATATAACCTTTGCCCATAAAAACACCCTACTTACAACTATATACAGTTGTACCACAACTTTTAACCTGAAACCTATCAAAATTGTTTTCACAATACATTATATGTTGCAATCAACACACAACAGATCGGAGATGATTCTTAACTTTCAAAACTACAATCTTATTGTTAATATTCAGGATATGCTTTTTGTTGATCCATGAAAAATCCAAGCAATAAGCTAAAATTATATTTCAATATACAAAGCATTAAGCTCCAATTCAAAAAAGAAATTACAAACAAGCCCTATAATGACTTTTTTGCAAAGACAACTTATGTGCAGGCTTTTAGGGTTGTCCATCAAATGATGAATGGAACGACTTTATTATCAATTTTTTGCAGTTAAAATAAAGGAAATCTCCAGAAAAGTCCTAAAATTTTAGTCTAATTTATGAAAAAGTCCCAAACTAATTTTTGTTTACAGAAAAGCACAGAATATTGGCTAAAACTTCGAAAAAACACTTTTTGGCCGGTTTCGTAGATTTAGCCGGTATTCTGTCCTTTTTCGTTAGTTTGTTCAAAATATTAGGACTTCTCTGAAAATTACCCGATAACCAAAATATTATAATTTTTTTGAAAATTACTATGGAATTAATGGATATTATTATTATTATTAACAAACCATTTATAAACATAAAAAATATTTTTTATTTAAACAAAGGAAATACATTTGTTGCTATTTTCTATGAATAGAATGGTCGACTATGTACTTCTTTATTGTTTGTTGACCACTCAAAGTCTCTATATTCTTCCTATGTATCGTTGTGGGTGTCATAGTAAGAAGTACTCTGTTAGGCGTGACCAATACAAGAGTTGATGATACTTATTAATACACAATAAATAAGTGTCAATTTACTATTAGACATGATGCTATATGATCACGTGTTATTAGAAAATATGATTACACAAACATATAGATCTTTTATTGTGTTCTATAACCTAACTACTACCTACCCTCCAAACATTACCCGGTAACAACCACAAAATTACACATCTATCGAGAGTGAAAAGTAAACTTTGAATGACAATTTAAATAGATAATCACCCTTCACTTGTTTCCATATAAATTATCATTGGTTCACTTTTCACATTTTATATATGTGTGTTAGCCGATGGTTGTTAACACTTAAGGTATGAATGTTGGTTGGTAGTTAGGTTAAACAACATAAGAGGAACACCAACATTAGAGGAATGCTAACTAAGTTAATCTCACAATCATACCCACAACAATGCATAGGAAGAACATAGTGACTTTGAGTGGTCAGGAAGCAATAGAGTATTAGCGTGTATATTATTAGCTGTAAACTGTATATTATTAGCTGTAAATTGTATTTAATATTAGCTTATCTATTTTAGGTTAGTACCTAGAAATCTGCGATTATCCCTAATTACAGGGAAAATGGTTCCTCTTTTGTAGCTAGCTTTCCTATATTTAATCTGTTGTACCATGTTTTGCTGGGCACAACGACACGATTCCCTTTATGGTATCAGAGCCTAGCTCTCGTCTCTCTCAAACCACAGTTTGATCTTCCTCTATTTTTCTGTTTTTTTTCTCTCGTATCCTGTTATCCATGGTCGCCACACCTGCACCTGCTGCCAAGCCCCTCCATCCCATCTACACTGTGACCAACATTCAGCATAAGGTCCGCGTGCTTGATGGAACGAAGGTATCATACTCTTCGTGGGTCAAGCTCTTTCAACTACACGCAAAGGGTTACAAAGTCATGTCTCACATTGACGGGACACCGTCCCCGGCCAAAACAGATACAGAATACGAGGCCTGGGCTGAAATTGATGCCATTGTTTTGCAATGGATTTATGGAACATTATCTGACGATCTGCTGGTTCGCGTTTTGGTCACCGAGTCCACTGCCTATGAGGCTTGGTCTCGAATCAAAGCCATTTTTCTCAATAGCAAGGGCTCTAGGGTTGCAGCTTTGGAGCATGAATTCAACAATCTCACACTAAAATCCATGCCATCTCTTGAAGCCTACTATCAAAAGCTCAAAGAATTGGGAAGTCAACTCAATGATGTGGACTGTCCGGTAAATGATCAACGACTTGTTCTTCAACTAGTTCGAGGACTACCCGCTGAATATGATATCGTCGCCTCGTACATCAATCAAAGCCTTCCCACTTGGGAGACCGCCTGCAGCATGATTGAACTGGAACATCACCGCCAATCGGCCCGTGAATCCATGTCCCATCCCACTGCCATGGCCGCTGTCTCATCTGAACCGCCACCTGCCTCTCATAATTATAACAACAGACGGCGTCCCAACCATAGGCCTGGACATAAGCGCTCCAATAACCCCTCTAGCGGCTCCCCCTCAACAGGCCCAGGACGAGGCACTGGTACACCTCAGTCCCATGGATGTTTCATCCCAACCGGCTACCCAACTGGGCCTATTGGACCCCGCCACCGTGTCCCTTTCCCACCAACCCGGGTTGGACCTCTCCCTGGGCCGGGCCTCATGCATCTTCTTTCTGGCCTACACCTACCGGCACACCTGCAACATCCAAATCTGGACCCAGATCCCCTGCTCCAACAGCAAACCAAGCCAACTTTACTGCATTCGACCCTCTCGAGCCCACTTAACTTGGCGAAGCCCTTCAGACAATGACTATGGACCCGGTTGATGATCAATGGTACATGGACTCCGGTGCCACAGATCACCTCACAGGTGACCAAGGTAAAATTTCCAAACCCTCGTTCAATTGTCCTCTTGGCTCCATCTTTGTAGGTAATGGTGCCTCTGTGCCAGTTTGTGGATCAAGTTCCTCAACCATTCAGATAACCACACGAAACCTTCACTTAAATAATATCCTTTACACACCAAATATCATCAAGAATCTTATTTCTGTTCGAAAATTTTCTATTGATAATAATGTTTCCATAGAATTTGATCCTCATGGGTTTTTTGTGAAGGATTTTCCGAATGGTCAGATGTTGTCCCGCCACAATAGTTACAACAAACTTTATCCTCTCACTTACCCAGTCACAAATGCAACCTTCCTTACCTCAAGTGCTCGAGATTTTTGGCATGATCGATTGGGACACCCCGGTCTTCCAGTTTTGGATTTTCTTAGTTTAAACAAACTTATTCCATGTAATGAACGTTCTAGATCGTTAGTTTGCAATTCTTGTCAAATTTCCAAGCATAAACGATTACCATTTTCAGATTCAACTTCTTCTACTATTTTACTGTTTGATATTGTTCACTGTGACTTATGGACATCCCCCGTCCTCATCAAATCCGGTTATAAATATTACATGGTTTTAATAGATGACTTCACCAACTACACTTGGGTTTTTCCTCTTAAATACAAATCTGAAACATTTTCCAAATTTTCTCAATTCCATAACTATATTTCCACTCAATTCCACCTAAAAATTAAAAATTTCCAATGCGACTTAGGGGGTGAATTTGACAACCAACACTTCAAATCTTTTGTTGAAACAAACGATATCCTTTTCCGGTTTTCTTGTCCTCACTCTTCCCAACAAAACGGAAAATCTGAGCGTATGATTCGTCGCCTTAACGAGATCATACTTACACTCCTCACCCACGCATCTCTTCCACCACATTTATGGGTCGAAGCACTTCATACTGCATCTTATCTTCACAACATTCTCCCAACAAAACTCTTGAAATTCAACACCCCCATGACTGCTCTCTACCACCGAAAACCATCATATGAACACCTCCGTGTGTTTAGCTGTGCGTGTTATCCTAACACTACCGCCACACGAAAACATAAGTTGGAACACCGTTCAACTCATTGTGTTTTCCTCGGGTACCCCGCTAATTTCCGCGGGTATCGGTGCCTTGACATATCTTCCGGCAGGGTGATTTTATCCCGTCATGTAACCTTCGATGAGACATGCTTTCCTTTTTCTGAACAACATTCTCATGTTCTTGTTGACTACTCTTTCTTTAAGTCTGACACGTCTCCTCTCATCTTTCACCCGCCTATCTCTCCGCCACCTCCACAAACACCCAACCACTATCCCTCTACTCCAAACACAACCCTCCCACAACCCCCTCTCCTTCATACCTACCACCACCGACACAAACACCCACAAACCACCTCAAACACCGTACAACCCGCATCAGCCCCTACCATACCACCTCCACCACCTCCCCCACTACCACCACAAACCGCTTCCACCCACCCCATGATAACCCGGTCCCGAGCATTTACAACTCAACCTCCTGTTAGCCTTCACACCACTACTCCAATTCACATATCTCCCATACCAACCTCTCACATCAAAGCCCTATCTAATCCACATTGGCACGCTGCGATGACTGACGAATATCGAGCCTTAATGGACAATCAAACATGGGAATTAGTACCTCGGCCACCTTATGCAAACATTATTCGATGTATTTGGTTATTCCCTCACAAGTTTAACGCTAATGGCACCTTACAACGATACAAGCAAGATTAGTAGTTAACGGGAAATGTCAACAGGTCGGCATTGATTGTGAAGACACATTTAGTCCCGTTGTCAAACCAACCACAATCTGAACGATACTCACTCTTGCCGTCTCCCGGGGTTGGTTAATTAACCAACTCGATGTTAAAAATGCATTTCTACACGGGGACTTACATAAACATTATATATGTTTCAACCTCTGGGATTTACCGACACCACTCATCCCAATTATGTATGTAGGTTACGCAAGTCACTTTACGGGCTTAAACAAGCCCCCAGGGCATGGTATGACAGATTTGCTACCTATATTAAAAAGTCTGGTTTCCGGAGTACCGTCAGCGACTCTTCCCTTTTTGTCTACAAAAAGGGACAATACATGGCCTATTTACTGTTGTATGTTGACGACATTATCCTCACGGCATCTAATGATCAACTGCTCACCAACATCATCGCTCTTCTATCTCGTGAGTTCGCTATGACAGATCTCGGCACCCTCCATCACTTTCTTGGGATCCAGGTTACACAAAAGAACGGCGGTCTGTTCCTCTCACAAGAAAATTATGCCGCTTCCATTTTATCACGGGCTCATATGGCAGATTGCAAGCCTTCTTCCACTCCTGTTGACACTTCCCCCAAAATTAATGCAACTAGTAGAAACCCTCTACCTGATGGGACACATTATCGCCAATTGGCAGGCGCTTTACAATATATCACCATCACTCGCTCGGACCTCACCTATGCGGTTCAACAAATCTGCCTGTTTATGCATGCCCCTCGAGACACCCACTTTCAGTTCCTCAAACGGGTTCTTCACTATCTTAAAGGAACTCTCGACTATGGTCTCCGTATAACACCCTCCAAATCGACCCAACTTACTGCCTACTCTGATGCCGATTGGGGGGGATGCCCCGACTCTCGCCGCTCTACATCCGGATACTGTGTTTTCTTAGGGGATAATTTGGTTTCTTGGTCTTCAAAACGTCAAGCAACCATATCACGCTCTAGCGAGGAGGCAGAATATCGTGGGGTTGCAAACGCGGTTGCCGAAACGACTTGGCTGCGCAACTTACTTCTTGAACTTCATCTTCCAACTCGCACGGCCACGATAGTTTACTGCGATAATATATCAGCCGTATATTTATCGGAAAACCCCGTTCAACACCAACGTACCAAGAACGTGGAAACTGATATACACTTTGTCCGAGAAAAAGTGAAAATTGGTTATGTTCAGGTTTTACATGTTCCAGCCGAGTTTCAGTACGCTGACATATTCACTAAAGGGCTTCCACGTCACCTTTTCACTCGGTTTCGGTCCAGTTTGGGCATTCGTCCTCCTACTGCTCAGACCGAGGGGGTGTATTAGCGTGTATATTATTAGCTATAAACTGTATATTATTAGCTGTAAATTGTATTTAATATTAGCTTATCTATTTTAGGTTAGTACCTAAAAATCTGCGATTATCCCTAATTACAGGGAAATATGTTCCTCTTTTGTAGCTAGCTTTCCTGTATTTAATCTGTTGTACTCTGTTTTGTTGGGCACAAAGACACGATTCCCTTTATAGAGGAGTACTTAGACCACCAATTTATTCTTAGAAATTAACAACAAATGTATTTCCTTTTTTTATAATAAAAATATTTTTTATGTTTATAAATGATTTGTTAATAATAATATCCATTAATTTCATGGTAATTTTCAAAAAAGTCCCAATATTTTGGTTATTAGGTAATTTTTGGAAAGGTCCCAAAATTTTGAGCAAACTAACGAAAAAGAACACAATACCAGCAAAATCTGCGAAACCGGCCGGAAAGGGTTTTTTCGAAGTTTTAACCGGTATTCTGTGCTTTTTTGTAAATAAAATTTTGTTTGGGACTTTTTCATAAATTTGACTAAAATTTTAGGACTTTTCTGGAGATTTCCCGTTAAAATAACTCTTGATAATGGGAAAGTCTCGACCTTGTCATCAAAGGTTTCCATGCACATCTTAAGGTGAATATATAGATTATATTGTGGATGACAAAAGATCAACCATTGCCAAATTGTAATATAATGTGGAAAATAATGCAGAAACATACATACATACATACATTTATACAAATATAAATACATACATATATAAATATCGGACAAATCTTAGATATAGCAATGTACCATAGTGCATGTTTCATCCATTTCTCAGCATTTCTTTACTCCAAAACTAATTAATTTATTTTTTTACGAGAGAAGATCATGAGAAGAGAATGAGACTAGGATGAACCAGGTTATAACAGTCTTTTCAAATTATCACTGACTAAAATAAAGAAAAACACACAGAACTTCGGTAATGAGGCACTCAACTCCATATATACAAATTGTGGAAGATCAAGATCCTGAAACAATAATGACATCCAAGTATTAATTACAGAAATCCATGGGAATGATGAGATAAAGTTTGGTTATACCTCAAGAGGAGGACCTATTTAGAGACCAAATGATAAGTAGAGGTTGCTGAGAACAAAGTAACATGGGTTGAGAACTTGAGATAATAAGTAGATTCCCTACATAGATACCAGATTAATCTCAATTAACAAAACATTCACCCCAGATATCACGATGCTTGATAAAGAACAGAACAGATGCAGATGCCTGATAAAAATCAGTTATATGATCAAATCACTTTTTTGACATGTATAAACAACAATAAACTAGATTCTCCACATATATAAAGATATCAAAAGATTTACATGTAACACAAAAGTTGTCTCTAAGTACAGTACTTGTATCTTTTTAGTTATAATTGTTGATTGTGGCTGAAAACATAATTATCATCATAAAAATTTCAAATTTGAAATCATGTAACATGAATACATGATCAATAAAAAAACACACAAAGTACCTTTTCCAATAGTTCTATTTCACTTGACTGTGGGTTCCTGCATTATGGGTACCCGTGCGTAACACATCGTTTCATCTATATATCTGTGGGCTTCTATCTCGGGTGTAAACCCACACGACTGAAGAAGCTGTCTCGACCCTTGAATACGCAGATCTTTCAACAAAAAAATGCTCTGCGGAAGATCACTTATGCTTGTACCATGTATATATAACGCTTCTAAACATCCCAAACGTCCAAGTTCATCAGGCAATTTTTCAACTCGAATACAATTGTAGAGAAAGAAATGTTTTAGACATTTCATCTCACAGATGCTATTTGGGATATCTTGTAAACGTGCACATCCGTGTAAATCTAGCTCCTCTAAACATTCTAATTGGCCAAGATCCTCTGGTAACTTCTCAAGCAATGAACCATAAAGTTGAAGATTTTTCAAGCGTTTCAACATGCAAATGCTCTCTGGAAGATGTTTAATAATCTTTGCATCTGTCAAATGTAGCTTCTCTAAACATTCTAATTGGCCAAGATCCTCTGGTAACCTCTCAAGCAGCAAACAATCATAAAGTTCGAGATATTTCAGGTGTTTCAACATGCAAATACTATCCGGAAGATGTTTAATAATCTTTACATCTGTCAAATGTAGCTTCTGTAAACATTCTAATTGGCCAAGATCCTCTGGTAACTTCTCAAGCAGCGAACAATCATAAAGTTCGAGATATTTCAGGTGTTTCAACATGAGAATGCTATCCGGAAGATGTTTAATCTTTGTATAATACAATATGAGCTCCTCAAGACATTCTAACTGGTCAAGGTCCTTGATCACCTCTACAAAACTGTATTGGAGTACAAGCTTTCTTAAACGTCGTAAACCACAAATGCTTTGTGAAAACGTCTCAAGGTTTGTGCAAGCACACATACCTACAGAAAAAAGTCTCTCAAGATTTCTAGTCAATGAGGGTCGATCTTCTTTATAATCACAGAAAAACTGAAACTTTGGCAATTTATTGTCTGGGTGAAGTAGGCATCTTTTTACAGACTCTGCACACAGATATAACTCAGCAAGAGGACCAACCTCAAGTGACTCATCCACACTACAAGAAGTATAATCCTTTATGTTAAACTCAAAACGTCTAAACCTCAAACAACCACTTAAGTTTACGTGGACAAGCTTTTTTAGACATCCAAAAGGAGTGTGAAGTTCTACCAATTTATGACACTCTATGAGAACTAACTTCTTGAGATTTGGAGTCATCCCAAGGTCAAGGAGCCTCAAATTTGAATGAGTAATTTTGAGTTCGGTGAGCTTTTGACATTCATTGGCCATGTGAAGTTCTTCCAAATAATATGATTTTTCAAGATCTAACTTCTCGAGATTCGGAGTCAGCCCAATGTCAAGGGTCCTCAACTTTGATTTGGTGAGTAATAAGTGTCTGAGATTTAGACATCTTCCAGGCAAGTGAAGATTTTCCAAATCTTCGCATCCAACAAGAATCAACTCTTCAATATTTGGAGCCAGCCCAAGGTCAACAGTCCTCAACCTTGAACCTTCGAGGTTGACAGATGTGAGCTTTAAACATGCAGCGGTCATGTGAAGTTCTACCAAATGATAACAATTTTTAAGAGTCAACGTCTCGAGATTTGGAGTAAGCCCAAGATCAAAGGTACTCAACACTGGACTACTGAGGTCAAGGAATCTGAGCTTGTTAAGGACCTAAAATAAGCAAAAAGTAAAATGAATATTGGTGTAATAACAAAACAATGTATGTATAACATCATAATGAATCATGCAAAACAACCAATCAACCATAATTTTACCTTTCTTTCTCCCCCTTCCCAAAGTTGTACGATTCTGCTGTTAGCCATCTCAAGTGCAACAAGATTATTTGCTTGAAATGTTGTTGGTAAAGACCTAAAAGGGTAAAAGTCCCAATGCAGATATCGTAAAGCTTTTGGGAAGTCTGGACCCACTATACTAAACTCCAAATCAATGGAACAATTTCCACGAACCGAAAGAAATCTAAGTTCCTTCATCTTTCTTAGACCTTTTATGAAAATAGGAAGACTGAATTTCTTTCTGTGGACTTGTATATATTTTGTTGCTTTAGTACTACCCTGCAATTCAATAGAAGTCACCATGAAAATTGTGTCATAATAACTATAAATGTGTTGGTGTTTCCCAACATAAAAGTAAACTTTATCCTTACCAAATCATTAGCTAATGTATCTTCAATTTCATCGACTTTCCACAATCGGCTATGTTTATGAGGCTTATCGGGGTGTGAGCGACGCACAATATTCCTACCCATTTCCTCAAGATGATCATGCATGCCTAGGTGATCATAACCATAGTTCTTATAAATAGTTATAAGAGATTTTTGCTGAAGAACTCTTAAACCATTTCTAGCATAAAATCCACAGCTTTCAAGCGCTTTGATTGCATCATCTTTCCGCCAACCTTTCATGATGCATGCAACGTTTAGAAAAATTTCCTTGTAATCCTCCTCTAGAGCAATATAGCTTAGTTCCAATTTTTTCAGGGTCTCATTTAACGGAATTGTTTTTAGGCGTTCTAGGGCATCTATCCATTCCAGCTCATTTTTACCACAAAGAAATGAACCCAAAACTCTGATTGTTAACGGAAGACCAGCAGCATAACGTACAACTTGTCTACATAGCTCTTCATACCCTTGAGCTGGAATATCTGTCCCAAATGCATACCTACTGAAGAGGAAAATTGCTTCGTTATTTGATAATAGATTGACATCATAAATCAACTTCATTCGGTGTGCTACTAGCACTTGCTCATCTCTTGTCGTAATGATAATCCTACTTCCCGGCTTAAACCAATTAGGCTCACCGGCTAACACCTCAAGCTGGTCTATGTGATCCACATCATCTAGAACAACAAGAACCTTCCTACTAGGCATCATCCTCTTCATCATTTGTTTCCCATCATGAACACTACTTATGCTAATGTCTTTATCATTTAAAATGTCTGAAAGGACTTGCTTTTGCAACGACTTTAAACCCGACAAAGAAGCATTTTCCCTGACATTTTCAACGAAGCTTTTACCTTCAAACTGAAAGGATATGTGATCAAAAAGAGCTCTTGCTAAAGTTGTCTTTCCACCACCTCCAATCCCCTTGATCCCGATCATGCGGACATCATCACAAAAAATTCCTAAAGATGGTACAAGATCTTTGATCCGGGTCTCCATTCCTACTAACTTTTCATCAATGTTGAAACTGATGGTACGTAACACTAATGAAAGCTCTTCAACTATTTTTTGGATGAATTTAGCTTCATGCCTGTATATAAAAAAAATAATATTCAATTAGCCTACTCAAAATCCCACATGACAGGTTACCTTCAGATCTATAACCTACATTGATACAACCCTATATGAAAAAAAATTGTAGTTGTATAAATCATAATTCATGGTTATTCTTTCGACAAAACTCAAATTGAGTTAAAATTTGGCAATCCAAGATGCCATTTGGGAGCATTTTACATCTAGGTTATATGCCAGATCAGAAATAAACAAAATAGAAAAATATTGCATAAGATCTAATGAAGGAATTACCCATCAGCAGTCTTCTTCAACTCCCACCCAGCAAGATCCGCTGCTTCTTTCAGAGCCACTCTCCATTTCCCAGCAGCCTCTTCCATTTCGTACTTGGCAAATGCTTCTCCAACTGCCCCACTTTGTTTTCTGACTTCGGAGGGTTCCACATCATAGAAGACAGGGTATGCAGTCTGTTCTGTTGTCCTGTGGCACTCCATTATCTTCACAAGCTCATCCAAACACCAAGATGAAGAGGCATAGTTCTTTGAGAAAACAATGATGTAGAATTTTGAATCTTCAATGGATCCGATGAGCTCATTGCTAATCTTTTTACCTTTTTTGATTCTCTCATCGTCCTTGTAAGTATGAATGCTTTTCTGCTGGAGAGCATGATAAAGATGATCAACGAAGTTCGTACGAGTATCTTTGCCCCTGAAACTCAAAAACACATCATACTTAAAGCTCTTGTGAATGGATGAAGTTGAAGAAGACGCCATTGAAATTATGATTGAAGGATCCTGAAAGAATAAATCTTTGAAGGGAGAATTTAGGCGAAATGATTGTAAAGAAACTTGTTGAATGAGATCAATCGACTAACCCTCCGTGTATATTACGGGTAAAGTCAACGTAATGGGTTTGTTAGGAAAACCTTTAAAATGGATAGAAGACTGAGGCTAGTTGAACAGATTAAAAAAGTTTCGAAAATTTTAAATTATACATAAATATGAAATATCCATGTGCTTTACCAAAAAAGTCTCGGTCTTTAACTATTTTTCTGATGTGAATGATCCCGGTGGTATCTAGTTCTTGCTGCTTAGTCCCCTATCCATGTGAGGTAAAATGATTGTTATACATTTTTATATTTTATTTTAATATTTTACATATATTTTATTCATATAAAGTTATTTATTTACATATAATCTAATCAAATTGTTATATGTATGGACCGACCCAAACCCCACTAGGCATCCCTCACATCATTCATCTTGTTAATCAACGTGTTCAAATATATGCAAATCGATTTTGCAAAAACATAAAACCACAAATGGAACCTAGCAAAAGCATCTTTAATCGAAATAGAACCCAAAAACAAGATCGAAATGGAACCCAGCAAAACCATGTTCAATCGAAATAGAGCAAAAAAAAACTAGATGGTTATGAGTACCACATTCTAACCAAAAAACACATGTGTTTATGAGAGACAACTTGAAGTGAACAATATGCAAGGAATATAAAGATCCTAGATGCTGATGAGAAACACCTTGAACAAAACACCCAGATGCTGATTAGAAACTCCATTTAATTTTGTTCTATCTTTTTCAGTCTAATGAAGAAAACCTTGAAAGTGGCGGCGATGCTGGAGCAAGAGATGGTGAATGGCGAATCGAGCGTGTGGCGGTGATTAGCAACATGGATACCTGCAACTGTTGGGTAATCTTGCATGGGTTGTGGGTTAATTTGATTTAAGGGTATGGGTAAAAGGTTAATTATTGGTATTGTTTTATTTACTTGTTGAATAAAGAAATTGGATAGAAGGGTTTGATTAAGTCACAAGAATAGGCACGTTGCCACGTTGGAAATATACATGTTAGGAATAGTTCAACCCTTTTACCTGTTCTTTAGCTTAGAGTAGTATTTTATTCTTTTCTTGCTACTTCCCATGTGATGATGTATGCAAGGCTATATATAGCATTTATGTTATGAATAACAAGGTAGCAATTTTGTATACAAAACCTTTATTATCTTTGTATTTTATCTTAATCATATTTTATTATCATATTTTATTCATAAATTATAATAATTTCTAAAAAAAGTCAGAAAAAATAAAGGAAAATTATTACGAATAGTGTCCTTTAATGATGAACAAGTATGGTCACATTCGTATCGATACTCATTGAGTATAGAATAAATTTGCTTCTCTTTGTTCATACGAACAAAATTTGGAACTGCGTCTTTGATAACAGCAACAATAACTTCATGAATATGAGCATATTGGCAATTGCTAGCTCCAATGATTCAAATACACATCAATTCTCGAGCCCCGCTGTTATCTGCTACATTCAAATGGGTCTGAGGTTGAATCATATCATTTTTTTTATCTGTTTTTTACAATACAAAGCTCGAAGAAAAAAAAATATTTTTATCCATTTGTTTTCTTTATTCTCTTCTTGAGTACAACAACAAAGTCTGTTTCTTTTTGTTATTTGCTCACACATTAAAGCAGGTAGGGGTGTCAAAAAAACCCAAACCTGACTAACCCGACCCGACCCAATCCCGAATTAGGTAATTAGGATCGGGTTTAATAGGGTTAAAATTTATAATCGGGTTATTCGGGTTAATCCGACAAACCTGAATTGAAGTTAGGGTCGGGTTTAGGGTTATTTTTTCTAAAAAAAATCAGATTTCGGGTCAACTCGTTTAACTAACAGTTTGTACAGTACAACACTTTATAGCTATTGTTATTCTTCGACTTTATTTTTCTTCGTTTAAAAGTTAAATCATATCATGAAGACAAACCCCTTCATTTTTTTTTCATCATCGGGGGGGGGGGGGGGGGGGGGGGATGGTTGTCATAAGTAACAAAATAAACTAAACATTTTCTGAAAATTTACATTTTCAGTCCTTATATTCATAAGTGATTTGTAAAAGTGATACATCTTACCTTCTACGTATAACCTACACTAACAACATAATGAATTGAACTTTATTTCTTAGCAATTTATATATTTAGTCGTACTATTACTTGATTTGCTCAAATGGAAAAACATTAGTCTGACTTGCATTTCAATCCAATTAACCCGACCTGTTAACCCGTAACCCAATTAACCCGAACCCGACTAACCTGTACCTTAATAGGATCGAGTTTTGGGTGAATTTTTTATTTTTGCAAACCCAACTAACCCAACCCATTTAACCCGAAACCCGATAGTGTTGACCCGATTAACAGCCCTAAAAGCAGGGACTGAACCAACATTTGGTATCAAAGCCCTAAGATCGTGGGATCATCTGAAGAGGTGCTATGTGAACCATAGAGTTTGGTGAAAGCCGAAGCCTTATGTGAGTCGAGTTCAAAAACAAGAAATTTGCATAATTGAGTTTTTTTTTTGAAGATTAATCCGTGTGAGATAAAGGGTTGTGTGTTGAATGAGTTCAACCATGAAATCTGTGTGATTGAGTTTTTTTATTTTTTAAGATTGATCTGTGTGAGAAAAAGGGTGTGTACTAAATCCATGTTCTAGTTGAGAAAGAAAATCAGAAAAGACAATAAAAACCTGTTGTGATGGCACCTTGCACATCTGATTTCGAACCAACATCCAAACAACTTGCATTTGATCGACTCTGTCTGTGGGTTGTATTGACTGATGGTTGGTGGCTGAGATTTGGTGGAGATGGTGATTCGATTAGTTTTTAATACTTGTTGATTTATCAGTTATGGGGATCCTCCTTCGATTTCTAGTAGAGTGTTAGGGTTCTTTGGAAGAAGAAAAGAGGGGTGGCTAGAGGTTTATACGAGAGAGGAAGAGAGGGGCTTACCGACTAAAAAATGTTTAATCTCTAAATATTATTAAAAGAGAACATTTAATTCACCAATGAAGCAATCAAGGCTTTTGATTGTATTTCAATCATATGATTTTCACCATTATATCAAATTGATGACATCATCTTCTCAAAATAGAATTCAAACATTTAATTATAGAATCTTTAAATTTACCAATTACATTTCAATCACAATTACATTAAATTATGAAATCTTTAATTATAGAATCTATTCATATTTAATTATAGAATCTATTCATACTTTTCGAAAATATATTTCACAATTCAGGCATAATTACATTTAATTGTAGAATCTTTAAAATCAGTAATTATGTTATCAATTAAAGCATATCATTCTATTTATATATGAGACATCAGTTTCTCCATAAATCTGGCCAAAAACATGAATAACCGCCTCCATCTTTCTCCTATATTTTTCTCTTAAACCAGAATTCTCTAATCCTCTTCTTCTTCATGTCAATGGTTGTGCTTCAATTGATGTTTTGTGTGTTCATAACAGAATGTAACACCATAAAGTGGTTCCTTTTTCTCATGTATTCTTAGAATTTGCATATTGTCTCTTCCTTGCATCTCTAATTATCACACCTCTATTTTGGCTTCACACAAATCTCTACAAACTGAAGCAAGCATCTCCTTCAAGACATCTTTTGACGATCTATGTCATCATTAACCTTAATTAATATTGTTCATAATTTAATTCCATTATTTATAGTTTTTGGCTTCAAAATTTAAACTTGATTAGTTTTTTCTTTTTAAAAAAACTCATTAAATAAGCATATCAATAATTATGTTATCTTTAATATATATTAAAACAAAAATCTTATGATATCATCTGAAACAATCTGGGTCATTGATTGCATTTCAATCTTATGTTTTCCACCCTTAAATTAAATTGGTGACATCATCTTCCCTAAATGGAATGTATTTAATTCTAATAAAAGTTTTCCAATTGTCAAACAAAATTAACTTAAATCCATTGAAATAGAATGTATTTAATTTTAATAAATTTCCCCTATTTTAAATCTTGAATTTTCGGTTATAAAAGTTTTAAAATAGTCAACTTTAAAAACATATTACTGAAAACCATTTCAATTAAGACATTAAATATCAACCATTAATATAAATCCATTTATATTAGCAAACCATTAATATAAAATCCATTTTTATTAGGAAACCATTAATACCAAAAAATCATATTCAAATTATCACATACATATACGATTCATCCTTAAATTTGCGGCCCACACTTATTTTCGATCGTTGCTTTTCTTCAGACCTTCTTCTATAACATCATTCTTATTGTTTATCACTTCCATCATCATTATCTGCTTCAATCATTCATTGTTGTGCACTAAAAGGTCAGTACCTTCTTTCGCTTTTTTATATTTTTTTCGATTATTTTTTGTTCCCGTATCAAATATACGTATTCATATATATTTTGATATTCTTTGTCACAACTTACATGAAATCGATTAACGTCATTCAGTCTAGATTAAGTCAAACAAAACAAAAATGTATAATTTTTCATATTAAATTCTTAACCTATTAACTTGGACTCGATACTCAACAACCTCTACAAACTGCAATAGCTATGTGATTTTTTTTACAATTTATAGCAACATAATTACCATGAAAAAGGAACTTTTAATTTAAACTACAACTTAGTTTTTTATCGGTAACAACAATATACAACACTTAATATCAACATCATTTCCTACCGGTTTCTCTAAATATTAATACATGAACCATATCAAAAGTAGGCTAAGAAGTTAGAATCTAAACTAGGAATAATCTTATTTCCTTGAATATCATATTTACGGTATTATAGAAATTTTTTATTTGATTGTAGAATCAAATTGCATAATTACAATTAACATTGTTTTTATTAAACTTTGTATGTAGGTATGAAACAACAATAAGTATATTTTTTAAGGAACATTGTTTAAAATAATTTGTATAATCTAAATACATGTTAATTTAGTTCATTTCTATACCTTCATCCGAAGAACACTCATGCTTAGACTCGACGAGTTGTATGAACAACTCGCCGAGTCTGTTCTTGATCTATGAAGATTGCCTTGGACTCGCCAAGTCAGGCCATGACTCGCCGAGTCCTACCATGGGTGAGTTCGGCTTCTAACTCACCGAGTCACACTCTGTGACTCACTGCCCAAACTCGATACAGCAAAAAGGGGACAACCCGGAGACTCGCGAGCAGACTCGCCGAGTCCTATAGACGACTCGCCGAGTCGTTGCCATGCACTCCTAAAATACGCAGATTTGCTCGATTCTAGTCCATGCCATTCACATATCTGGGCTTCTAGGACACGATTCCCACGTAAAGTTTCCAACTTTACGTGTAGACATTCACCAATATGGATTTTAGGGTGCAAAATGCCTCAAAATGGTAGATCTAGGATGAACAAGCAACATGGGTCCATAAAGCTAACAGATCTGAGCTCCTGGAGCTCAATCTTGTCCAGATCTAGAGGCCAATCCACTTATTACGAACCCTTAAGCATACACAATCTTGGAAATGACCCAAAAAGGGCTCTAATGGAGCTATAAGGAACAATAAGCTTAAAAACAGAGGGGAAACGAGCTATACCTTAGGGGAAACGTTGGAATGACACAGAGATGCTTGGCCTCCTTCTCCTCTTCTTGATTCCCTCTTCTTTTCCCTCAAAAACTTTAAGAATACCACCAATACACTTCAAACTCACAAAGAAACGCGGCTAAAGCAAGATACAGAGATCTGAGGGTGAATGGGGACGGGGTTGGGGCGGATAAGGCGTTTAAATAGGGTGCAAACCCCTGAAACTTAGGGTTTCATCCAACAGCTGTGACTCGCTGAGTCCAGGATATGGACTCGTCGAGTCGATGGTCCGCTCGCTCTGACCATCCGTCTGCGGGTGAAAAGCGGTGCTAAAATGCAGACGAGTGCCCAACTCGTCATGGAATCTCTTCCAAAATCTGGAAGTAAAACGCACATCCCTGTCCGAGATCACCGATACCGGCACCCCGTGCCGCGCCACGATCTCCCTGATATAGATGTCGGCCAATTTCTCGGCCGATATGCTCTCCTGAATGGGAATAAAATGAGCACTCTTGGTCAATCTATCCACGATGACCCAAATCGAATCCACTCCACGTGCGGTCCTGGGAAGCTTCGTGATATCTTCCCATTTCCACAGTGGAATGCCCAACGGCTGCATCTTACCATGCGGTCTCTGATGTTCGGCCTTGACCTTCCTGCAGGTCAAACACCGCTCAACGTACCATGCCACATCCCGCTTCATGCAGGGCCACCAATAATCCAGACGAAGATCCCTATACATCTTCGTCGCCCCGGGATGAATAGAGAATCGGGACTTGTGTGCCTCCTCCAACAAAGTATGGCGCACACCTCCGTGATACGGCACCCACACCCTACGGTGTAATGTCAATAATCCTCGGCTATCATAGTCAAAGGAGGAAACCTGACCCACCACATGCTCACTCTTCCGATGTTCCTCCTTGATAGCCTCCTGCTGAGCCTCCCGGATTTGCTCCAACAGGGGAGTCACCACGGTCATCCTCAAGCAAATGTCCCTGATTGGCGCCGCCTTACGGCTAAGCGCGTCGGCCACCACGTTGTCCTTCCCCGGGTGGTAAAGGATCTCGCAATCATAATCCTTTACCACGTCCAACCACCGACGCTGCCTCATGTTCAGATTCGGCTGATCCATGAGATACCTCAAACTCTTGTGGTCCGTGTAGATGGTACATCGAACCCCGTAGAGGTAATGTCGCCAAATCTTGAGGGCAAAAACCACCGCCCCCAACTCCAAATCATGTGTCGGGTAGTTCGCCTCGTGAGGCTTGAGCTGCCTCGAAGCGTAGGCAATGACATGCCCCCTCTGCATCAGTACCGCGCCCAATCCAGAAATGGACGCATCACAATAGACCACGAAATCCTCTACGCCCTCTGGCAGGGCTAAGATCGGCGCCTCGCACAATCTCTGTCTCAGCGTATCAAATGCAGCCTGCTGCTCGGGTCCCCACCGAAAGACCACGGCTTTCTTCGTCAGCCGCGTCAGGGGCACGGCTATCTTGGAGAAATCCTGAATAAATCTCCGATAGTAGCCTGCCAATCCCAGGAAACTCCGAAACTCAAATGGAGACTTCGGAACCTCCCATCTCATCACGGCCTCGACCTTGGCCGGATCGACCAGAATCCCGTTCTGGTTGACGAGGTGTCCAAGAAATTGCACCTCGCACAACCAGAACTCACACTTGGAGAACTTGGCATACAAGCTCTCCCTCCTCAGGGTCTCCAACACCTCTCTCAGATGCTCCTCATGCTCCTCCTGGGTCTTGGAATAAACCAAGATGTCATCGATAAAGACTATCACAAACCGATCCAGCATCGGTCTACAAACACGGTTCATGAGGTCCATGAACGCGGCAGGAGCATTGGTGAGCCCAAACGGCATCACCACGAACTCATAGTGGCCATAGCGCGTCCGAAACGCGGTCTTCTGTGTATCCTCCTCCCTGACCCTCATCTGATGATAACCCGAACGCAAGTCAATCTTGGAGAACCAAGATGCTCCCTGAAGCTGGTCAAAGAGGTCATCAATCCTCGGGAGTGGGTAACGGTTCTTCACCGTTACCTTGTTCAACTCCCGGTAATCTATACACATCCGATGCGACCCATCCTTCTTCTTCACAAATAGAATCAGGGCTCCCCAAGGCGAACTGCTCGGACGAATGAATCCATTGTCTAGCAGCTCCTGCAGCTGCGTAGACAACTCCTGCATCTCGGGAGGAGCCAACCGATACGGTGCTTTGGCTATCGGAGCCGCACCGGGGATAAGGTCAATCCTGAACTCCACCTGACGCTCCGGAGGTATCCCAGGTAGCTCTTCCGGGAAAACATCTGCAAAATCTCGAACCACCGGAACCTTGCTCACTGTCGCCTTACCCGCCTCCCGGGTATCCATCACATACGCGACATATCCTGCGCATCCCTGCTGAAGATAGCGCCTAGCCCTTGCTGCTGAACATAAAGTGGGTCCACACTGCGGCCTCTCGCCATGAATCACTAACTCTCCCCCGCTTGGAGTCCTGACCCGCACTAGCTGTTGCGCGCAGTCTATCACCGCCCCATTAGGGCTCAACCAATCCATGCCAATAATCACCTTGTTCCCACGCAACGGTATGGGAACCAAGTCTACCAGGTAACGCTCCTCAAACAATCGCAGAACGCAATCTCGAAACACCATCAATGCTCGCACCGATCGGTTATCAGCAATCTCTACCTCTAAAGGGCAATCTAACTCGCCTGAAGCCTCATGAAACCTCTTGCTAAGCGCAAGAGAAACAAACGATCGGGATGCACCCGAGTCGAACAATACCTGAACTGGGATGCCGTTCACATGGAACGATCCTAATGCATACATATACATATGGAGCACAAGTCAATATCATAATATCATAAAATAAAAGATAGAGGGAAAGAATCATACCCGTCACCACATCGGGTGCGGCGCGTGCCTCCTCGGTAGTCAACTGGAATGCTCGGCTCCTCACCACCGGAGCCTCTGCCTTGCCCTGTCGGCCATCTGTGATCCGCAGGGTCGCTGGAGCTGGCGCCTTCACCGGCGCTGAAACTGACAACTAGGGGCAATTGGCCCTCTTGTGGCCCCTCTGGTTGCAGTGGAAACACAGCAACTCTGATGCATGAATAACTGCTGCCGGAGCAATGCAATCCCTACTGATGTGCCCAGACTTGCCGCACTTGTAGCAGCCTGATGATCCCATCCTGCACGCCCCCTCGTGCGGCCTGCTGCATTTCCTGTAGCGGCTCGGTCCTGACTGGCCCTTCGGCCTACCATCTGATCCCTTGGGCTTCTTCCCCGAAGCCCTCCTGCCTGACTCTCCTCTAATTTCCGTTTCCGGATGTGCTCCAAATCTATCTCCCTCTCCCTTGCCCTGGCAATCATAGAGTCCAAGGTAGGGCAAGCCGAAAAGCTAACATGCTCCCGGATGTCAGCTCGTAGCATATCGTGATAACGAGTCCTCCTCATGTCCTCGTCACCAGCGTACTGGGGCACCAACAAAGCCCTCTCCCGAAACTTGGCGGTGATCTCCGCCACAGTCTCCGTCATCTGTCTCATGTCTAGAAACTCCCTGGCCAGCTGCTGAAGCTCGACAGCCGGCGCAAACTCTACCCTGAACCTGGTCACAAAGTCCGACCAGTTCATAGCCTCGATAGCTGAGGCTCCCAACGAGTCACCCACTGACTCCCACCAATCCCAGGCTCGGTCCCGTAAACACCATGTTGCATACCTCACCTTCGACCCCTCGGGGCAGAAGCTAGTCAACTGTGCAGACTCGATGTCTGCAATCCATCGCCTGGCAGTAATGGGGTCTTTCACCCCATGGAAATCCGGCGCACCACTGCCCCTAAAGTCCTTGAAGGACAGTGTGCGAGACCCCGACTGGCTAGATGCCAAATCACTCCTGAATGCCCGAAGGTGATCCTACATCAACTCCATGATCCCTTCCTTGATCGACCCGAAGATAATGGGAGTCAACTCAAGGATACCCCTGGTGATCTCTGACGCGATGAACTCGCGTAGCCCCTCATCTACCGGCTCGGAACCTGATCCCGAACCTGACCCCTCTCCTGAACCACCATCTACCGGCCTCGATCGAAGTACCACCATTCTGCAATACATAAATAACAATCATTAGTGATACTGATACTCCTTGAGGAATCATATCTACCACAAGTTTCCCTAGTCTCATCTTGGCCTCCCTTGGTTCGGGTACGGATCCTCTGCTTTCAGTAGTACGGGCCCATACTACCTTCCACATCTATCCGTACCTTCTTCAAGGTATGCCTTGACTCCACCAGATCCCTTTCACTAAAGCTGATCACTACTATACTCATCCCCGGCTTGCCCTAGGGAAATTTCCGACTCTACTCGAACCAGTCCTCAGCTGCTGCAGGCCTCCTTGCAATGCCAATTAGCCATTACCCGAATACCATCACATGCGACAAGACTTGGATAATCCTTCGAGTACCTGACTCGTCCCTACAACGGTTGGACTCAGACAAGAGCTGCGCAGTAGGATCAAATCCGGTACTCTAAGATTATTCAACTCTGATCACATGTGACGTGATGTATTCACCTAATGGCTAACTCCCATTATTCGGAGTCCCGCGTAGCACGAAGCAAGCAGCATTTAGACAAGGGAAACAACCTCAAGCAATTCCGCTCTCATAGAGAGAAATTGAACTAGCACACCGTGCTAACTCACACTATCAGGCACACCCTAACAGGCTACCCTACTGCTGTCTACTCTATACTAGCATGCAATTCTCATACCGCTGGAACACATAAAGCAGGCACATAAGGCATCACTCCTAGATCCTTAGTCCTATTCTAGCATGCTGTTCTACAAAAGCTGATAAACATAACATAAACTTGTATGGGTACTTTGGGGAATACTTACTTGAGCTTGGCCGGTCGCGCACATCACACACTTCGTTCTTTCTTAAACTCTTTTCTCAATTTTAGAAAACATTTTTTTTTTAAAAAAAATCTTTTAATCCCTCGATTTGAGTTCAGACACCCCCGAAGGTGAGTCCGAATCCCTTAAACCAGGGCTCTGATACCAACTTGTAATGACCCAATTTTCACGTCTAAAAATTTTGTTTTAAAAACATTATTTTAGAAAACACCAACAGTTAAAAACTTTGTTTTAACAACCCATAACATAACGTAGACCATGTTTAAGAGTCAAGTCATACAACCCATCAAAATATCTGAGTACAAATCCCAGGGGAATCTCGTAAATGCGGAAACCAGAGTGTGTGCATGATGTGCCGCTACCGTGCCAGCTCCTTCCCCTTCGATGAAGAGGTACCTGAAATCAAAACTGTAAACTGTAAGCAAAAAGCTTAGTGAGTTCCCCCATCGTACCACATACCAAACAAACACATAACATACATACTGCCAGACTATTCTGGGGTGCCTGACTACCCGGTACAGCCATTCTGGGGTGCCGACCTACCCGTGTCAAGCCATTCTGGGGTGCTGAATACCCATGTCAAGCCATTCTGGGGTGCTGACTACCCATGTCAAGCCATTCTAGGGTGCTGATTACCCATCGGTCCTAACAACCGATCCTCGGGGTCTGGTCCCCTCCTACTACCTCTACCACATAACATAACAGGCCAGCATGCAAACATATCATCACGTACTGTCAGACGATTCTGGGGTATCTGACTACCCTTCGGTCCTAACAACCGAACTCTACTACTATCACATATAACGTATCATGCTAGCATATAACATAACAGGTAGTAGCAATCAAGATGATATCACAAAGACAATCATCTAACATACAACTCCTACTGGTGGGCCGGCATTGTGGCCTTAGACCCACCGCTACTGGAAGGTAACTCACCTCGAAGTAGCTGCTGATCTGAGCGGGAACCGACTGTCTACTGCTGCTGCTGCTGCTCCGGAAATCCTCCGGCTGCAAATCCCACAACATACTCAATCAAACACTGAGAAATGACCTTTGGGTAAAATGACAATTTTACCCCTGATTATGACCTAAGTCAAAATCAGAGTCAACTTCCAGTTGACCCGAATCGCCGAGTTGGCTTTCCAACTCGCCGAGTCCCTACCCCAAACGCTTGCCCTGAATCCCGTTCCTACTCGTCGAGTTAGGCGACGACTCGACGAGTTCTCCTTCTTAACAGATACTCAAGTTCTTCATCCTACTCGCCGAGTTGTATGAACAATTCGTCGAGTTCACCTTCATCCGAAGAACACTCATGCTTAGACTCGATGAGTTGTATGAACAACTCGCCGAGTCTGTTCTTGATCTATGAAGATTGCCTTGGACTCGCCAAGTCAGGCCATGACTCGCCGAGTCCTACCATGGGTGAGTTCGGCTTCTAACTCACCAAGTCACACTCTGTGACTCACTGCCCAAACTCGATACAGCAAAAAGGGGACAACCCGGAGACTCGCGAGCAGACTCGCCGAGTCCTATAGACGACTCGCCGAGTCGTTGCCATGCACTCCTAAAATACGCAGATTTGCTCGATTCTAGTCCATGCCATTCACATATCTGGGCTTCTAGGACACGATTCCCACGTAAAGTTTCCAACTTTACGTGTAGACATTCACCAATATGGATTTTAGGGTGCAAAATGCCTCAAAATGGTAGATCTAGGATGAACAAGCAACATGGGTCCATAAAGCTAACAGATCTGAGCTCCTGGAGCTCAATCTTGTCCAGATCTAGAGGCCAATCCACTTATTACGAACCCTTAAGCATACACAATCTTGGAAATGGCCCAAAAAGGGCTCTAATGGAGCTATAAGGAACAATAAGCTTAAAAACAGAGGGGAAACGAGCTATACCTTAGGGGAAACGTTGGAATGACACAGAGATGCTTGGCCTCCTTCTCCTCTTCTTGATTCCCTCTTCTTTTCCCTCAAAAACTTCAAGAATACCACCAATACACTTCAAACTCACAAAGAAACGCGGCTAAAGCAAGATACAGAGCTCTGAGGGTGAATGGGGACGGGGTTGGGGCGGATAAGGCGTTTAAATAGGGTGCAAACCCCTGAAACTTAGGGTTTCATCCAACAGCTATGACTCGCCGAGTCCAGGATATGGACTCGTCGAGTCGACAACTTAAACGTGTCCCGGGTCCCGCATCTACTCGGCGAGTCGGACCTGTGACTCGCCGAGTCCAAGGCTAAAAGAAGAAAATACTCAAATAAGATTTACGTACCAGGAACCAGGTGCTACATTTTAATAAATTGTCAATTTCTTGATCTTTTAGAAAAAGATGTTCTAACTGGATCATCTACGACCGTGGTATTTTATTTTGTTGATGAAGCGATCTATGATTTGGCCATGATGGTTTTTACGGATTATGTTTGGACTGATAATTGTTCTTGTCATCAAAAAAATACATCCAACAAAAAGTGAAAGATAATTTTGTAAATTAATACCATCATTTAACTTTAAAGGATTTTTTTCAACTTTGATGGCATGTAACAGAGTTTTGGCTGAAATTTTCAATTTTGTCAGCATATAACTAGTTATGACTTAAATAATGATATTAGATATCTGGGCAATCAGGTTTTCTTCGGTTCTTAAATTATTTTGTAGAAAGTTGTTCAATTTTGTATTATTGATCTCACAAAAGGCAAGTCTCATGTCTCTTTTAACATATCCATTGAGTTTAATAGTTTATTGTTCATATTTGTTTTTAAAAAAAAAATGTTAAATCTTGTTTTAGTGAATGCAAGTCAGTAGGAAGTAAAGGTGTAAGAAAAGAAAAATACTAAATATGGGATGATCATGGTTATTTCAAGCCAAAATAAAATTCTAAAGTAACAAATGCTAAATTTAAAAGATAAACACTTGTAATGCATAATACATATTATACTTCCCAAATAAGTAACCAAAAACTAACCTCATCCCCAAATAAATTACATATTATTAACTAACATCAATAAATTATGATTATAGTGTCTTGATTTTTAATTATACATTATAGAGAGTCGGTTAATATGTAGTCATTATTTTTATATTGGTATCGGTTTTGAACTACAAAAACTATATTCAAATAATAAAAATGAAATGTAACATATACGATGGTAATAATGCAAAAATAACCTTCAAATTTGGTTTGATACAAAAAAATAGTCTAAAACTTATTTATAAAAACAACAAGAAATAACAACGAACTTTCAAAAAGAAATGAGAAATTGCAACTAACTTTTAAAAACTATCAAGAATGTATAATATATGATGATAATAATGCTTAAAAACACCGAGTTTGGTCTGATACGAAAAAAAGTAATTTTATATGAAAGTAGGATTGCAGTAATACTAAAAGAACCTATATGTTTTTTATCTGATGCAAAAGTGGTCGAAAACATACTTCTAAATTGGCAAGAAATAGCAATGAACTTTTAATTTATCTTGAATAACCATTTAATAAATATATGTGAAAGATATGAATACTCAGCAATTAAGACCATATACCTTACTCAAACGTCCGCAAATGTCTTAAAGTAAGCATTCATTTTTCCATTATTTTATCATTGTCATAAAATAAAATAAAAATCATCATTTGTTTAAATTGTTTAATTTGTCTCATAATAACAAGTAAGTTGTGTGCCAATTATGTATTTTGACATTTTCAATGAGTTATAAGCAATATCTAAATCGAGCAATCATAAATGTTTTTATATTTCTTTGTTAGAGTTTTTTTTTTTATATTTAATATTGTATGTGTGTGTGTGTGTGAGGGGGGGGGGGGGGGGGGGTTATGTGGTTCATTTCAAATAAACATAAATAAGTTACTATTTTTTAAAATAAACAATTCTATTTCGCAATATAACAATGTATTTTGAAAGTACATTGTCAAACGTTGGATTATACTTGCGTAGACCCGTTTTGCGCATGGTTAACTATATGTAGCTGTTTTCGGTGTCACAAGTAAAAAAGGTTTGAAGGTACTTTGTGGCGATGAAGGTCGTTCAACTAATAAAACAAAAAATATTGTATACAAAAAGGTCCTTCAACGACTATATATATTTACCAACCTCAGTGTATTTTATACACATTTCAATAATATCAATCACCCTGATTTTTTTTATAATTATTCTGCAATATCTATATACATTTATATTTTATTTATGCGTTTTCCGCGTTTAACGCGGGTCATAATCTAGTTATATATCATTTAAAAAGATAAAATAATCGTTAAGGGTATATAGGTAATTTCATAGAGGTTTAATTAGAAATTTTTAATAGGGTTAATCAAAAGGACCAGTAACAAGACAAATTTAAAACTAACATGACCATTGGTGTGCAAGGTTTTGCTCTAAAGGGCTCATTCATGCCAAAAAAATTTTTTGATAAAGACTATTTTAAAGAAAAAATAAAAATCATAAGGACCATATTTGTGAAATTTTATCTAACAAAAATCAGCCGTTTACTTGCCCCACCCTTCTATTACCCACTTATCGGATCCCCTAACCCTCCAGACCCGACTATACAAACCGACCCATTCTCTTTCCTTGAGCTGTAGAAAGTAGAAACTAAAAAGGACGTCACATAAAATAACCCAACACCAATTTACCCCACCCCCAAAATTTAATCCACCGGCGACACCCACCGCAACCTCGTCCTACCATAGCACCACCGTGCCTTCCACCCTTTCTTAGATTTTCTTGTTCACCTCGTCTCTTTGGTACCTCTCTAACACCATAGCACCACCGTACGCCTCCGCATTCCACTTCCTCTTTTGCAATTCAGGTATGATGTATGAAGTTTGATTGTGTCTCTCCAGCTAATCAGGTTCGTCAGTCTTCCATTCTTCATTCTCTCAAGACTTGTACTTTGGGCGTCAAGATTGATCCTGGGTGTATGTTTCATTTTGTGCAGAGTTGTAGCTAGGCATCATCACCCTTTGATTCAAGACTTTGATTTGCTTTAGATGATTTTTTTGCTACTTTCTATTGATGGATTATGATTACTGTCGTCTTATTGTTATGCAGTTTTGTTTTCTGAAAGTTTTGTATAGTGGGATTTCGATTTGTCACATAATTCCTTGGAAGAAATTTTGTACATGCTTGAGTTTAATGTTCCTAAATGATGGAATGAAGTGTTGGTAATCCAATCACCATACTTTCCTATACTTTTTAACTTTATATCTCCCTCTTCTACATTCTTTGAAAAAAACAAGACTTGTGTAGTGATCCTTCTCCCTTCCTTAAGGCCTCTCGTGCTAAGATACATAAATAATGAATCATTGGATTAACATAGTAAATTAATATGAAGTGTTGTATATATTTAAGAGCATATATACCTGCAGCAGACACAATTGTTAGAGAAGTCTTATATGATACAAACATATTTAGTATGCAACCATTTTAAAAGATTGGCCTGTGATTGTGGCGTTGAGACCTATTATGTAAAAATAAACATGAAGATGATGCTTAATGGAATAAAAAAGCATAGAAAAAGGATTTTGTATTTTATGTTGAAGTCAAATTCAGTTTCTCCAATCATCTTATCAGCTGAAACCTTTAAAGAATCCCAGATACATCGACACCCTTGTGGATAAACCGTTTCCCAGTAGGAACAGTTTCAGGCTTATAATGCAATCAGTAAAGGAGTATGTTAAGGTCGATATCATAGATTACCCTGTTATATAGACATTTAAAATACCTGTTTTTTCTTGCTATATATAATTACAGGAAGGATCCAGAATAAATGGAAATTAGAGATGAACAATAACACACCCAATTTTCTCGCCCATTTTCTCAATGATTTATCATCACATCAATTAAACGAGATGATCTCTTATGATACCATATAATCATGCACTACACAAAAAAGTAGAATTCTAATTAACATACTAATGTAACTAAATTTTATAAGCAACACTACACAATTTTCTCAAAATGAACACTTTTAAAGAAAATGAATGGATTACAAATTATTTTGGAGGGCAAAAAATATTTTCTTTATAACTCAAGCAAATTGCAAGAAATAACAATTTAACTTACCTTTTTTACCAATATGAAGGTCTCTTAACTTTTACCTATAATAACAACATATTTACAATTTTCTACTGATTATATAAAGATGTAAGTATTACCAAAACCATTTCCATAACACAATAAATGTTGCAGTCAACACAGATATGAGCTGATTCTTAACTTTGTAAACTGCAATCTTATTGCTAATCAGAATACACTTTAGGTTGATGCATAATAGCTCAAAGAAATTAGCTTAAATCATAATTCAAAATACAAAGCAATAAGCTCCAAGCCTAAAAACACGAAAGTACAAAAATAATTCTTGATGATGGTAACCTTTTGAGGAAAACAACAGACATGATACATGTATTTTCAATTTTTTTATTAGAGCATTAACTCTGAAAAAAACTACCCGATTATAACATGGTACTTCTAATCTCTCTTACTAGATCATTATATCTTCTATTTATAGCATTGTACTTTTGAAAATTTCTTGATAGAACATTATACTTTGAAAAATCTAACCATTTATAACATTATACTTTCATTTTTTTTCTTATCAAAACGTTATAATTTGAAAACTCACCCAAATATAGCATTGTGCTTTGTATCTTTACTTATTAGAACATTATACTTTGAAAATCTACCTAATTATAGCATTGTACTCTCAAATTTTTTCTTACTAGTTCATAATTGTTTAAAAATCTACCCAACTATAGCATTGTACTTTCATTTTTATTTCATATTAGAACATTATAATTTGAAGTTTCAATGTTTTTCGTATTACATAAGGTATACTCTAACAAATCTACCCAATTAGGGCAGTGAAATTGCTTTGTATCTTAATGTCACTGCTATAATCAGGTATATATTTTGTAGTACAATGCTGTAATATAAGAGGAAGAAATAAAAATATGATGCTATGATAAACAAGCAAATTAAAGTATGTTGCTATTTATGCATTTAACCCCATTCATATATACAACATGTGCTTGGATATAAGAGAGGTGGATAGTGAGAAATTTACCCAAGTTTGTGTTTCATCAATTTCTCAGCATCTCTTTTCTGCAAAGCCATTGAATTTAAGTTTTCATCAGGAAATAACAGTCTTTTCAATTTACCAATCATTAAAATGAAGAAATAATACACCAACCTTCAATAACAAGGCACAAACTCCATGTAAAAACTGAAGATCCTGAAACAATTATGAAATCCAAGTATCAACAGAAATCCATCCATGTGAATGATGAAATAAATTTTAATTCTACTCAAGAGGAAGACCAATGTGGAGACCAAATTATGAGCAAAGGTTGCTGAGAATTATGATTTATGATGTAACACAACCCTGACAACATAATAAAATGGCATCAGATAATAAGTACATTGCTTATACAGACACCAAATCTGATTTCAATTAACAAATATTAACCCCAGTTGCCAAGATTGCTGAAGAACAAAATCAATGCAACATCCCATCCTCCATGTTCAGTGAAATGCCACCTTGACAGCTTCCTGGTAGAAATTACTGATATGATGAAATCACTTTTTGACACATATATGTAAACAATATTAATTCTAGGGAAAAACAGAGTTCACATACCATCACTACCCATGATTAGATCCAAAGCCAAATATTCCACAAGGAACTGTGTCATGTTTCATGGCATCATCATACAATTATATTAAACAACACATGTCCACTTCTATCAACAGCACACACTGATAGAGATCCTGCAAAGAGCCCATGGAGCCCAGATCCTTGAAGGTGTACCACAGGAGAAGGATACCAATAAAATAACATCGTATAAACCTTTGACAAAGTTGAGATTCCGATCACCACAAGCACATTGGCATATCTTTCCCTCTTCAGGTCAAAAAATTGGTAAACCATAATGATTAAAGTAAACTTAATAGCATCATGATAACCTATTGAAATGCAAAACCTCTATTATGATTAAAAGTAGAAAGAAAATTGTTTTGGTTATCAGACACTTGCTAGTGTTGCTAGGTGTCATCTTGGACCAATGTAGTATTTTCCAAAAAATACGGTTTGGTTTACAAATGAAACAAAATGTATGATGGTTAAAGAAACTCTATATAGTAAACGAAAGACTCGATTACTACATTGTTTTTTCTGGCTGAAATAAAATTTTACATGTTTGGTGATTTGCACAAAACCCATAACGATGAATAAGATACTCTGTGAATTCTTCTTGTACGTATTCTACTTTTTAATTGTATGATTAAAACCAATGGTAAAAGGGAATAAAATTTTACATGTTTGGTGATTTGCACAAAACCCATAACGATGAATAAGATACTCTGTGAATTCTTCTTGTACGTATTCTACTTTTTAATTGTTTTTTCTGGCTGAAATATTAACCACTTTCATATCAATTTCTAAATTCGATATAAAGTAAGATGATATATCGAAAACAGAGAATACCTGTTGCAATGGTTCTTTGTAAAATGGCTTTTGCAGGCCTTCCAATCTTCTGAAAATCATCCCACTACAATGTAGCAGAACGTTTTTAAGTACTCAGAACTTTTTATCTCGGATGTAAACCCACACGATTCGAGAAGATCTCTCGACCCAACAATATGTAAGCCTTTCAATAAAAGAATGCTATGTGGAAGATGACTTATGCTTGTATCTTCAATATTTAACAATTTCAAACATTCTAAACGTCCAAGTTCCTCAGGTAACTTCTCAAGAAACCAACAATGATTGAGTTCGAGACATTCCAAATGTTTCAACATACAAATGCTATCTGGAAGATACCTAACCTCTGTAGACGATAAGATTAGCTCCTTGAGATTTTCTAACTTGTATAGGTCCTCGGGCACCTCAAGGATACTACCTTCTAGTTTAAGCTGTCTTAAATGTCGTAACCCACAAATGCTTCCGGAAAACTTCTTAAGGTATGTGCAAGAACACATAAGTTCTACCAAATTATAACATTTGTCAAGTTGTAAAATCTCAAGATTTGGAGTCAGTCCAAGGTCAAGGCTTCTCAACTTTGAATGACTAATGTTGAGGTTGGTGAGCATTTGACATTCATTTCCCATGTAAAGTTCTTCCAGGTGAGAATTTTTATAAAGATCTAGATTCCTGAGATTTGGAGTCTGCCCGATGTCAAGGGTCCTCAACTTTGAATAAGAGATTCGTAAGTATTTGAGATTTAGACATCTACGGGGCATGTGAAGTTTTTCCAAATTTTTGCAATTAAAAAGAGACAACTCTTCAAGATTTGGAGCGAGTCCAAGATCAAGGGTCCTCAAACATGAACCTTAAAGTTCGAGGTATTTGAGCTTTAAAAATTCAACAGGCATGTGAAGTTCTACCAAATGACAACATCCTCCAAGATCTAACCTCTTCAGATTCGGAAACAGCCCAAGGTTAAGCACCCTCAACCTCGAAAACCTAATGTTGAGGTTGGTGATGTATTGACATTCATTCACCATGTTAAGTTCTTCCAAGTAATCACACTTTCCAAAAACTAATTCCTGGAGATTTGGATTAAGACCAATATCAAGAGTCCTCAACTTTGAATTAGCGAGTCCTAAGTACTTGAGATTTAGACATCTATCAGGCATCTGAAGTTTTTCCAAACATTTGCAGAAGTTAAGAATCAACTCTTTGAGATTTGGTGCCAGCCTAAGGTCAAGGGTCCTGATCAAACTTGAATTGCTGAGGTCGATACGTATGAGCTTTAAACATTCAACAGGCATGCGAAGATCTGCCAAATTAGAACATCGTCCAAGATCTAACGTCTCAAGATTTGGAGTAAGTCCAAGGTCAAGGGTAGTCAGCATTGAACAACTGAGGTCCAGGATTCTCAGCTTGTTAAGAACCTAAGATTAAAAAAAAAAAAAAATTACAAAAGCAAGATGAATATTGGCATAATAACAAAGCAATGAATGTACAACATTACAATATATCACGCAAAACAATCAATCAATCATATTTCCACCTTCTGTTCTCCCCCTTCCCAAAGTTGTACAATTTTACTGCTAGCCATCTTAAGTGCAACAAGGTTACTTGCTTGAAATGTTATGGGTAAAGACCTAAAAGGGTAACCGATGATATGTAGATATCGTAAAGCATTTGGAAATTCTGGGTTGACTATATTCCACACCCAATACAAATTAGAATCCGAATACACACCACGAGCAGCTCCCACATAAAGAAATCTAAGTTCCTTCATCTTTCCAAGACCTTTTATATCAAATATCCGATTGCTGTTTTGAGTGTTGAGTCGTATGCACCTTGTCGCTTTCGTACCCTATAATTCAAAAAAGTCACCATGAATCTTGTTGTACCAAATGAAAATGTGTTAGTTTTTCCAAACTTACTAATAAAATTAATCCTTACCAAATCATTAGCCAATACATTTCCAATTTCTTCGCAAATCCACAATCGGGTATGTTTCTGAGGTTTATCCGGGTGTGAGCGGCGAACAATATTTCTGCCCATTTCTTCAAGATGGTCATGCATGCCCACATACTTGCATTTATTGGAATTATCATAATTAATAGTTATGAGAGATTTTTGCTTAAGAACTCTTAAACCATTTCTAGCATGAAATCCACAGCATTCAAGTGCTTTGATTGCATCATCTTTCCGACAACCTTTCATGATGCATGCAACATCTAGAAACATTTCCTTGTAATCCTCCTCTAGAGAGATATAGCTTAGTTCCAATTTTTTCAAAGTCTCTGTTTACGGAATCTTTTTTAGTCGTTCTAGGGCATCTATCCATTCCAGCTCATTTTTACCACAAAGAAACAGACCCAAAACTCTGATCGTTAAAGGAAGACCAGCAGCGTAACTTACAACTTGTCTTGACAGCTCGTCATACTCTTTAACTGGAATATCTCCCCCAAACGCACACCTATTGAATAGGCAAATCGCTTCATTATCCGATAACAGATTGACATCATGAATGAACCGCACTCTGTGTGCTACAAGCACTTGCTCATCTCTTGTTGTGATGATAATTCTACTTCCTAGCTTGAACCAATTAAGCTCACCGGCTAATGCCTCAAGCTGGTCTATATGATCCACATCATCTAGAACAACAAGAACTTTTTTATCACGCATCCTCCTCTTCATCATGTGCTTCCCATCATAAATACTACTTACACGTATGTCTTCATTTAAGACATCTGAAAGGACTTGCTTTTGCAAGGACTTTAAACCGGAGAAAGAAGCATTTTCCCTGACATTTTCAACAAAGCTTCTACCTTCAAACCGAAAGGATATGTCATCAAAAATAGCTCTTGCTAAAGTTGTCTTTCCACCACCTCCAATCCCCTTGATCCCGATCATGCGAACATCATCACAACCATTTCCTAAAGATGGTACAAGATCTTGGATCCGGGTCTCCATTCCTACTAACTTTTCATCAATGGTGAAACTGATGGAACGTAATTCTAGTGAAAGCTCTTCGATTATTTTTTGGATGACTTTAGCTTCATGCCTGTATTTTAAAAACGATTCAATTAGCCTATTTAATTAAAACCCCACATGACCGGTTGCTTTCAGATCTATAACATACATGATACAATCCTTTATTAAAAAAATAAAGCGTAGTTGTAAGTATTTTATGGTTATTCTTCCGACAAGACTCATATTTTATGGTTATTCTTCCGACAAGACTCAAACTGAGGTAAAAGAAATTAGACAACCTAAGATCCCATGTTGGGGCCATTTACATCAAGGTTATACGCTATAGATCAGATTTAAACAAAATACAAGAATATTGAATAGATCTAATTAAGGAATTACCCATCAGCAGTCTTCTTCAACTCCCACCCAGCAAGATCCGCTGCTTCTTTCAGAGCCAATCTCCATTTCCCAGCAGCCTCTTCCATTTCATACTTGGCAAATGCTTCTCCAACTGCCCCACTTTGTTTTCTGACTTCGGAGGGTTCTACATCATAGAAGACAGGGTATGCAGTGTGCTCTGTTGTCGTTCTGTGGCACTCCATTATCTTCACAAGCTCATCCAAGCACCAAGATGAAGAGGCATAGTTCTTGGAGAAAACAATGATGTAGAATTTTGAATCTTCAATCGATCCGATGAGTTCATCACTGATCTTTTTACCTTTTTTGATTTTCTCATCGTCCTTGTAAGTATGAATGCTTTTCTGCTGGAGAGCATGATAAAGATGATCAACGAAGTTTGTACGAGTATCTTCGCCCCTGAAACTCAAAAATACATCATACTTAAAGCTCTTGTGAACCGATGAAGTTGAAGAAAAAGCCATTGCCATTAAAGATATGATAAAAGGATCGCAATAGATCAAATCTGTGTTCCCTGTTGGAAACTTGAATGAGATAATCGAGTAAACTCTCCGTATATTACTTGTAAAGTCAACGTGATGGGTTTGATTGGAAGACCTTTGGAAAGCATAGATAGAGAAAAACTACATAAACTATTTATGTAATTCTGGGCCGGCCCATAAGAGAGCCGGGCCACGGCCCAGGGAAGCCTAATGGATACTCCAGTTATGCTTGTATCATATATGCATATGTTGGCCCAAACTTTGATGTATATAATATAGTCGTCTCTAACGTGATACTGTTCTACCAAGCTATCAGCGATTCAGCACGATTCTCCAAAAAAAAAAAAAAAAAAAAAAGTGAATTCTTGATCCGTTGTACTGATTGATCACGCCATTCTTCATCCTTAATCAGACGGTTGGAGATTTCATAGCAACGGCAACAAAGATTCTGAGTTTTTCAGCCTTCGGTTCTCAAATGTCAATATAAACCAGGATTAGGAATATGACACATCATTCTACTCTCCTTTGTAATCTTTCTATTGACCTAAATACCTAATCTAATTTCTTAATTTCTTAGCTTATGAATTATGATTCTTATCTGGGTTCTAGTGTCTAGACTCTAGTTATATTTCTGATTTATAGATAGTAGAGTGGGGAGATACATTAGGTGGTCTTTGAGACTTTGACTCGTTGTCTGACTGTGTTTTTTTTTACTCTTTTCCACATACCCCACAAGTACACAAACCACAATCTCATAAGAACTGAGTTTAAATTATTATTTCTGTCTTTCTATTATTTTGTAATTATTTATTATTTAGTGATTTATTGATTTTTGTTATTTCTAATGTCTGATTTGCCATATTCGTTTCTTAGTTGGTTTAATAGATTAATTTCTGATTAATTACTTTAATCCCAAATGTTCCTAACGATAATACCTGTATTTTATAGGAATTTTGTTTAAAAAAAACCCAAAAACTTTATAATAGGAGCAAAAAAGGTTTGAACCATGGCAGCATGTATTTTAAGTGGTCTTTGTTTTTCTTATTATAACAATAGGCTTGTTGGTTGCTATTGTTGCTGTAATCACGCCTCAACTCAGCTGCTTTAAAGCCTTAAAGTCGGTTCCGGTTAAAGTCTCAAAATCAGTTTGCTAATATGTCCGTGTGCTGCTGCAATCAAGTCTCAAAAATCGTGTCAAAAGCATGTTGCTATTGCGTAAAATTAGGCAAATTGCTAATGTTACTAGCTTGCTTTTACCATTATATTCTGTTATTATTATTATTATTATTATTTTAACTTGTTGAGGTTTGGTACACAGATGTCTCTCTAGCTAATCAGGTTCGTCATTCTTTCAGGAGTTGTACTTTGGGCTTCAAGATAGATCCTGGTTGTATCCTTCATTTTGTGCAAAGCTGTAGGCAGTTCAAATAGGCATTATCATCCGTTGATTACATACTTTTGTTTGCATTAGATGAATTGTGTACTACTTTTTATTGATGGATTAGTATTATTGTGGTCTCAGACCTTGTCTTTGCATATTGATTGTCTTTATGAACCACAGTGAGTTGCCAAAAGTGTTCAGTTTTGTTTTCTGAAAGTTTTGTACAGTTGGGTGTCGATTTGTCAAATTTATTGCTTGAAAAATTATGTACAGGCTTGAATTTAATTATACTAAATGATTAAACGAAGTGGTAATAATCCAATAACCATACTTTCCTATCCTTTTCAACTCCACACCTCCCTCTTCTATATTCTTGATTATGTTGACATTACTGGCATTTTTCCATGAGTTTGCGGCCTTTTCTGGGCACCTTACCACCAGGCACAAGAGCTTGAGAGTGGACAGGCCCAACCTAGGTCATGGCGCGCAACCTCTGGCCCATAAAGAGGCCCAAAAATGTTAAATGGCATATGATTAGGGGCCCATGGACGTAGGTGGAATCATCGATTCAGGAATTAAATTTTACTTAATAGAATCCCGAAAATGAAAAACAAAAAGAGGACGGGAGCGACCAAAAAGGGGAAATCGGTTCTTCTACTCTACTATATCACCTATGGATGCAGCAGTCCATTCGGATTCATGTCATCACCTTTAGACATCAGTGACTTCCGTATTAAAAAGGCCGAATGATCACTCTCATTGTTTTCACATCACTGTCATAATCAGGAATGAGTATGAATTCAGTTTTGTGATTTTTGTTTATTTTGCATCTCTAATTTTTAATTAATAGATTCTCAACTTCATTGTAATTTGTCTTCAATCTTCAGTCTAATAAGTATACTTCATCCTAAATAAATCTAAATTGTTTGGAATCCATCTAGAATCATTCTTCAATATTGTTTGGAAATAAGAAATTAGGAAATAGGAATCGGTCTTGACTCTGACAGTCACCGCACAACAGAGTGAAAATGAAAAATGTGATGTGATTTCCTTGTCATGCCTGATTGAGACATGAATGCTGACATAATATAGATTCAGTTGACCGGGGAACAGTTGATGGTGATTTTGACTAATGAGAATTGTTGCTTCCCAAAATTCAGAAGATATTATTACGTAAATCAATTCTGTTGTACGCAGAAAATTTTGACATTTAAGGATGTCAAAAAAACCCTATGGGACCCTGATACCATGCAGGGTATATTTTTAACTAGGATATACTTTGGGTTGATCCATGATAACTCAAAGAAATAAGCTTTAATTATTTATTGTTATTCAAAACAGAAAGCATTAAGCTTTAAGTCTCCCTTTATCTTCTTTTTAATTTCGATCTAGGGTTTGGTGGCCACAAATCTAAAAATCATCTCATTAGGAATGTTTAGATGATACTTTTAGTGGTTTTTGGAAGCGCTTCAAACTTCAAAGCTATAACAATGTTGGATTCCATTTGTGACTTGTTTTCTTGAATGTTATATTCATTCTAAACTCATTTTGATGATTGTAAGCTATTTTTGAGTCATGGAATCCATAAATTGTTCGTAGATTACATCTGTAGACTTTGTTTTGGGAATCTCACTTTGACTTATTGTTTTCATGGTGAACTAAGCTTCACACTCATGACTTTGAAAATATCATGAGAATGATTCACCAAGTCAAAATGATGTTCAAATGTTGATGATCTAAGTTTAACAGAGCATTGATAAGATGCTGAAGCACATAAAACTTTTATGGAACTTAATTGAATTTTTGGTTGTTCAAAATGATTGCATCATCATACTTAATTTGAATTTTTGGTTGTTCAAATGTCATTTGATTCAATAGAAACCATTTTGAAACAGTGCTGATTGGTATCATGAACGGAGGCACTTGGTGCTTCTCCAGCAGCCATAAATCCAGTAACAATGGCATCAGGATCATTGCCAAATAAATGGTAATAACCTGCAATAAGAAAAAAGAGAGTAGCGAATAAAAATTAATAAGTCCTCTTGGTTGCATCTACCACTATAAACAAAATATATAGTTCGAATAACACTCTAGGTTATATGCATGAAATATAGCAATGTACATTCATTTATATATTTGTTAAAGCATCATGCTATCAATTATTCCTGTTATAGCATTGTACTTCAAAAAATTTACCAATTATAGTAAATATCATCTAAATACAAAGAATTTTTTTACTTCTATAATTTGGTAAAATGTCCTTAATAATAAGAAGTTTGAAAGTACAATGTTAAAATAGAAGGAAATGAAAGTAGCATGCTATAATACACACATGGATAATAGTACATAGTTATTTCTTGAATTTCAGCTTAATGATTTTGCATATATGGATATACGCCCCATGGTAAAACTGGAATTGGCACCTCTGTAACATCAGCAGCAGCAGCAAAGAGCCAAAGATGGGGCACAGCAGTTCCAGAGAGATTCCAGGAAGTCTCTTCTTGAGAGCCTCTGGAGGTAGATGACTCAAGTGAAGATACATATGCTCCTTCATTGTTCCTATTATAAGGAAGCAAAGATTATTTCAGATAGAAAAAAAAAAAAATTAAACGCATAATTTAACACTGACAATGCATGAAAAAAGAAATGTCCACTGTTGGATCTGGCCAAGTTTTCAAATCGGATAAGGCTCTAATATTAATAAAAACGATAAATGAGATACTTAATGAAACCATGTTTAGAACTATATCAAGGATTCTTCTGGTATGTATAGTACCTGTATTGTCTTTAAATATAATTTGTATAATGTTAGCTTATGATTTACTTCTTGTCAGATCAATATTAAATGAAATAAAAGTAAGATGCATGACCACTAGAAAACAGAGAAAGTACCTGTTACAATAGTTCTTTGTGAACTGGATTTTCCAGGTCTTTTGAGCTTCTCAAAATCATCCCACCACTACGTAACACGACGTTTCGTGTTCTTGGATTCGTATCTCTGATGTAAAACCAGATGACTGAAGAAGCTCTCTCGACCCAATAATACAGAGACCTTTCAACAAAAGAATACTCTGTGGAAGATGGCTTATGATTGTACCTTCTATATCTAACTCTTTTAAGCAATCTAAACATCCAAGTTCCTCAGGCAATTTCTCAATCCCTATACAATAGCGGAGATGGAAATCTTTTAGACATTTCATCCTACTGATGCTTATCGGGATACTCTGTAATAACTTACAGTTTATTATGATTAGCTTCTCTAAACATTCTAATCGGCCAAGATCCTCAGGTAACTTCTCAAGCAACAAACAATTATGAAGGTCGATATGTTTCATCTGTTTCAACATACAAATGCTATCCGGAAGATATTTAATCTTTGCATGGGACAACTCTAGATTTTCCAGACGTTGTAATCGACCAAAATCCTCAGGTAACTTCTCAAGCAATGAACAAGAGAACAGTTCGAGAGATTTCAGATGTTTCAACATACAAATGCTATCTGGAAGATCTTTAATCAATGTACAAAACAAAGTTAACTCCTCTAGATGTTCTAATCCGCCAAGATCCTCGGGTAACTTCTCAAGAAACCAACATGATACAAGTTTCAGAGATTTAAGATGTTTCAGCATACACATGCTCTCTGGAAGATGGTTAATCTTTGTAGACAAGAAAATCAGCTCCTCAAGACATTCTAACTGGCCGAGGTCCTCAGGCGCCTCTTCAATACTGCCTTCTAGTTTAAGCTTCCTTAAACGTTGTAACCCACAAATGCTTCCTGAAAACGTCTCAAGGTTTGTGCAAGCACACATACCTATAGAAATAAGCATCTCAAGATTTCTAGTCAATGAGTGGTGATCTTCCTTATAAAAATAACTAAAGCGAAAATTTGGCAAGTCATTGTTGGGGTGAAGTAGGCAGCGTTCTAGGGACTTTGCAGCCACATGTAACTCAGCTAAAGGAACAACCTCAAGTGATTCCTCCACACTACAAGAAGCATAACCCTTTCGGTAAAACAAAAAATCTCTAAACCTCAAGCAACCACTTATGTCCAAGTAGATAAGCTTTTGTAGACATCCAATGCGAGTGTGAAGTTCTACTAAATTATAACATGCTTTAAGATCTAACCTCTCTAGATTTGGAGTCAACCCAAGGTCAAGGGTTCTCAACTTTGAATGACTAATTTCGAGATTAACAAGCTTTTCACATACACCGGCCATGTGAAGTTCTTTCAAATAATAACAGTTTTTAAGATCCAAATACTTGAGATTCGGAGTCAGCCCAATGTCAAGGGTACTCAACTTTGACCTAGAAAGTAGTAGTTCTTCAAGATTTAAACATCTACTTGGCATGTGAAGTTCTATCAAATCGAAGCATTGGTCAAGTAATAACGTCTTGAGATTCAGGGCAAGCCCAAGGTCCAGGATCCTCAACCTTGAGATACTGAGGTTAATAGACGCGAGTTTTAAACAACCAATGGGAACATGAAGTTCTACCAGGTTGGAACATCCACAAAGACTCAGCGTCTCGAGATTTGGAGTAATCCCAAGGTCAAGGGTACTCAACATGGAATAACTGAGGTCAAGGTGTTTGAGCTTGTTAAGAACCTAGCATATATAAGCAAAAAACAAGATGAGTATCCATTTAATAACAAAACAATAGATGTCTAACGTTATAATGAATCATGAAAAACAATGAATCCACAATAACTCTACCTTGTTTTCTCCCCCTTCCCAAAGTTGTATGATTTTGCTGCCAACCATCTCAAGTGCAACAAGATTATTTGCTTGGAATGTTTCCGGTAAAGAACTAAAGGGGTAATGCTTCAAATCCAGATATCGTAAAGCATTTGGGAAGCCTGGGCCGACAATATCAAATTCCCAAGACTGCAAATAATATCCCAGATCCATTGAAAGAAATCTTAGTCCCTTCATCTTTCTAAGACCTTTTATAATAATGTGCGGATTGAGCTTCCAACTGTGGAATTTTATACATTTTATTCCTTTGGTACCCTGTAATCCAAATGAAGTCAACATGACTTTTGTTATAACAAAAAGAAAAAAAAATGTGTTAGCTGTTTCCAAATTAGAAATAAACTTGATCCTTACCAGATTGTTAGCCAGTATATCTTCAATTTCATCACTAATCCACAATCGGCTATGTTTATAAGGCTTATCCGGATGGGCACGGCGAACAATATTCCTACCCATTTCTTCAATATGGTCGTGCATACCCAAACACATATTATAATTAGAAATAGTTATGAGAGATTTTTGCTCAAGAACTCTTAAACCATTTCTAGCATGGAATCCACAACTTTCAAGCGATTTCACTGCTTTATCTTTATGCCAACCTTTCATGATGCATGCAACATCTAGGAATATTTCCTTGTAATCCTCCTCTAGACCAATATAACTTAATTCAATTTTTTCAAAGTTTCTGTTTCCGGAATCGTTTTTAGTCTTTCTAGAGCATCTATCCATTCAAGCTCATCTTTTCCACAAAGAAACGAACCCAAAACCCTTATCGTCAAGGGAAGACCAGCCGCATAACGTACAACTTTTCTTGATAGTTCTTCATACCCTTGAATAGGAATATCTCTCCCAAACGCATGCCTACTGAAAAGGCAAATTGCTTCCTTATGTAATAGCAGATTGACATCATGAATGAACTTTACTCTGTGTGCTACCAGCACTTGCTCATCTCTTGTTGTAATGATAATTCTACTCCCAGGCTTAAACCAGTTAGGCTCGCCTACTAGCGCCTCAAGTTGGTTTATATGATCCACATCATCTAGAACAACAAGAACCTTTTTATCGTGCACCCTCCTCTTCATCATGTGTTTCCCATCATAAACACTACTTACATTGATATCTTTATCATTTAAGACATCTAAAAGGACTTGCTTTTGTAACGACTTTAAACCGGACAAAGAAGCATTTTCCCTAACATTTTCAACAAAGCTTTTACCTTCAAACCGAAAGGATAAGTGATCAAAAACAGCTCTTGCCAAAGTTGTCTTTCCACTACCTCCCATCCCCTTGATCCCGATCATGCGGACATCATCACAACCAATTCCTATAGATGGTACAAGATTTTTTATCCGGGTCTCTATTCCTACTAACTTTTCATCAATGTTAAAACTGATGGAACGTAACTCTAGTGAAATTTCTTCAACTATTCTTTGGATAAATTTAGCTTCATGCCTGTATTTTAAAGAGGATTCAATTAGCTTACTCAAAATCCTATATGACAGGTCATTTTCAGGTCTATAACATGATACAACCCCATTTGAAAAACATGAGTTAAAATTTGACAATCTAAGATGCCACGCTAGTTCAAAAAGATTCAAAATACAATAATATTGCACGAATGATTGAAGAATTACCCATCAGCAGTCTTTTTCAACTCCCATCCAGCCAGATTTGCTGCTTCTTTCAGAGCTTCTCTCCATTTCCCATCTGCCTCTTCGTTTTCATGTTTTGCAAAGGCTTCTGCCACTAGCCCACTTTGTTTGCGGACTTCCGAGGGTTCCACGTCATAGAAGACAGGGTAAGCGGTATGCTCATTTGTCCTGTGGCACTCCATTATCTTCACAAGCTCATCCAAGCACCAAGACGAAGAGGCATAACTCTTGGAGAAAACAATAATGTAGAATTTGGAGTCTTCGATGGATCCGATGAGCTCATCATTGATGTTTTTCCCTTTTTTGATTTTCTCGTCGTCCTTGTAAGTATGAATGCTTTTGTTCTGAAGAGCATGATAAAGATGATCAATGAAGTTCGTACGAGTATCTTCGCCCCTGAAACTCAAAAATACGTCATATTTAAAGCTCTTTTGAACGGATGAAGTTGAAGAAGACGCCATTTTAATGTATGATTGAAAGATCCTACTAAAAATCAAATCTTTGTTGGCGAAGTTTACGTAAAATGACTGTAAAGAAACTTGGATGCGCTGAATCGAGTAAAGAAACTTGGATGCGATAAATTACTTGTAACTTGTAAGGGAATGTGAACGGAATATGTGTGTTTGGAAAAGCTGGAATTGGGTGGAAAATAAAAGGCACTTGTTTGGTCAAGGTCAAGAAAGACAGTAGCTTTATTTGAAAAGACAATTTTTATTGTCTCTAATACATACATATTTCCCTTTTGAAAAAGATTGCATGCATTATGTGCCTATGTGCTCCATACTTTTAGTTATTATTTTATTTTATTTTTGTTTATGAACACATCCAATAGTTAATTGTAACTAATTTAATTATTGTAATTGGTACTTATATCAAGCTCCTATCCTTAACTATCAATTTTTATATAGATCGTTTGATTGAACATATTTGTTATAGTTATGATTTCTGGAAGGGTGTTTGAGATTGTTTTTGAAAATTGTTTGTTGTTTTATTTGTTTTTCAAAAAATCAATAAGCTTTCAAAAATGTTAATATTTAGAAAATAAGAAATGAAATACCATCTTATATTTTATTAGTATATATATTCTCGTATTCATGTTAAATGATGACAAATATCATATTTAGCAAATATAACATTTGTCATCATTTAAAACACGTGTCATCATCTAGCATGGATAAAATGATAATTATGAAGAAAATGTAGGATGATATTTAATTTTTCTTGAAAAATATATATAGAAAAAATGACTCAAGATGAGTATATATCATTTTGTTTTTGTTCACGTTTATTCTTTTTTAGTACATCATATACCATCTAATTTGTTGAAAGTGTTCACATCATATCTTTGCGATCAAGAGTAATATGTAAACAATTTCAACAAATTAGATGATCTACGATATACAAAAGAAAAAAAAAAGATATTAATTATGAACAAATCAAAAGTTTTTTTTTCAAAAAAATAAAATAAAATATCTAATGTTCCTTCTAGACGATTTATAAGGATATTCTAGGTTTTTTCTATGAAAAATATTGTGTAGAAAAAACTTGATATCGTTAGGTTTTGTGGTTTCTTATTTGTATTTGAGTATAAGTTTTTTTTTTTTTTTTTTTTTTTTTGTAATGATTTTTTTTGTTTCTACATTGTAACATAAAATGAAAGAAGGGTAAAGGAGCGATTGATTTTTATGGGTTGGACGGACATCAAATCCATATTTTCTTATTCTTTTTTAATATAGGAAAAATACGTTAGAAGAAAGTCTTTAGAAGGAAAATAAATTAATACAGTAATATATTTTTCATTTTATACACATTTGATCATTGAATTTTTTTGTCTATATTTGACCATTTAACCTTTTTTTTATTATTTTTCTTTTTTGTAAATATTCGATCCTTATAATAACTATTCGTGTTCATGTTGGGAAGAATAAATTTATTGGGTAATATAACTTTTAGATTGTACATATTTAATCATTAATGTTTTGGTACACATTAATTCATTATGATCGGTTTTTTCAGGTTTTGCTCACGGCATCCTACGTGTGACAGTTGTTATTGAGATGTTCTCATACATATATCGTCCTTCACTTTTATCTGTAACCTGATTTATGAATCGTTCAAATAATGTTGGTGCCCTAGTTTTCTCCAAGCAAAAAAATGTCTTCAACTTCGATTTCATCTATATCCATAGCAAACAATGAGTTTCTTTTTTATTGTTTCTTCCCAACTCGAGTTTGCACTTCCAAGATAAAAGAACACCCTGGCAAAAAGTTTACAGTTTTCCAAGACAAAAGAACACCCTAACAAGGATTATAGTCTAGGAGATCAAATACAAAGGATTTTATCGAATTTGATCTTTCACTTTGTTGTTCATTCAGTCCAACGTTTGTTAACTGAAGATTTGTAAAAAATGATCCTTTATAAAATTGTAACATCCCAAAAAAATGTCAGTAAAAATTTTCATTTTAAACATCGAGTCATACAACCAGTTGTTCCAAAATCAAACAAAGTAAAAATGTATTTTCAAATATTATAGTATCTCAAAAGTAACCAATGTGGAGAAAGACATCATAGGATGCGGTGCGGTCAAGCCGGACCCTTCCGTTTGAAACTGGAAGTACTTGGGAAATGTTAAACCACAAACCGTAAGCACAAAGGTTAGTGAGTTCCCTAAAATACCACATGCTATACAATACGCAGCCCAACATACAAATGGGCCCAACCTAACATATTCATGGGACAAACTCAACATGCAAATGGGTCCATCCCAACGTACATACCAATGAGCCTAGCCCAACATACATGTAAATAGGCCCAACCCAACGTACACATGTAAGAGTCACAAAGACAAATAGCAGACTCCAATTTCCCAACATTGGTGCCTTCAACCCACTAATATAATGAGCATACTCACCTTAACCTTGAAGACAAGATAAACCATCCACTCGAGCCGACGATATCAAGCCTCCCCTTGCTAAACATATCTACAATAAAACCCTAATTAACAATTAAGGAAATGACTGGTTCACGAAAGGTCTAGGCTCACAGTTAAACCTCATTTGGGTAAGAGACCATTTTGCCATTCCCATACTAAGTCCCAATGTAACGACCCAAAAATCAGGGTAAAATTTTCATTTTTCATTATAGTCAAACACAAATATTACTTAATCCAACCATTCGAAAACATTACTTAATTAAAACATTTATCAAAAGTTACATCCCAAAATCACATAATACGAAAAACACGAGTGTGTACGTTACGATCAAACTGGGCCCTTCCTTTCCAAACCAATGATACCTAAAATCACAAAGAAAACGGTAAGCACGAAGCTTAGTGAGTTCCCCAGAGCATACCCCACGCAAATCCACATAATCACATAATGCGGAAAACACGGGTGTGTACGTTGCGATCAAACCGGGACCCTTCCTTTCCAAACCAATGATACCAAAAATCATAAACAAAATTGTAAGCATGAAGCTTAGTGAGTTCCCCAGAGCATACCCCATGCAATCCATATAATCACATGAACCATATCAGCTATATAAGCTACATAAGCCACATCAACCACATAAGCCGTGCATGCAAACATATAAGGAAGCTGTGGAAACCCTTCAAGGTCTTACTTCAGGTGTCATAGGAACCCTTTCATGGTCTTAGCCCACTACCATGGGAAACCCATCATGGTCTAAACTACCTGCCATGGGAACCCCCCCCCCCCCCCCCCCCCACATGGTGTAACGCCCGTAGATCCGGGCTACTCAATTTAGAGATAATAAGCATCAAAAATGAGTTTTTGATGGAAGATTATTTAGAAGGATTAATCCTAACTAAGTTATAGTATATGTTACAAGTATTCCGTACATATAAAGAACGCCGAAATCCGAGTTATAATGAAGAAGTTATGACCTATCGAAGTTTCGCGAAAGAACCGGCACGACACAGCACGACGTAAATAGTGAATTTACTTAGAGCGATATTTAGCCAAAACAATCCAAATGAGAATTGAAGATCTCATCGATAATAGTTCAACGACAGAAAGACAGACGAAAACGGACGTCAGACGAAGGAGTTATGAGTTTATACCGGAGTTTTCCTGTCCTGGCCTACTAAAAATAATATAATAAAAATAAATTCAAAATTAGCCACGGAGTCTAAATGAAATTTGTAGATATTGTTTTTACTTACACGTCGATATAAAGAACATCGAAAACGGAGTTCGTATGCAAAAGTTATGAATTTCTGAAGTTCGGGGCGCGAAACCCCAAAACTGTCAAATACCACGACGTGGCAAGTCTTCTGACACCTCCTGGAGTCCCCCAAACGCAACTTGCGATGACGCATGCAGTGACGATCAAGCCCACGACGTGGAAACAGTGCCCACGATGTGGAAAATGAGAAATTTGCCCTATAAATAGAAATCAAGGGCCAACCAAGTTTGGTTGCTCATTCTCTCATCTCTCACCTGTATTGTATCGATTTACGTGCAAAGAAATACCCCCGAAGCCCCGGTATCAACCCCGAGACCCGAAGCAAGTCCTGAAGCCCGAAGATCCCGAGAAGAAAAGAGTTTCCGAGCCGAAGCTATGTCCGCGAGAAACCCAGTGTGTGAAGTGATCCCGGTTTCACCAAAGAATACTACTCTTAGAGCCGTAGTGTGTGGTTACTTTCTTCTAACACATAAATATAAAGTATTAGCCATGAAATATGTGTTATGTGTTATATATTATCTGTCTATTTGAGATGGGCTTGGAATTGATGTTTTTATACGGGTGTTAAATGATTTAAACTGTATATGTAATTTATATCTACAAATATGTTGGGTAGAACATGGGTAGATGAAATAGTTGATGTGTGTTGAAATAATGTGATAAGAGATAGGTGAGGATATAATGGTAATGATAATTAGGTGATGATAGATAGGTGATGAATTACAAGTCCAGGCGATGTTGTGGCTGCGTATTCATGCGATGATATTCTAACCCTTCTTATGAATTACGAGTCCAGGCGATGTTGTGGTTGCGTATTCATGCGATGATAATCCTTATTATGAATTACGAGTCCAGGCGATGTTGTGGCTGCGTATTCATGTGATGATAGTCTGACCCTTATTATGATTTACGAGTCCAGGCAATGTTGTGGCTGCGAAATCATGCGATGACACCCTAACCCTTACTAGACACATATTGAGGGAGTGATCCCCAAATTAGTATTGTCTATGCAGTGTAGGCGATGATCCTTAGGAAAAATTCTTAGGAACAAACATATAAGGAAATAAGATGTAAGGAGATGGGAGGTAAACATGATATAGGAGGTGACCCTTAGGATAATATCTCTACGGAAGATTAAACAAAGATAATGAGGATGGGTAATTGGGTTGATTGTTTGATGATTAAATATAATAATTATATTATTGTGGGTTGAAAACCCTATACGCTCACCAGGCTCCCAAGTCTGACCCACTCCGTTTTCTTTGCATTACAAGTAATGACACAAGGGTATAAGTTGGTAGACTTGACGAGAGAATTTGGATTATAGATCAGTAGTTATAAATAACTGTTGTAAGGTCTATTTTATATTGTTTATGCTTTTGGTCTGTATCGGAACATGACATCCCGATGTTTTATTATTTAATGAAAATACATTCTCTTTGAGAAATGTTTTGATAAATGGTTATCATATTTTGTTTTTGGGACAAGTTCCGCAACTATTTTCCTTAAAAAGGATTACTCTGATTTTAAAACAAAGCATAAACAAATCGGTCTTTTCTGGCCGTGAAATTGGGGATGTCACACATGGTCTTAACTAACTGTCATGGGAACCCCTGCATGGTCTTAACTAATCAATATAAATGCCATACAAACCATATAAGCCATACATACAAACATATAAAGGTGCCATGGAAACCCTCTACGGTCTTACATCGGGTCCCATAGGAACCCTCACATGGTCTTAGCCCACTGCTAAGGGAACCTCACATGGTCTTAGCCTGGAATACCATGGGAACCCCCTACATGGTCTTATATCCAATTGCCCCGGGAAACCCCCCCCCCCCCCCCCATGGTTTTCCATGCAAGTATCATAAAGACAACTAGCATACCACATACCATAACTAGCATACCATATATAACTAATTGTTACGGGAGCCCCCGTATGGTCTTCACATAAATACATAATGTATCGATAGCACATTCGCAATAATCATTACAACTAGATAAATAGGCCGACCTTGGTGCCTTTGACCCATTGGTATGATGATGAGACTCATCTCACACTACCGAAGTCCCTCGGATGAAACTCTAGCTGCTGGATGGCAAATCCCCGAACTGACCTTATCAAAACAACACCCAATAAACCATTTGGGTTTCAATGCATAACCATAATTCCAAAGATGGGGTAAAAGGACCATTTTACCCCTAACCTAGATTGGTTCAAAACCAAGGCACAAACTCACACTTTGAAGGCCCAAAAGCCAAATAATCAACCAAGGCCCAACATATGGCCCAATTTTCCAATTTGGGCCCAAATCTCTACATGGTCTTACCTTAAGGCCCAACCATTATTCTAGTCCAAACACTTGGCATTCCAATGGTCCAATATCTCATAATCATCAAGGCCCAATTATGGCCCACTTATGGTCCAATTTTCCCAATTGGACCCAAGACTTTCCAATGGGCCTTATTCTAAAGCTCAATAATTTCCTTAGTCCATAAACATGTTCTTAATTGGACCACAAAGGCCCACAACAACCTTGTCCAAGAAATGGCCCAACCTGAGGCGCACAAACGCGAAGTCCAATCTGACTGAGTACGATGGGGAATACTTAGCTGTATGCTCCGTGTACTTGCATAATGGTTTGTACGCTGCGTGTACTGGCTTGTACGCCCAGTGCACGTCCCATTTAATCCCACTTTTGTCATTAATCACTTAATGCTTAAACCCTAATCCAACACCATAATCCATGCGACTTTATTGATTTCTACTCGACAAGTTTGGGCATCCAACTCGTCGCGTAGGTCTTATGTGATGAACAAAATCCTTAAAATTTCATACCTAGGAGTCGGGATGTTACATATATAGAAGATGATGAGAATGGGATTCGAACTCCTGACATTGGCAACACAACTCGAGCGATTTTCCACTAGGCTGCAACTTATTTTGTTTAAATACTCCTCCCCATTTTAATATAATATGTCACAGTATTATTATTATTATTATTATTATTATTATTATTATTATTATTATTATTATTATTATTATTATTATTATTCCTATCACTTTGATTATTATTAACATTATTATAACAACCTTTTTGGAATGTATGAATATACTTTTAAAATGTATTTATATATGTGAAAATGTTTTTATTTTTAAGACTTGTTTATATCTTTAAAATCGTATTTGTATCTCTAAAATTATTTTAAAACGTTTTATAATATATAAATATAAGTATTTAGAGATATACTAACATGTGTATACATAATAATTAATTTTAAAAATATGTGTATACGTATTTATATGTATTTATACACTTAAAAACATATAAATATTTTTTTAAAGTGTAAAAACACATATAAATACATTTTAAATATATATAAATATATAAATATGTTTTTAATTTGTACAAATACATGTAAATACATTTGTAATATGTATAAATATATTTTTAAAATGTATACATAAATAAATAAATAATATATATATATATATATATATATATATATATATATATATATATATATATATATATAATAAATACGTATGAGCATGTTTGTATATCATGACAAACTTATTTATATATTATGAGGCATCTTTATACAATTTTAATGATATAAATACGATTTTAAAGATATAACTACTTATTTAAATTAAAAACTACTTTTTAAAGATATAATTATGTTTTTAAAAAGGAAAATCATGTTTTTAAATATATATAAATACGTTTAAAAAATATATTTATACTTTCACAAAATGGAGTTACGTAGTAGTAATAACAATAATAATAATAATAATAATAAAAAGAAAAAGAAAAATAAGAAAAAATTCCTTTCATAAATTGTTAAGTTTAATACAACAGAGGTTAAAAGATAAAATCCATTGTGGTTGGGTGGTGAATGCGATGATGTTCTCTTTGTGAGGTCACTGGTTCGATTCTCGTAGGCCTTGTTTCATCCAATGGGCAATCCTTTTTCTGATAAAGGAACGAATATATGACTTGGCACTCCATGTCAATGTCCAAGTCAACGAAAAATACCCATATTTTGCGCCACCTGTCCAGGTGACTGGAATGTGACCCGCAAACTTGATAAAATGGCAGAAATGTAAATTTTTACCTATACGTTCGGCTTTACCGAACCTAAAAGTCATCTAAGGGTAAAGCCGAACATTTTTTGAAAATTCAAGGGCTCTTATTGCATTAGCCCAAAAGTTAAATATAAAGGTCCAAACATTTAGGAAGTTTGAATTTTTAATGAAAATGAGAAAACTATTGAATTATCTCGATCGGTCTGAAAACTGGCGTCACTATACCCTGTCACTATCAAGTCTTCACTTCCACAAAGTATGAGGACCCAGTCCTTTGCCCTTTGCAGATACTTAAGAATTTTCTTTACTGATATCCAGTGAGCTCTACCAGGGTTCCCTTGATATCGGCTGACCATGCTCAAAGCAAAAGCCACATCAGGTGAGTACACATCATAGCACACATGATTGAGCCAACGGCGGCAGCATATAGTACTCGACTCATTTCCACTATCTCAACATCGGTACTCGGGCTTTGAGTCTTACTCAACTTGGTATTTCTTTGGATTGGTAACTCCCTTTTCTTGGAATTTTCCAAGCTAAAACATTTCAGCACTTTATCCAAGCAAGTACTTTGACTAACTTATTAGCCTATTACTCCTATTTCTCAATATCCTTATTCCTAGAATATAAGCAGCTTCTCCGAGGTCCTTTATAGCGAAACACTTCCCAAGCTAGGACTTAACTTCTTACAGGGTCGGGACGTCGTTTCCTATGATCAGCATGTCGTCAACATACAATACCAATAAGCTAACTATACTCCCACTAGCTTTGACATATACGCAGGACTTATCCTCGCTTCTCGAAAAACAAAACTCTTTGACTTTCTCATCGAAACAAAGATTCCATCTGCGAGATGCTTGTTTCAATCCATAGATGGATTTCTCAAGCTTACACACTCTATTTGGGTACTTCGCATCCACAAAAACCTCTAGCCGATTCATGTAAACATCCTTTGCCAACTTTCCATTAAGGAAAGCAGTTTTGACGTCCATTTGCCATATTTCATAATCATGAAATGCAATAATGGCCAGTATAACCCTTATAGACTTGATCTTAGCCACTGGTGAGAATGTCTCGTTAGTTAACTCTCAGAGTTTGAGTGAAACCCTTCGCAACCAGTCGTGCCTTGAATGTGTGCACTTTCCCATCCATGTTAGTCTTCTTCTTGAAGATCCACTTGCACCCGACCGTTTTACGACCCGGTACATTGTCAACCAAGTTCCAAACTTGATTATCATACATGGACTGAATCTCGCTGTCCATTGCCTCTTTCCAATCTGCAGACTCCAGGCCTATGATGGCTTCCTTGTAGTTGTTAGGTTCATCCTGTGACAACCCGTAATTTATTCCGTCACTATAACCTGTTCCCGTTAATAAAACCGTTCGTATTCCATTTTTTCCGTTAACTTTTGGTTTAAATTAATTAAATTGTGACTTTTTATTTTGATGTCATAAGTGTCAGAATGCAATAAAAACACGTGAAAACGCCCCAAATTATTATTTGGAAAATTTTTAGTTACGACTAAGTCGTAATTACGGCAATTTAATCGGGTAAAATTTTAAACATCGTTTAACGTCGGTATCAGGTAGATTTCCACTGGGTCTCAAACCCAACCCTTATATAAAGGTTGAGTGGACATCCTTTAAATACTTTTACCCACCTCACAACTTTCTCTCTCTACTCTCTCTCTAAAACTCGAAACTTGGCCAAAAACACCACTTTCAAGCTTCAATTTGGTAAGTAATCTATCCTAGCATGTTTCTGTTGGGTTTTGAGCAATCTAACACTTCCTAAGTATGCATGCAACCCTAATAAACCTTGGATCTATGTTTTTCTAAATACATGCAAAATAATAATTTTCCAAGGTTCATAACCTATCTAACATGGCATGGGGTACTTTTAAACATAAAAGAATTAGATAAGATTACATACCTTTTGATGAGTTTGATTCCTTGGAGTTTGAGAGCCAAGCACCAATAGTGTGAATGCCTCAAATGGAAATCACAAATCACCACAAACACTTGGAAAACTTTGAAAGAGTGTATACACACTTATAATTTCGGCCACACACAAACACACACACTAGTGGCTATTTCATGCAACATAAGTATGCTTATATAATGTGCATGGTTAAGGTGAAACCCTAATAACCCATGACCTTTCCTTTTCCAAGGATCCATGGGTTAAAAGCTCCATGGATCATCCATGGACTTCCATATAAGCCTAGCCCATTAACAAATGAGTGTTAGCCCACACCATATAAAACCAATAGCCCACAATCTAATTAGTCTTCCTTTTAATCTCTAAATTAATTCATAATAAATTTAAGACTAAGACTAACTAAATAACTTCATATTAATATATTATAACTTACAATATATTAATAAACATATGTGTATAACTCTCATAAAATTATCCATAAATAGTTCGGGTGAAGTACAACCCAAATAGACCATGCCGGGTCGGGTCAAGTATATACCAAATAAGTTATGGACTTAGACACCTTATCCAACAGACTCCCACTTGGATAAGTCTAATAACTGTATTTGCCTATATAACTTCAGGAACCAACCAGCAATCGTAGCTCTCGAAAACTCTGTTGAACTATGAAGCGCCATTTTAAGACAAGTGATCATATAATCCTCTGTTCTCATGATATCAGCTGGACAAACACATGGAACTATGTCTTGATTATTGTCTGGCAGTTGTTTCTCGATTTCCGATTTGTTTGACAAAGAACTTAACTGAACACATCAATTTAGTTCTGACCGGGCCCGGTACATGGGTCAACACAAAATCATCGAGGGGACCAGATATCGCTTCTATTTCTAGAAGGAACAGATAAACTTTGACTCATATGCTTGTTCTACTACTTGTTGAATTGTACACAAAGGCACGTTTTATAACATCAAGTTACTGATGCGTTTACGTGCAATCAATGCACAACCAACTCATAGGTAACAACTCATATCTCTAGGTTTGAAGACTTATATGATATTATCGTCTCACGATCACTCGAGATAAATTCCATGAAGTGATACAAGTGAGCGTCGGTTTATTCCAATAATCATAACTTATGAGTACTCATGAACGTTGTAGCAACCATTGCCATGTCTAAACACCTTTAGCCATCGACAAACCCAATTCATGACAATCTTGATTCATACCTACTTCCGATGTATGACCGATTGTGGAGGTTTGAATAAATTAATTATTCTGGAAGTCAAAACATGCAAAACTGAAACAATAGTAAATAATTGACAATGATAGTAACACTTTACTCATAAATAAATTACAAATTTTATTTATCATCAAACGTCGATTACATTTTACAAGTTTCAGAAAAGGCTATCTAATCTGTAAAACTAATATCATCCCTCAGCCCGATGCGTCTCGCATGCTGCAAATGCTTAACCCTCGTCAGTCCCTTCGTAAGGGGATCCGCAGGGTTCTCATCTGACGATATCCTCTTTGCCACGAGGAGTCGTTCTTCAATCTTGTGTCTTATGAAGTGATATTTTCTGTTAATGTGTCGGGATCTGCCATGATCCCTTGGTTCCTTGGCCAAGGCAACCGCACTATTGCTGTCACAGAAAATCTCCATAGGCTCCTTAATAGCTGGTACAACTCCAAGGTCTCCGATGAAGTTCTTCAGCCATATCGCCTCCTTCGCTGCTTCACTCGCTGCTATATACTCTGATTCACAAGTCGAATCAGCCACCGTCTCCTGCTTGGAACTCTTCCAAGAGATTTCCCCTCCATTTAAGGTAAAGACCCAGCCCGACTGAGAGCGAAAGTTATCCCTATCATTCTGAAAACTAGCATCACTATACCCTAATACTCTCAAGTCATCACTCCCACCAAGGGTAAGGATCCAATCCTTAGTCCTCCACAGGTACTTGAGAATGTTCTTTACCACGGTCCAATGAGCCTTGCCAGGGTTCCCCTGATACCTGCTGACCATGCTCAAAGCAAAGGCCACATCAGGGCGGGTACAAGTCATAGCATACATGATCGAGCCAACAACGGAAGCATACGGTAATTAGCTCATCTCTGCTATCTCTGCCTCTGTACTTGGACTCTGAGTCTTACTCAGCTTGGTATTGCTTTGGATCGGTAAATCTCCTTTCTTGGAATTCTGCATGTTGAACCTTTTCAACACCTTATCCAAGTAGGTACTCTGACTAAGTCCAATTAGTCTTTTACTCCTTTCTCTTAATATCCTTATCCCTAGGATATAGGCAGCTTCCCCTAGGTCCTTCATAGCAAAACACTTCCCAAGCCAGGACTTAACCTCCTGCAAGGTTGGGATGTCATTTCCTATAAGTAGTATGTCATCCACATACAGTACCAAGAAGCTAACTATACTCCCACTAGCTCTGACATACACACAAGACTCATCTTCACTTCTCGAGAAACCAAACTCTTTGACCTTCTCATCGAAACAAAGATTCCATCTACGAGATGCTTGTTTTAATCCATAAATGGATTTCTCAAGCTTGCATACTCTATTAGGGTACTCTGCACTGACAAAACCCTCTGGCTGATTCACGTACACATCCTCAGCCAACTTTCCATTAAGAAAAGCGGTTTTGACATCCATTTGCCATATTTCATAATCATGAAATGCAGAAATGGCTAGCATAACCCTAATAGACTTAATCTTTGCTACCGGCGAGAAGGTTTCATCATAATCAATACCTTGAGTCTGAGTAAAACCCTTCGCAACCAGTCGAGCCTTATAAGTATGCACTTTTCCTTCCATGTCGGTCTTCTTCTTGAAGATCCATTTGCACCCGACTGTTTTACGGCCTGGTACATTATCAACCAAGTTCCAAACTTGATTTTCATACATGGACTGTATCTCGCTGTCCATAGCCTCCTTCCATTTAGCAGACTCCGGGCCTGCCATGGCTTCCTTAACACTGCTAGGTTCATTCAAATCTACCAGTGTAATATCGCTGATAAACGTATCACCTTCCGTAGTAATATGAAAGCCATAATAAAACGAAGGTGTGTTCCTAACCCGTGTGGAACGCCTCGGAGGTACAGACTTGTCAGTTGGCTCAACAGGAGTTTCCTCCTCAGGTTGATTGCTAGTGTCTGAGGTTCCTTCACCAATTGCTTCTTGAATTTCTTCAAGATCAATTTGCCTCCCACTGTCTCCTTGGCTTATAAATTCTCTTTCACTAAAGACCCCTCTTCTTGCTACAAAGACCACATTCTCACTGGGTCTGTAGAAGAGGTAACCGAAGGATTTCTGTGGGTAGCCGATGAAAATACACCTTTCACTTCGGGGTTCGAGCTTATCATGAGTCTCACGCCTCACGAAAGCTTCGCAACCCCAAATCTTGATGTGGTCTAAATTGGGAACCTTCCCAGTCCACATCTCATGAGGTGTTTTGGTAACCTTCTTTGTAGGGACTAGATTAAGGATATGGGCAGCAGTCTCTAAGGCATACCCCCAAAAAGAGATTGGTAGCAAAGCTCGACTCATCATAGAGCGAACCATGTCTAACAAGGTTCGATTACGCCTCTCAGCTACACCATTTAGCTGTGGTGTCCTGGGAGGAGTCAATTGTGAGACAATCCCACACTCCTTAAGATAGTCAAGGAACTCGGTACTAAGATACTCACCACCTCGATCGGATCGAAGCATCTTAATGTTCCTGCCCAATTGATTTTCTACTTCCTGTTTGAATTCCTTAAACCTTTCAAAGGTTTCTGACTTATGTTTGATTAAGTAGACATAGCCATATCTACTAGAATCATCAATAAAAGTCACATAATACCGATTAGCATCCCTTGTGGCGGTTTTGAATGGCCCACATACATTAGTATGTATTAGGTCCAACAAACCCTCACCCCTTTCACAAGTTCTAGTGAAGGGTGATTTTGTCATCTTTCCAAGTAGACAAGATTCACAACTGTCATCCGATTTAAGGTCGAATGACTCCAAGACTCCACTCTTTTGGAGTTGGCCTATGCGTTTCTTGTTTACATGTCCAAGACGACAATGCCACAATGATGCTTTATCTAGGCTAGTAGAAGAATCAATATACAACACATTATTTCCTAAGTTGTCTACAATCGACACAGTTTCATACACACCATCACAAGGTAATGCTTTAAAATAAAACACATTATTAAAGAAAGCATTAATACCACCACATTCATTATCAAACGAAAAGGTAAAACCTTGTTTGTACAAAGCATGAAAAGAAATAATATTCCTCTCCATTTCAGACGAGTACACACATTTATTCAAATCTAATTTTAACCCATTATTCAGCAACAAAGTATAAACTCCAATATTGGAAACAGGTGAAGCCTTCCTATTCCCCATGATCAAGTTTATCTTCACGTGCTCCACATCCTCACTTCTTCTTAGGCCCTGCAAATCAGAACATATGTGAATACCACTCCTGTATCAAGCACCCAAGAGTTAGAATATGATGAGTAATTAGACAATATTGTGTAAATACCTGCATGGGTGGGTTTCACTTTCCCATCCTTTAGATCCTGCAAGTACTTAGGGCAGTTTCGCTTCCAGTGCCCCTTGTCCAGGCAATAATAGCAATCAGCATCCTTGGGAATGGCAGAAGGAGTGACAGAACCGCTCTTGGTCTTTGATGAGGAGCCTTCAAGAGACTTTCCCTTGGTACCCTTCGAAGGGTACTTCCTCTTTTTCCCTTTGCCTTGCCCGATAGCCAAAACAGGGGTAGATGTTGGAGTAGGAGTAGTAGAGGCAACAACCGCCTTGCCCTTAAGACCGGTTTCAGCGGTCTTCTAGAGTCCTTGAAGTTTGCTAAGGGTAACTTCCTCCTTGTTCATATGATATGTCATACGAAAATGGTCATAAAAAATAAGGTAAGGAGTGCAAAATGATGTCAATTGCCAACTCCTCATGGAAGTTCACATTCAGCTTCAGCAAACGGTCCACATACCTTTGCATCTTTTGCATGTGGGCCGTGACGGATTCACTGTCCTTCATGCGGGTTGTTATTATGGAGGAGATTATTTCATACCGCTCCTAACGAGCACTCTGATGGTACCTTTCCATCAGGTCTTGGTGCATCTCAAAAGGGTAGAAGTCTTCATAGGACTTTTGGAGCTCGGCTGTCACCGTGGCCAACATGATGCATGCCACCTTAGTAGCATCTCTCTCATGTGTCCTGAATTCAGCGATCTCCTCAGGAGTAGCAGTAGATTCATCAAGCTCTTTTAACTCCTTATCGAGGACATATTCCTTGTCCTCATAACGAGTAACCATCCTGATGTTCCTGATCCAGTCCATGAAGTTGGAACCATCAAAGATGACTCTCCCACAAAGATTCATGAGAGAGAAAGAACCAGTTGGGTTAGAGCCCGAAGCATTAGTGTTGGAAGACATCTGAAAGAAGAAAGCAAGTTTAGTTAGATATGTAGAATCCTTAATAAGACACCCAAATGTAATATTAAGGCTAGGATCCAATCACAATATATTATACTTAGAAGAGGGATGTCGTAATCTAAGTAATAATATATTTGAAAGGTAGGTGAATGACGATTCACCAATTTCCACCATGAAAAACAAAATGAATTATTAGGTTTTAATTGGATTTGAAATTCCTAGATTCTTTTGAGATTCATTGAACTTTTCAATGGCATGTTTCAATCTCGATTGTGCCCTTCAAGTTTTGTGACTGGGATGCCGAGGATCACAAAACAAGGTGTGAATAACCATGCTAATTCACTTGGTACCCTTAATATTATCACCTAATCAATGTTTCGGTTAACCACACACGCTCCATTGATCTATGACAAACATTAAGTCACCCTTCGTGATCCTTACTAGTCCAAGTTAGTGTGTCGGTTAACCACACACGCTCCACCAACGACTTGGTAAGGTACAAAGTGCGAATTCCATGGACTAGCACCATGTTCACATTTTCCTAAAGTAACTAAGATTGGGAATTAAAAAGGTTTAGTTACTTTATAATAGTCATTATACTTTTAATGAGGATTTAAAGTCATTGTCCTACCCGTTCGGCTAACGACCCTCCACCGATCAAGGAAGCGGTGGGTGAGAGTGGACACCCATTAAGCTGCCATTTTATAGGCAACAACCTTATACCCCCCTTATAGACCGGCTTCGTGAATGAGGCCTACTAATGGTAGAACGACTTATTCTTATACATATATATAATAATTAACCATTAATGTTATAAATAGTATAAGTGTTGAATTTTAACTATTAAAACTCTAAGGGTTGGAATTAAAGTTTATTAAAGTGTGTGAAACTTTACAAATTCCAAAACTTGAGGGCAAGTTTTGTAACTATCCAAAACTTTTCATTTCATAACTTATGAATTAAAGGTTCATAAAATGAAGACTCTTCATTTTCATGTAACTTATGTGTTTTAAATGTGTGTTAAAGAAAAGTGACATTTGGATATCCATAACTTGAGGACAAATTATGGACTCCATTAAAACACATAAATGATCAAGAATTAATCCTAAACAATTCAGCAAATAATTCCTATCATCTTCTAAATTCATAAGAACATGAACATGATTATCAAAGTTTCAAGAATTATATGAACACATACAAAGCATGAAATTTTGATATATGCTATTGTAAATGGATTAGAACAACCATTACACCAACTAAAACAAGTTTTAAAACACCAAAACAGTTTAGGGTAATGTTTCTACTCCATTTCCAGCAGCAAAAGTCAAAATTCTCCATTCTGAACCTTCTACTCATCGAGTGCACGAACCTACTCGGCGAGTAGGATGAATTTTGCCTTGAACTCCGCGAGTCCCCCCATGGACTCGGCAAGTCCATCAGCCAGACAGCAACAATTTCAACCTTTTTCACTATTTTGCATCAAGTATCAAACAAGCAAGCCTAGGCTCTGATACCACTGTTGGGTTTTGAGCAATCTAACACTTCCTAAGTGTGCATGCAACCCTAATAAACCTTGGATCTATGTTTGTCTAAATACATGCAAAATAATAATTTTCCAAGGTTCATAACCTATCTAACATGGCATGGGGTACTTTTAAACATAAAAGAATTAGATAAGATTACATACCTTTTGATGAGTTTGATTCCTTGGAGTTTGAGAGCCAAGCACCAATAGTGTGAATACCTCAAATGGAAATCACAAATCACCACAAACACTTGGAAAACTTTGAGAGAGTGTATACACACTTATAATTTTGGCCACACACAAACACACACACTAGTGGCTATTTCATGCAACATAAGCATGCTTATATAGTGTGCATGGTTAGGGTGAAACCCTAATAACCCATGACCTTTCCTTTTCCAAGGATCCATGGGTTAAAAGCTCCATGGATCATCCATGGACTTCCATATAAGCCTAGCCCATTAACAAATGAGTGTTAGCTCACACCATATAAAACCAATAGCCCACAATCTAATTAGTCTTCCTTTTAATCTCTAAATTAATTCATAATTAATTTAAGACTAAGACTAATTAAATAACTTCATATTAATATATTATAACTTACAATATATTAATAAACATATGTGTATAACTCTCATAAAATTATCCATAAATAGTTCGGGTGAAGTGCAACCCAAATGGACAATGCCGGGTCGGGTCAAGTATATACCAAATAAGTTATGGACTTAGACACCTTATCCAACAGTTTCTAAGCTTGTTTATCTAGAAAGTCTTTGTTTAAATCACCCAAAACCATCAAGAACATGTGTTTACGGTTTGGGAACATCTCCCAAAACCGTAAACGCCTTTAAAGGGGTTTTGAAGCCCCAAATCCCTTCTAGTGCTTAGGTATGGCTTAAGGACTTGCATGCACGAGATTTGAACACAAAAATCATTTTAATTGGGTAGTAAACATGAGTTTACAATCCAAGAACATTCTTGAACCGTAAACACATCTTCATGGACCTTAAATACCTTTTAAGGTGTTAAAATGCCCCTTAAACCCCTCCAAAAGCTTCCATGAGTGTCTAGAACCTTATATTCCTTCATATGATGCACCAAAACATATAGAAATGAGTCAAATTTGAGTTTACGGTTTGGGAAGGTCTCCCAAAACCGTAAACACCTTCAATGGGGTGTTTAAGTGCCCTAAACACCTTGTATGACTTAGATTTGGGTCTAGAACCTTGTATGCTTAACCTACAACCACCAAAGCACATGATTCATGGACAAACATGAGTTTAATGCCGTAAACTCATGTTTTTACGGTAGTAAACTCCCCAAGTGCCATTCAAGAACCGTAAACTCCTTTTCCAAGGTCAATTCCACTCCCGATCACTTCCTAAGCCATGGAATCAACCCTAGAACCTTCCTTTGTGCATTGTAAGGCCTTTAAACATCCAAGAACACACCATCCATGGGTTTACGGCCGTAAAATCATGGGGAAATGGTCTTTGTACCGTAAACACCCCTAAGGGCTTACTCTTGAAGAGTAAACTCCTTACCTAGGCCCTACATATCTTTATATGCTACCCGGGTCACTCCTAACACTTGAAATAGAGTGTTTTTGTGTCTCGGAGTGTGTTGTCTTACTTATTTGGTAGTTCAAAGTCTAATTAGATACAATTATGTATCCCTTCATATTACATAGGAACCTCACGTGTACTCCAACCTCGAACTGACACTTAGCATCCAATCGACAGATTTCTCGTCTAGTGAGTTCATACCCCTACGTTTTCCATGTTTTCAATGTTTTCAGGGGGAATACAAGCAAAAGTACAAGAATATATTGTACTTATAGTTATTATTTCATTTGAAATGTTTTATATTTCATATACTTTTAACACTGGAAACCTTTTTCTTACTCATGCGCTTAGTTTGGACGCGGAGTCACCAAGGTACGCTGGGCGTACCCAGAGTTACGCCGGACGTACCCGACCCTGGTGCAAAAACCCTAATCCGTCTTGTGCACTATTTAAAGGGTGCTAAGGCTCATTTCTCAGCCTCCATATCAGTGAGTGAAACCCTAAGAGAGAGCCTCCCATCGTCCTTAGTGTGTGTGAGTGTTGTTGGAGCCAATTGTGCTTTGGTGACTTAGTGAAGAAGAAGGAAAGGAGCTCTTGGAAGCTAAAGCTTGAAGTGCCATTTTGGATCTGAGATCTACAGAGAAAGGGGCTACACTTAGAGGTATAAAGTTCAAAACATTCCTCTTCTTTTGGTTGTTGTTGCATGTGCCATTTCTAGGGTTAAAAACCCCAAATGTTGAGACTTTATGAGTGTAAGGTGCTCCATGGTCCGAGATCTATCCCTTTTCAGTGGTATTAGTGATTTAGAACCATAAAGTTTCCATCTTGGTTGTTAGTTTGAGGTCATGCTTGAGTAATAAGCCTTCTAGAGTTAGAGGATGGAATATTATGGGAGTTGGTGGCTTGTTCAGCCATGCAAAGGCTTAAAGTCATCAACTTTATGGATTAAGAGGCTTAGATGTGGCTAGATTTAGAAATTGGACGTGGGTCTTAACCGTTTAAGACCTCAAGAGCTAAGGGGCTGAAGCTGGGGAGTACGTTGGGCATAATCCCAGTACGCGCCGCATACTGGATGGCGTTCCCCGATTCTGAGAGGCAGCCAGGTACGCTCAGCGTACACATCTGGTACGCACAGCGTAACCCGGGAAGTTGACTTTTGGTTGACTTTTAGGGTATGGTCTGTTGTGGGGCCTTTTGAGTTATGAGAGGGGTAAAATGGTCTTTTACCCTTCTGAGAGTGTCATAAGAGGACATAGTCTAGCCTTTGAGAGTTATATTAAATAGGGTATTTATTTCATATGATTAGGCGGAGGCTAGGCTAGCGTTTACCGAGACAGAGATTTACCGAGATACCAGAGGTGAGTCTTCTCACTATACTTTACCTAGAGTGGTAACAGGGTTATGAGACAGTATATTTTAGAGCTATGTGCCAGTGTATTTGCATGCTATTTATGTATGATAATTGTTGTGATATGTGAGTTGCATGATTCAGAGTTACAGAGCTAGGACCAGTGGGTCCATAGAGTTAGGACCTTTTGGTCCACAGAGTTAGGGCCAGAGGGCCCACAGAGAGTGGGGACTAGATGGTCCCACTGAGACACATTGACCAGAGGGTCAAACAGAGTTATAGCCTCGAGTGGCTAAAATGTGTTAGAGTGGTATTTTGGGGAATTCACTAAGCTTTATGCTTACAGTGTTACGTGTTATGTGTTTCAGGTACCAGTGATGATCGCGAGAAGGTGCCGGCATGATTCGTACACACACATGGGATTTTATGTATTTCGATCTTGGGGGATGTTTTGTGAAACAATGATATGATACAATGACATTTTATTAATAAATGTGTTTGGAAAATGTGTTTTGAAAATGCGAAAAATTGTTTTAATTTTTACAGTGTTACACCAAAATCTATTGGAGGGAGAGCGTGACTTGAGTGTATAGATCTATACGGGATTGACAACCCTGCACCTGGCTTCTAGCTACAGTCGAACCGAAAGGTTCAAGGGTGACGAAAGTCATTAAATGATAATGGACTACTTATTGCCATTTATAGTCTATCGTATGGTTATGGAACTCGCAATTTAGATAACAGAGATTTACTTGTTGGTAATAATGGATCTAGTAAACTAATAACCTTATGAATTAGTTTACTTTTCACACAATAGTTTTATATACGTATTAAAACTATCATACATTTCATGGATAACCAGGTTTTCAGGAAACATCATACGAACACTTTAAGTATGGTAGATACTTGTACATTATATTCAGAACCGATATCAGATTACAAACTTTTAAGGAAAATAAGGGTTTTTCCTAGGATAACAAGCTGTACATAACCAGATCGTATAACAAACGGATAACCAAACTTTACATATAAGAAAATATGGGATTTTCTTGGATAACCACCTTTTTAGAAACCAAAGGAAATTTGTTCATTTTCAGAAAACAAACCTCTTATGAACTCACCAGCTTTATGTTGATTTTCAAACTGCTTGTATTCTCAGGTCCACATTAGACAGGTACCACATGATGTTTTGGAGAAGATGGAGCGTATAGAAGTCACGTCTTTACTTTTGTTCAAACTATTGTATAGATAAAACATGTATCACTTTACTTTCAAACAAATGTAAATACTTCTATGTAATGTAAAGTTTTGTGTTTACTATGCTTACTATGTACATTGGTTGTGATACTTTACATGACGTCCTCCGCCCCGGAACATTTCCGCCATTGGTTTCGGGGTGTGACAGATTGGTATCAGAGCCCTTGTTTATAGTGAACTAGTATACCAAACCTTACATGGTATAAGACTATAAACACTAAGGGGCCGAAGTGCTCTGAACTAAAAGTATACTTTAAAATATAAGTATTTTTCAAAAGTATACAAGTATACCTAACCGCCGAAATCCGTAACCTCAAGTAGAACAAAACATAAGTAATTGGGTGTTGTACGCTACGGTTAAACCTGGGCAGTTATGTAGTCGTGTCTAGGGTCAATATAGCCTGATCAACTATATTCATTTGAGACACGACCAACATGTGCTTGGGAATGACTGTGGTGTGCAGCATGCCTAAGACTTACCTAATATCCAGACAATGAGTCATCGTCGCAGTGAAACATAAAATACTATGGGAGTATTTTAGCCAAAGCCGAATACGTTGTAGAAGTTCGTTCCGAGTGTTGCTACTGATTCCTTCCTTAGCGATAGTTTATCTGCTTTGATAACTCCTTCCTTTTTTATCGCTTAGTAGATCATTATATCTGTCATAATGAGATATCTCTTGTTCCATATCTCTTGATTCAATTCAGAGGACTTATGATCCTCTCCTTCCTAACTATTTTAGATCAAGATGCCTCCAAGGAAAAGACCCAGCGTAAAGAACAACAATCCTCCTCCTTCACCAACACCTCCCTCTCCATTTGATCCCGCTATGTTCCAAGCAGTTGTTGCTGCTGCTGTGGCTGCTGCCATGTCGCAAATGAACCCCGGTGGTTCAGGCGGGCCAGGAGGTGGAACTCAGCCTCAAAACCTGGAGGGTAGTCAGGGACAGCGGAAGGAGTGTTCCTACAAAGACTTTATGAACGCGAAGCCCTCGATCTTCGATGGGGGTTGACCCAGCCAACCAAGGGTAATGTCTTAGCTGCGAAGCCAGACACCTACGACAGCGCCAAATGCCTAGCGCAGACTCTGATTGACCATAGTGATGATCTTGAGGAAGCGGCCACCACTCCGGAGCCGAAAAAAAGGAGTGGTGAGAAAAAGAAATTCTGGAAGAAGAAGAAGAGTCAGCCTTCTTAGGAGTCCACGAAGAAGCAGCAAACGGTGGCAGTCCGTGCTGCCACTGCTCCTGCTGCTGTTTCTGTCGTTGGTTCCACAGCTCAAGCTCCTACCAGTAGGTATGCTGGTACCCTTCCCCGATGCGATAAGTGTAACTTCCACCATAACCTCGGCCCCTGCCGTGATCTGTCATGCTCCAACTGTGGTAAAAAGGGGCATACGATTCGATTCTACAAAACTCCAACCCAATCAACCAATCAAACTTCTGGAGTGGGAGTCGGTCAGGCCTGCTATGGATGTGGTGAAGTCGGGCATTTTAAGAGGAACTGCCCCAAAGCGACAACAGCTGGTAACACTGGGACGAGGGGAGGCAGTCACTGATCCCACCGTTGTCTCGGGTATGTTCCTTCTCGACAACTCTTATGTTAGTATCCTTTTAGATTCTGGTGCTGAACGTAGTTTTGTTAGCCATTCATTCAAACGCCTTCTTAAACATAATCCCCAACCATTAAATGAAGCATTTACCGTTGAGATGGCTAACGGTGAGAAAGAAAGTGCTAGCGATATATTCATAGGTTGTACCCTTACCCTGAACGATCATTATTTTCCCATTGACCTAATGCCTGTTTCCATAAAGAGCTTTGATGTTATCATTGGCATGGATTGGTTGAGTCCCAATCATGCTGATATCCTTTGTTATGAAAAATCCATCAGTCTCAATCTCCCCTCTGACCAGACTCTCATGATTTATTGCGATAAGCTTAGCTCCAACCTTTGCATCATTTCCTGCATCAAAGCTCAAAAGCTTCTGCGAAAGGAGTGCCATGCATTCCTAGCCCATGTAATCAATGAGAAACAGGAAGTTAAAGACCTCGAGAGCATCCCCGGAGTCTGCAACTTTCCTGATGTCTTTCCCGAAGAGCTTCCAGGAATTCCTCCCGAATGTCAAGTTGAGTTTCGCATCGACCTAATTCCTAGAGCTAATCCGGTAGCTAAGTCTCCATATCGCTTAGCTCCAGCAGAAATGCAGGAGTTATCCAGTCAGCTTTATGAGCTACTCAGCAAAGGGTTTGTAACAACGTAAATTTCGAAACAAAATTTTCATTTTTCATCAACGAAGTTCATATAAAAACATTCTCAAATATTTCCAATATTAGTTTTTGGAACATAACATATCCCTAGATCATAAAATCAAGCTCTCTCTCTCTCTCTCTAGTGTGTACGAATCACGCCGGTGCCTTCCCACGGTCCTCGCTAGTACCTGAAACACATAACACAACAATTGTAAGCATAAATGCTTAGTGAGTTCCCCAAAATACCGCATACAACACATACGCCACTCGAGGATATAATACGACCCTCCGGTCGATGTGTCTCAGCGGGACCCTCCGGTCCTGTAGCTCGTTGGACCCTCTGGTCCGGTCATAGCTCGTTGGACCCTCCGGTCCAGTCTATAACATCATACAACATACATATATCACATAGCACATAAACTCAAACGTAACACATAAGACCCTCTGGTCAACACATAATACCACTCTAGGTAACATATAGTGAGAAGACTCACCTCAGGTGTCTTGGTAAGTCTCTGGCTCGGTAGAAATGTGATCTAGCCTCCGCCTAATCACATAAAGTAAATACTCTCATAAATATAACTATACTCAAACCTTTCTTAACACCCTCAGAAGAGTAAAAGACCATTTTACCCCTCTCTTGGCTTAAAGGCCTCATTGTTGACCAACCCTAAAAGTCAACAAAAGTCAACGGTCAAACTCTGACCCGACTCGTCGAGTGCACTTGGGCGACTCGGCGAGTCTACACATGTCCACTAACTCTCTTAGTCCCCCTCTCGGCACGTCGAGTCCTTCCCCTTACTCGACGAGTTACACCTGGCATGAATCGCGGGGCCACCCCGACTCAACTCGCCGAGTCTCAAGAACAACTCGGTGAGTTCCGCCTTGGAATCCAGTCCCCTAACTCTCTCTGACTCACCGAGTTATTTCCCCAACTCGGTAAGTCTACTCACTGAGTGATTTACGGGAAACCCTCATCCTACTCGCCGAGTCTGCTCTTCGGAATCGGCGAGTTCATGCCATGCACAAACTCCATAGGCCTCCTGAGGTCATATATGTTCCTTAAATTCATAGATCTGGCCTTCCCAAGCATGATAATCACGTAAAGTTCAGACCTTGACACTCATATATCATCTATTTGGTCTAACTTGGTGATTTAGCCCCAAAAATGACATCCCAAGCTCATGGCTCCCAAAATAACTCATAAAGCTCCAAGGGTTAAGGGCTCTGGACCTCTTTGGGTCCAGATCCAAAGCATAGACTCGAGAAGGGACCAATTGCTCCACATATCCATCCTCTAAAGGGGCTAGAAAACCCTAACTCTAAGAATCAACACCAAAAATGAAAAAGGTCCGAACAAATACCTCAATATGATCTCTATGAACTCAGAAGTCACCAAAATCGCACTTCCTTCAGCCTCCTCTTGCCTTGGTCACTTCCTTCTTGCAAATACACCAACAAAAGGATCAAGAATGACCTCTCCTTCCTCACAAACGCTTTAGATCTCTTAGGGTTTCTCTCTGGGGTTTGGTAGCCACAAATGAGGGCCCTAAGGGACTTTAAATAGGTCCCAAACCCAGGAAATTATGATTTCATTAAACAGTGTGGACTCATCGAGTCCACTCATGAACTCGCCGAGTTCGGCTGTGAACCCGGATACGAATCCGCGACCATACTCGGCGAGTTTAAACCCCAACTCACCGAGTCTCCTCACAACTTCCAAAAATAAGGAATAAAATATTATACCTGGGAATCCGGATGTTACAGTTCTCCCCCACTAGAATTAGACTTCGCCCTCGAAGTCTCATTCTGCAAACAGCTCTGGATGCTGCTCCCGCATCTCATGCTCCGGCTCCCAAGTCAACACTGACCCTTTCCGATGCTGGCACTGGACCTGCACCAGAGGCACGTCCTTGTTCCTCAAAACCTTGATCTTCCGATCCCAAATCGCCACCGGTCTCTCAACATAGTTCAGATTCGCATCTACCTGAATATCTTCTAATGGCACCACTGTCGACTCGTCGGCTATACACTTTCACAGCTGCGACACGTGGAATGTGTCATGGATCTGACCTAACACCGCAGGTAACTCCAAACGCTAGGCTACCCTTCCTACCCTCGTGATCACCCTGAAAGGACCAATATATCGGGGCCTCAGCTTGCTCCTCTTCCTGAATTGAATGACTCCTTTCCAAGGAGAGACCTTCAGGAGCACGAAGTCGCCAACCTGAAACTCGAGCTCGGACCGACATCTGTCCGCATAACTCTTCTAACGACTCTGAGCGGTCAACAACCTCTGTCTGACCTGCTGAATCTGCTCTGTCGTCTGAAGCACAATCTCGGTACTACCCATCACACGCTGCCCTACTTCTCCCCAGCAAATCGGGGTCCGACACCTCCTCCTATACAACAGCTCAAAAGGCGGCATACCAACGCTTGACTGATGGCTGTTGTTGTAGGAAAACTCTGCCAAGGGCAAATACGTGTCCCAACTCCCGCCGAAATCCAACACACATGCTCGGAGCATGTTCTCGAGCGTCTGAATCATCCACTCACTTTGCCCGTCAGTCTGTGGGTGGTATGCGGTAATAAAATGCAGTTTTGTACCCAATTCCTCATGAAACTTCTTCTAGAATCTGGAAGTGAAACGTACATCTCGATCTGAGACAATTGAGATCGGCACTCCATGCCGCGATACCACCTCTCTCACGTACATCTCTGCCAACCTCTTCGCGGAAGAGCTCTCACTGATAGCCAGGAAGTGAGCGCTCTTCATCAACCTGTCCACAATCACCCAAATTGCATCGACACCCCTCATAGTCCTTGGCAATTTGGTGATGAAATCCATGGTAATATGTTCCCATTTCCACTCGGGAATCTCTAACGGCTGCAGCTTACCATGCGGACGCTGGTGCTCGGCCTTAACCCTGCGATAGGTCAAGCATCTCTCCACAAACCATGTGACATCCCTCTTCATACAGGGCCACCAATACTCCCTTTTCAGGTCCAAATATATCTTAGTGGCACCGGGATGGATCGAGAACTTCGATCGATGAGCCTCTTCCATCAAAATGGTATGTGTTCCGCCCACAGACGGTACCCATATCCGACCCTGAAATGTCATAAGCCCCCGACTATCGGTAACAAATTCCGATACCAGCCCGACAACTCGCTCTCTCTTCTGGCTTTCTGGCCTCACAGCCTCAGCCTGGGCCCCACGAATAGCGTCCAACACCGGGGTCATCACTATCAATCTTAAACAAACATCTCGCATCGGGGCACCCTCCGCCCTACGGCTCAGTGCATCGGCTACAACATTAGCCTTGCCCGAGTGGCACAGGATCTGACAATCATAATCCTTGACCACATCCAACCACCTCCTCTGGCGCATATTCAGATTGGGCTGATCCATCAAATACTTCAAACTCTTGTGCTCTGTGTATATCGTACACCAAACCCCATACGAATAATGTCGCCAGATCTTGAGGGCGAACACTACCGCTCCCAATTCCAAATCATGAGTGGGATACCTCGACTCATGAGGCTTAAGCTGCCTCGATACATATGCTATCACATGCCCCCTCTGCATAAGCACCGCTCCTAATCCGGATATCGATGCATCATAATATACCACAAAATCCTCCATCCCTTCCGGAAGGGCTAATACTGGGGCTTCGCATAATTTCTGGCGAAGTGTCTCGAACGAGGTCTGCTGCTCCGGACCCCAAGAAAATGAAGCACCCTTTCGGGTTAACTTGGTGAGTGGCACGGCAATCTTGGAGAAATCCTTAATAAATCTCCGATAATAGCCGGCCAAACCCATAAAGCTCCTGATCTCGGTGGGTGATCTCGACACCTCCCACCTCATGACCGCCTCAATCTTGGCCGGATCGACCAATATCCCATTCTGGTTGACGAGATGCCCCAAAAACTGAACCTCTCATAACCAGAACTCACATTTGGAGAACTTGACATAAAGCCTCTCCGATCTCAGAACTAAAGGATCTCCCTCAAATGCTCCTCATGCTGCTCTCTGGATCTCGAATACACCCATATGTCGTCGATGAACACGATCACCGAGGGATCCAACATCGGTCTACACACTCTGTTCATGAGATTCATGAACACCGCCGGTGCGTTGGTGAGTCCGAAAGGCATCACCACGAACTCGTAATGCCCATAACGAGTCCGGAATGCTGTCTTCTGGACGTCCTCCTCCCGCACCCTCACCTGATGATACCTAGACCTCAAATCGATCTTGGAGAACTAAGATGCTCCCTGCAGCTGATCGAAAAAATCATCGATCCTCGGCAACGGGTAACGGTTCTTGACCGTTAACTTGTTCAATTCCCGATAATCAATGCACATCCGGTACGAACCATCCTTCTTTTTGACAAAAAGAATAGGCGCCCCCCATGGCAAACTGCTCGGCCTGATAAACCCCTTCTCCAGCAGCTCCTGAAGCTACGAGGATAACTCCTGCATCTCCGGAGGCGCAAGGCGATAAGGCGCCTTGGTGATAGGCGCAGCTCCCAGAACCAATTCAATACCGAACTCTACTTGCCTCTCCGGAGGCACACCCGACAACTCCTCTGGAAACACATCCGGAAACTCACGCACTATCGGTACCTCATCAACTGACCTCGGTCTCTCTGAATCAACCCTCACATCCATCACATATGCCACAAATCCCCTACAGCCCTGCTGTAGACTTTGTCTCGCTCTGGCGGCCAAACAAAATGCTGACCCAGCACGTGTACCCTTGCCGTACACCGTAAGAACTCTCCCACTAGGGTTTCGAATTGTCACCAATTGACGCTCGCAGTCTATCACGGCTCCATACCGGCTCAACCAATCCATACCCACTATCACACACACATCCCCTATCGCAATCGGAACCAGATCTATCGGAAACTCCACACCAAAGATCTCAAGGACACATCCTCGAATTACATCTGAAGCGTACACTGCTCGCTCATTAGCTATGGAAACTCGCAGAGGCCGATCCAACGCCTCCCGACGGATACTAATGTGCTGACTAAATGCTACGGAAACAAACGACCGACTCGCAACCGAGTCAAATAATACCAAAGCAGGCATAAAACTCACAAGAAAAGTACCTACGCACATCATCATATAAGCATAATAACTCAACTCAAATAAAAGATGAATATAGAATACATACCAACCACAACATCGGGCACCGTGCGGACCTCCTCCGCAGTCAACTGGAATGATCTCCCACGAGCCTTCGGTGCCTCGGCCTTCACCGGCCGAACCTCGGTAGCCCTAGCAGTAGGCGCAGATCCCTGCGCTGATCCCTGAAGTAGCTGAGGGCACTCGGCCTTCCGATGGCCGGTCTGGTTGCAATGAAAGCAAACTGAAAATCCCTTGGGGAAATCCCTCGCGATATGTCCCTCCTTCCCGCACTTGTAACATACTCCAGCCCTGCACGACCCCTCGTGACTCTTGCCGCACTTCCCACAAGTGTGGCGCTTCCCGCCTCCAGATCTCGAATCAGCGGGCCTAGCCTGCTTGGCTGCCGGCTGAGACTGAGCCGGTCGCCGATCCGCCCTCTGTGACTCGGCCTCCTCCATAGCCTAAGTCTCCAACTCAATCTCCCTCTTCTGGGCATTTTCCTGGAGCTCAACAAATTTCCGGTAAGTCTAGTTCGCCACGAACTCCCGAATATCTCTCCTCAGAATACACAGATAACGGCTCATACGAGCCTGCTCAGAAGACACCTGCTCAGGGCAAAACATCGCCCTCTCATGAAACTTCCTGGTGATCACTGCCACAGAATCAGTACCCTGCTTGAGGGTCAAGAACTCCTAAATCAACCGTTCCCTCTCCACCGGGGGAACATACTCGTCTCTGAACATAGCGGTGAACCTCTCCTAGGTCACCTCAGAAATCTCTGCCAAAGTGAAGTTCGCCATCACGAACTTCCACCAATCCTTCGCTCCCAAGCGGAGCTGGTTCAAAGCGAATCGTACCCTCAAGTGCTCTGGACAAGAAGACGTATAAAAACATCCCTCGATGTCAGAGATCCATCTCATCGCAGCAATCGGGTCCTGCGTCCCATCGAACTCTGGTGGGTTCATGTTGCTGAACTCCCGAAACAACAACGAGTCACCTCCCTGAGGTCTGGCAGCAGCAATAGCTGTAGCTGCCGCAGCCTCAGTCAATGCTGCATACCGCTCATCAAAGGTCTCAATCAATGTGGTCTTGATGTCCCCAAACATCTCAGGAATCTCATCCCAGATGGCAGTAGCCACCTCCTCATGAATCAATTGACGGATCTCCTCGTCGCTAACACCACTGCTCTCAGGTGTGTGTCGAGTCCCAACCATGATGCCTCTGAAATACAAAAATAAATATCAGAGATTCGATCGAGCATACTCATACTCGATGACACAACCCTAATTGTCCTCCGTTGTCCAAAAGATTCTTACTTGGAATGCCCACTGATCCGGTGTCTTCAATAGTACGGGCCCAATACTACTGACCACACCGCATCAACATTCACTCCAAGTCCTCCTCCTTGGATCCTGGATTACAAGTACTCTACTCTCATTATGCATTAGCTACCCTCCGATAGACCTCTCATGAGCTCCTAACTGCTATCTACTCGTTCTCAAAGCATCTCAGCAGTAGAAATCTCCTAGGCTAAGGCATCACAAATCAGGCCACAGTAGTCCTAATATGAATACCTAGCCTACTCTAGCATGCATAATGTAACATAGCGTATCTCATAACACATAATGTAAGAGTACTTTTAAGGGATTCACCGTTCGGGCGCTGGCTGATCGTACACACAACTCTACTCTGTTTGTCTCAAAACACTTTTTACTCTTTTCAAAATTTTACTTCATTATCAAAATTTTTCCTCAAATCCTCAGTTTGAGTTCAGATATGCCCGAAGATGCATCCAAATCCCTCAAACCAAGGCTCTGATACCAACTTGTAACAACGTAACTTTCAAAACAAATTTTTCATTTTTCATCAACCAAGTTCATATAAAAACATTCTCAAAATTTTCCAATATTAGTTTTTGGAACATAACATAGCCCAAGATCATAAAATCAAGCTCTCTCTCTAGTGTATACGAATCACGCCGACGCCTTCTCACGGTCCTCGCTAGTACCTGAAACACATAACACAACAACTGTAAGCATAAATGCTTAGTGAGTTCCCCAAAATACCGCATACAACACATATGCCACTCAAGGCTATAATACGACCCTCCGGTCGATGTGTCTCAGCGGGACCCTCCAGTCCCGTAGCTCGTTGGACCCTCTGGTCCGGTCATAGCTCGTTGGACCCTCCGGTCCAGTCTATAACATCATACAACATACATATATCACATAGCACATAAACTCAAACGTAACACATAAGACCCTCTGGTCAACACATAATACCACTCTAGGTAACGTATAGTGAGAAGACTAACCTCAGGTGTCTTGGTAAGTCTCTGGCTCGGTAGAAATGTGATCTAGCCTCCGCCTAATCACATAAAGTAAATACTCTCATAAATATAACTATGCTCATACCTTTCTTAACACCCTTAGAAGAGTAAAAGACCATTTTACCCCTCTCTTGGCTTAAAGGCCTCACTGTTGACCAACCCTAAAAGTCAACAAAAGTCAACGGTCAAACTCTGACTCGACTCATCGAGTGCACTTGGGCGACTACCGTGAACTGAATAAGTTGACCGTCAAAAACCGTTATCCTCTTCCTCGAATAGACGACCTTTTCGATCAACTTCAGAGAGCCAGTTACTTCTCGAAGATAGACCTCAGATCAGGGTACCATCAACTTCGAGTTCACGAGAATGATGTTTCCAAGACGGCATTCAGGACTCGATATGGACACTACGAGTTCGCAGTGATGCCCTTTGGTCTAACCAATGCACCGGCTGTGTTCTTGGACCTGATGAACCGGGTGTGTCGTCCTTTTCTGGACAAGTTCGTCACCGTGTTCATTGACGACATACTTGTCTATTCCCGCAGCGAAGAAGATCACAAACAACACTTGAGATTAGTGTTGGAAACACTTAGAACAGAGAAGCTATACACGAAATTCTCCAAGTGTGAATTCTGGATTCGAAAAGTAGCTTTCCTTGGTCACGTGGTAAGCGAAGAGGGTATGCACGTGGACCTGTCCAAAATCAAGGCGATAGAGAATTGGTCAGCACCGAAGACATCCACAGAAATCCGTCAATTCTTGGGTCTCGTTGGCTACTATCGCAGGTTCATTTAGAATTTTTCCAGAATCACCAAAACCTTAACTACTCTGACACAGAAAGGTGTACCCTTTTGTTGGAACGAGAAGCAAGAAACAACATTTCAAACGTTGAAGCGAGCCTTGTGCAGCGCGCTTATCCTGTCCCTACCCGAAGGGACAGAGGACTTCGTTGTTTACTGTGATGCGTCTAATCAGGGTTTAGGCTGTGTACTTATGCAGTAAGGAAAAGTTATCGCTTATGCCTTGAGACAGCTAAAGGCACACGAAGTTAACTATACGATTCATGATCTGGAGTTAGGAGCAGTGGTCTTCGCATTGAAGATTTGGAGACATTATCTCTACGGAACTAAGTGTACAATCTTCACTGACCATAAAAGCCTGCAACACATCTTCAATCAGAAAGACTTAAACATTAGACAACGGCGATGGGTAGAGCTGCTCAGTGACTACGAGTGCGAAATCCGCTACCATCCCGGCAAGGCCAATGTGGTAGCAGATGCTCTTAGCCGAAAGGAGAGTTCAAGCCGCAAGGCGAAGACATTGACAATGACCATCCATTCCCACTTATCCGTACAAATCCGAGAAGCCCAGTTGGAAGCCCTAAAACCAGAGAACATGTTGAATGAAACCTTGAGGGGAATGGATAAGAAGCTTGAGATAACAGGTGACGGAGTCTATTGTTTCATGGATCGAATATGGACCCCAAAGTTCGGAGGTTTCAGGGAGGTTGTCATGAACGAAGCTCACAAGACCAAATACTCTGTACACCCAGGATCAGACAAGATGTACTTTGATCTCAAGAAACAATACTGGTGGCCAAACATGAAAGCTTAAATCGCAACCTTCGTGGGCAAGTGCCTGACTTGCGCCAAGGTAAAAGTTGAGTACCAGAAACCCTCGGGTTTGCTCCAGCAGCCCGAGATACCTGAATGGAAATGAGAGATGATTACCATGGATTTCATCACTAAGTTACCCAGATCTCCGAGTAGGTACGATACCATTTGGGTAATTGTCGATCGTTTGACAAAATCCGCTCACTTCATTCCGATCAAAGAATCATTCAAGATGGAAAGACTTACACGAACCTACATCCAAGAGATAGTCTGATTGCACGGTGTGCCTGTGTCCATTATCTCCGAACGAGATAGCAGGTTTACCTCAAGGTTCTGGCAGTCCCTTCAGAAAGCTCTTGGAACTAAGCTGGATATAAGTACAGCTTATCATCCTTAGACAGATGGACAAAGTGAGAGAACTATCCAGACCTTAGAAGACATGCTAAGAGCATATGTCATTGATTTCGGAAAGTCATGGGACATCCATTTACCTTTGATCGAGTTCTCGTATAACAACAGCTACCACACCAGCATCAAGGCTACCCCGTTCGAAGCCCTCTACGGTCGTAAGTGCAGATCCCCTCTATGCTGGGCTGAGGTAGGGGACACACAGCTAGCCAAGAGTCAATTCCCCGATAGTGCTCTCACTGGTCCTAAAATCATCCGCGAAACCACCGAAAAGATCATCCAAATCCGAGAACGACTGAAAGCTTCACGAGACCGACATAAGAGTTATGCCGATAAACGATGAAAACCTCTAGAATTCTAGGTTGGACATCGTGTCCTGTTGAAAGTCTCGCCCTGGAAAGGCATGATACGCTTTGGAAAGCGCGTAAAACTTAACCCGAGGTACATAGGACCTTTCGAGATCCTCGCTAGGATCGGTCCCGTAGCCTACAAACTCCGACTACCTCAAGAACTTAGCAACATCCATCCTGTCTTCCACGTCTCTAATCTTAAAAAGTGTCTATCCGATGAAACCCTCGTGATCCCTTTTGACGTGATCGAGATCAACGAAAACCTGAACTTTGTGGAAGAACCCATCGAAATCATGGATCGAGAGACCAAACGTACAAAACAAAGTCGCATCCCGATAGTGAATGTTCACTGGAATGCCAAGCGGGGACCCGAATTCACTTGGGAGCGCGAAGACTCGATGAGATAGAAATATCTGCATCTCTTTCCAATTCCATGATTTCTATTTTAATTTTTAAATTTCGGGACGAAATTTTCTCTAACGGGGGGATAATGTGACAACCCGTAATTTATTCCGTCACTATAACCTGTTCCCGTTAATAAAACCGTTCGTATTCCAATTTTTCCGTTAACTTTTGGTTTAAATTAATTAAATTGAAACTTTTTATTTTGACATCATAAGTGTCAGAACGCAATAAAAACACGTGAAAATGCCCCAAATTATTATTTGGAAAATTTTTAGTTACGACTAAGTCGTAATTACGGCAATTTAATCGGGTAATATTTTAAACACCGTTTAACGTCGGTATCGGGTAGATTTCCACCGGGTCTCAAACCCAACCCTTATATAAAGGTTGAGTGGACATCCTTTAAAGACTTTTACCCACCTCACAACTTTCTCTCTCTACTCTCTCTCTCTAAAACTCGAAACTTGGCCAAAAACACCACTTTCAAGCTTCAATTTGGTAAGTAATCTATCCTACCATGTTTCTAAGCTTGTTTATCTAGCAAGTCTTCGTTTAAATCACCCAAAACCATTAAGAACATGTGTTTACGGTTTAGGAACATCTCCCAAAACCATAAACTCCTTTAAAGGGGTTTTGAAGCCCCAAAACCTTTCCAAATTCCTTCTAGTGCTTAGGTATGGCTTATGGACTTGCATGCACGAGATTTGAACACCAAAATCATGTTAATTGGGTAGTAAACATGAGTTTATGGTCCAAGAACATTCTTGAACCGTAAACACATCTTCATGGACCTTAAACACCTTTTAAGGTGTTAAAATGCTCCTTAAACCCCTCCAAAAGCTTCCATGAGTGTCTAGAACCTTATATTCCTTCATATGATGCACCAAAACATATAGAAATGAGTCACACTTGAGTTTATGGTTTGGGAAGGTCTCCCAAAACCATAAACACCTTCAATGGGGTGTTTAAGTGCCCTAAACACCTTGTATGACTTAGATTTGGGTCTAGAACCTTGTATGCTTAACCTACAACCACCAAAGCACATGATTCATGGACAAACATGAGTTTACTGCCGTAAACTCATGTTTTTACGGTAGTAAACTCCCCAAGTGCCATTCAAGAACCGTAAAGTCCTTTTCCAAGGTCAATTCAACTCCCGATCACTTCCTAAGCCATGAAATCAACCCTAGAACCTTCTTTGTGCATTGTAAGGCCTTTAAACATCTTAGAACACACCATCCATGGGTTTACGGTCGTAAACTCATGGGGACATGGTCTTTGGACCGTAAACACCCCTAAGGGCTTACTCTTGAAGAGTAAACTCCTTATCTAGGCCCTACATATCTTTATATGCTACCCGGGTCACTCCTAACACTTGAAATAGAGTGTTTTTGCGTCTCGGAGTGTGTTGTCTTACTTATTTGGTTGTTCAAAGTCTAATTAGATACAATTATGTATCCCTTCATATTACATAGGAACCTCGCGTGTACTCAAGCCCCGAACTGACACTTAGCATCCAATCGACACATTTCTCGTCTGGTCAGTTCATACCCCTACATTTTCCATGTTTTCAATGTTTTTAGGGGGGGGGGGGAATACAAGCAAAAGTACAAGAATATCTTGTACTTAAAGTTATTATTTCATTTGAAATGTTTCATATTTCATATACTTTTAACACTGGAAACCGTTTTAACCAATTGTTTGACTTGCAGAGTTAGTTTTCAAACTAATTGCAAACCTGATTATACAGTGTTATATTGTATGTTTGACCAATGATTTTCCACTTCATTTATGTTAAAAATCATTAACCTAGAACATTAGAACACGTCCTCGGTAACACTCCACAGAGATACGCGGGTGGAGGACCCCCGTTGTAACCAGAACCACAAACAGGATTTTCCACATTATTACTTGTAAATTTGTTAATCTTAATAATTGGAGACACGTCCTCAGAAACACTCCACGGAGATACGCGAGTGGAGGATCGCACCTGTAACCAGATGTAACACCCCGAGATTCAGGTGCATTTCTTCCACCCTTATTCTTTGTCAATTGGTCGTGATTAGTCCTTGAGTGGAGGGAACCTAGAAAGTGAGTACGCTGGGGGTACCAGAGGGGTACGTTGCGCGTACTCATGCGCTTAGTTTGGACGCGGAGTCGCCAAGGTACGCTGGGCATACCCAGCCCAGGTGCAAAAACCCTAATCCATCTTGTGCACTATTTAAAGGGTGCTAAGGCTCATTTCTCAGCCTCCATATCAGTGAGTGAAACCCTAAGAGAGAGCCTCCCATCGTCCTTAGTGTGTGTGAGTGTTGTTGGAGGTAATTGTGCTTTGGTGACTTAGTGAAGAAGAAAGAAAGGAGCTCTTGGAAGCTAAAGCTTGAAGTGCCATTTTGGATTTGAGATCTACAGAGAAAGGGGCTACACTTAAAGGTATAAAGTTCAAAACATTCCTCTTCTTTTGGTTGTTGTTGCATGTTTCAAAATAGAAAGTACCATTATATAATGCATTAATAGAACCAATTTCACTATTAAAAGAAAATCTAAAACCTTGTTTATATAAACCATGAAATGAAATAATATTCCTTGTCATTTTTGACGAGTATCAACAATTATTCAACTCTAAACCTAACCCACTACTAAGTAGGCGACGCTTTCCTAATCCCCATGATCAAGTTCACCTTCCCGTGCTCCACATCCCTACAGTGACATCCCCAAAATCACGGCAAGAAAAGACCGATTTTCATTTATGCGTTTAAAATAATTTCAGAGTAAATCCTTTTGATTTGAAAGAGTTGCGGAATTTGTTCCCAAAAACAAAGTATGATAAAATAACATTTACCAAAGCATTTCATCAAGAAATGTATTTTCATTATATAATCAAAACTCGGGATGTCATGTTCCGATATAGACCATAAAGCATAAACGATAACATTACAAGTCATTCAACAAATATATACATATATAGACTTGTAAAAAAAACAACTTGATGATTCATCCATCTTATGCCCTTGCGCCACTTCTTGTAATACAAATAAACTGAGTGGGTCAGGCTTGGGAGCCTGGTGAGCATATAGGGTTTTCAACCCATAATAAATAATTATATTTAATTCCACCAACCAATCAATAACCCGATTACCCATTCTTGTTATTCTCACTTTACATCCCTAAGACAACTAACATAAGGGACCTAGTCTAAGAATATTTCATCGGGGCGACAACACATGCTTCGGGGGTTCCTCAGCAATATAAGTCAAATAAGGCAACCATGAGGGGGATGGAGTACAGCGAATGAACACCCAAGTTCATTAACACCTACAGGTGGCGATCCTGCTAGTGTTCCACAGGACTGTCTAGAAAAGTCTGTGGTCGTTATCTAAACTTTGCTAGATGACTGAATCAAAAACAACATCGAGGCCTCTCATCTGTTTATCACACAACTATCAACCCATGTTCTACCCGACATATTAGTAGATAAAAATATATATTTTTATTCATAGTTTAAAACCTGTATAGCATTCTCATTCAATACATATTCCAAACAACAGATGAGACACATACACATAACACGTATTTCATAGAGAATAAATCATATCTATGAGATAGAAGGAAGTGAATATACATTCACACATATAACACAAAATATACAAATAACACGTATTTTGTATAAAATACTTCATAATTATGTGTTAGAAGAAAGCAACTACACACTCACTTGATCAGAAGATGATCGGACAGCACTACGGCTTACAGTAGTAGTAATCCTCAGCAAATCTGGAAGATCTTCACAAAAATCGAACTTCTTGCGGGCAGAGCCTCGGCTTGGGAATCGCACTTCTCGGGATCTTCGGGGCTTCAGGACTTGCTTCGGGATATTTCTTGCACGTAAATCGAGGTAAAACGGGAGAGAGAGGAGAGAAAATAGCAACCCTAAACGGCTGGCCCTTCAAATCTATTTATAGGCCAAATTTGGCCATTGCCACGTCGTGGCAACCTTTTTCCACGTCGTGGGCTTGGTCTTCACTGCATACATCATCGCAAGTTGCATCTGGGAGACTCCCGGAGGTGTCAGAAGACTTGCCACGTCGTGGTCTCTGACACAACTTTGGGGTTCGCGCCCCAACTTCAGAAATTCATAACTTTCGCATACGAACTCCGTTTTCGACGTTCTTTATATCGACGCGAAGGTGAGATTATGCTCTACAACTCTCGTTTAGACTCCATTGGATAAGTTTGAATTGATTTTTAATATATTATAAGTATATTACTTATATAGTATTTTTAGTAGGCCGGGACAGGAAAACTCTGTTCGAAATTCATAACTCCTTCATCTGAACTCCGTTTTCGTCTGTCTTTTTATCGTTGGACTACTATCAATGAGATCTTTAATTCTCATTTAGAAAATTTTGGCTAAATATCACTCGATCTCTATTTCGAGTATTCGGGCTGCATACCGCTAAGTCGAAACTTCGAAAAATCATAACTTCCTCATACGAAGTCAGATTTGGGCGTTCTTTTTATGCACGCTCTCGGTTTAACGAACTCTACGAATTTCGTTTAGATTACTAAGGCTAAATATTACTCTAACGTAAATTTCACTTTTTATGTCATTCAGCGTCGTGTCGGTTCTGTCGCGAAACTTCGACAGATCATAACTTCTTCGTTATAACTCGGATTTCGACATTCCTTATATCTCCGGAATCCTTGTTTCGACCACTAAAACTTTATCCATAGATATCGGCTTTATCTAACATTTCATTTTGACGCTTATTTTTATTCTTAATTAAATTAAGTCACACAATTAAGCACATAACACATAATACTTAAATATTTCATCATTAATACTTCAAAAAGAGTTACAAGGGTTAACCTAGACTATTACATCAACGAAAATGCCTATCCTAGCAACGCGGGCGTTACAATTCTCTCCACCTTAGAATGATTTCATCCCCGGAATCACACATCGACAAACAAATGCGGATAGCGACTCAACATGTCACTCTCCATTTCCCAGGTGAGATTTGACCCATTCGTATGTTTCCAACGGACAAGCACTAATTCGACCATCTTTCGTCGAAGCTTCTTAGTCTTTCGGTCAACAATTGCATCTGGTTCTTCAATTAACCTCTTGTTTTCATCAATTCTCAATTCAGAAATTGGAATTATATTGGGAACTTCTCCCGTGAACTTCCTCAAATAACACATATGAAAAGTGTTGTGAATTCCATTCAGTTCTTCGGGTAATTCGAGCTTGTAATCTTGGTTCCCAATTCTCCGAAGAACTTTAAACGGTCCAATAAACCTTGGACTCAACTTTCCCCTTTTACCAAATCTTATAAGTCCCTTCCACGGAGAGACTTTAAGCAAAACCGAATCTCCAACCTCAAAAGTCATCGGTCTTCGCTTCTTGTTAGCATAGCTCTTTTGACGATCCTAAGCTGCTAACATTCTTTCCCTGATCACTTTCAACTTCTCAGCAGTTTGATGGACCATTTCGAGACCCATAAACTGCTTTTCCCCAGCCTCAAGCCAACAAGACGGCGTACGACACTTTTGTCCGTACAAAGCTTGATAAGGTGCCATCTTTATGCTCGAGTGGAAACTATTATTGTAGGAAAATTCTACCAAAGGTAAATGTTCATCCCAGTTACCTAGGAATTCTAAGGTACATGCTCTCAGCATATCTTCAAGTGTTTGTATTGTTCTTTCACTCTGACCATCAGTCTGCGGATGGTAAGCTGTACTTAAACATAACTTGGTACCCATTTCCTCTTGTAGACTTTTCCAAAACCTTGAGGTGAAACGACTATCACAATCCGATACAACCGTTAACGGAACACCGTGAAGCCTCACAATTTCCTTCACATAAGAATTCGCGAGCTTTTCCATAGACCATCTCTCATTGGCTGCTATGAAATGCGCACTCTTAGTGAATCGATCAACGACCACCCAAATCATGTCGTGACCATTCTTTGTTCTGGGTAGTTTAGTGACAAAATCCATCGCAATGTCTTCCCATTTACCCATAGGCACAGGTAAAGGCTCTAAACTCCCGTATGGTTTCTGAGGTTGTGTCTTGACTCTCGCACAAGTCACACACTCGGCCACATACTTTGCAACATCAAGCTTCATCGTTGGCCACCAGTAGTAGGGTTTTAGGTCCCTATACATTTTAGTGCTACCAGGATGAATTGAGTACATGGTTTTGTGAGCTTCTTCCATCCGAAGATCTCTTATTCCTCCTAACTTAGGTACCCAAATCCGATCTTGGAATACCTTCAGTCCATGACCGTTTGTACCAAACACCAACGTTTTGCCCAAACGTTCCTCCTTTCGGTCATTTTTCTCAGAAGCTTCTTCTTGAGCTTTCTTTATACTTTCCATAATTGTCGAGACAACTTCTATTCTCAACGCTCTTGGCCTTTTTCCTTCAAGATTGACTTTCCGACTGAGAGCATCAGCAACAACATTAGCTTTACTGGGGTGGTAAAGTATCTCACAGTCGTAGTCCTTAAGTAATTCTAGCCAACGTCGTTGCCTCATATTCAATTCTTTCTGACTAAAGAGATATTGGAGACTCTTATGATCAGTGAAAAGTTTGCACTTCGTGCCATAGAGGTAATGCCTCCATATTTTTAGAGCGAAAACTACCGCTGCCAACTCCAAATCATGAGTAGGGTAGTTCTTTTCATGCTCCTTCAATTGTCGAGACGCATATGCTATCACCTTTTCTCTTTGGGTCAAAACACAACCCAATTCAACCCCAGACGCATCGCTATAAACAACAAAGTCTTCAACTCCATCGGGTAGAGAAAGTATTGGTGCCTCACGTAGCCTCTTCTTTAGCTTCTCGAATGCTTATTTATGCTTATCACTCCAAGCATAAGTAGCTCCTTTGTGGGTCAAAGTTGTTAATGGACTAGCGATCGAAGAAAAGCCTTGGATAAACCTTCGGTAATATCCGGCTAATCCTAAAAAGCTTCGGATCTCCGTGGGAGTTTTCGGTTGTTCCCACTTCATCACAGCTTCAATCTTTGCTGGATCAACCATTATCCCTTCTTGTTTGACCACGTGACCCAAGAATTGGACTTCACGAATCCAAAAATCACATTTGGAGAACTTTGCATACAACTTCTCCTTCTTCAAAACTTTTAACACTTCTCGCAAGTGTCTGCCATGCTCCTCTTGGCTTTTTGAGTAAATAAGAATGTCATCTATGAACACTATCACGGATTTATCAAGGAACGGATTACAAACCCTATTCATTAAATCCATGAATGCTGCTGGAGCATTGGTTAGTCCAAACGACATAACCAAGAACTCATAGTATCCATATCGTGTTCTGAATGCAGTCTTCTCTATATCCTGCTCTTTCACCTTCAGCTGATGATATCCTGACCTTAGGTCGATCTTTGAAAAATAACTTGAACCTTGAAATTGATCAAACATGTCATCAATCTTTGGCAACGGGTATCTATTCTTTATTGTTGCCATGTTCAACTCTCTATAATCGATACACATCCTCATACTTCCATCTTTCTTCTTTACGAATAACACCAGAGCTCCCCAGGGTGATGAACTAGGTCTAATGAAACCTTTGTCCAATAACTCCTGAAGTTGCATCATTAGCTCCTTCATCTCCGTCGGTGCTAATCGATAAGGTGCTTTTGCAATTGGCGTGGTCCCGGGTAACAAGTCTATTCTGAACTCCACTTGTCTATCAGGTGGTAATCCAGGAAGATCTTCGGGAAATACTTCCGGATAATCACATACCACTGGAATACTCTGCATCACCTTCTTTTCCTTCTTAGCATCAATCACGAATGCTAAATATGATGTACATCCCTTGGTCAAACAGTTTCTGGCTTTCATTAGGGAAATGATTCCAGAATTTACTCGGCGTTTGTCCCCATACACCATAAATGAATCTTTCCCTGGCGGGTTTACTTTAACTATCTTCTTCTTGCATAATATCTCGGCGTCATTGGCACTAAGCCAATCCATTCCCAACACGATGTCGAAACCATTAAGTTCGATATGTAATAATTCCTCGTGAAACTTATTCCCATTAAGGCCGATTAAGATGTTTTTCATACGATGGCTAACAGGTACAAACTTGCCACTAGCAACTTCGACTAATAAAGCATTATCTAGTCTATCAACAGGCAAAAGTTAGTTTTCTACCAAATTCATGCGAAATAAAGGAGTAGTTGGCTCCAGAATCAAATAAAATTTGAGCAGGTAATTCGTTTACGAGAAAGGTACCTGAAGCGACATCAGCTTCATCCTTCGCAGCTTCCAGTGTCATCTGAAAGGCTCTCGCCTTCGGCTTTGGTGGAATGTTGGGCTTTGCTGCCTCCTTCTTCTTCGGACAGTCTTTCAAAATGTGCCCCTCTTCATTACAACCAAAACACATCCTTTTTTTGTTCGGACACTCATTGGCTTAATGCCCAATCTTTCCGCACTTGTAGCAGGTTACATCCTCACTACATTTCCCAAAGTGCTTTTTCTTACACTTATCACACCATTTCGCTTCGCCTCCTTTTCCTCCACCAAACTTTTTCGAATCAGATTTCGAAAATTTGCTTTTCTTACCGGAACCAGATGTTCCCTCAAACTTTCTCTTCTCACCAACCTCAACCTTGCTGGCGGATCTTCCCTTGATCATGTCCTCAACAGACTTGGCAGCCCAAATAGCCGCCTCTAGAGTAGGTGCCTGACGAACTGGCACTGCGTACTCCCATGAGAGTCCCTTTGCGTACCGGTCAACCTTTGTCAGCTCATCTGGAACGATGCGCAAGGCAAACTCCATCTTGTTTGTAAAGTTATTAGTGTATTCATCAACTGACATGCTGCCTTTCGTCAATGTCAGAAACTTATTCTCCAATTCCAACAGATTTTGAGCCGAGCAGAACTTGCGCTTGAACTGCACCAAGAATTCCGCCCATGTCAATTGCAGTGGCTCATTAGGGCTTAAATGTCACACCCCCAAACCTGAACAGCGGAAACGTTCGGGGGCGGATGACTTCATGTGGTAACGTAACAAATGAATACATAGTAAAGAAAGCAATACAACCATCATATATATAATTGAAAGTTTACATTTGTCAAAAGTTACATGTTCAAAACCAATTACAATATGATGTCAAAACGTGAGATTAAACTGGCGCCGCAGCATCCCTTCATCAAAAGCATAATGATACCTGTAGTTACTGAATCCCTGGGACATACAAGTAATTTTGAAAGAGTAGATCAGCATTTAAGCTGGTGAGTTTCATAAGTATTTAAATGACCATGTTTGTATGAAATGAAATGTTTTGTCTTTGTTTGTTTGTGTTTAGAAAATCCTATATTTTCTACTAGTATAAAAGTAGTCTTCCTTCAAGACCAAAGTTTGTTTCCAAAAATGTATGTAAGAGTAAAATAACCAATATGTTTGAAAACCTTGTAAATCAATGTATTTTTAATACATCATGTGAGTTTTATAACCATACTATTGACTCGGAATGCCTATACACAACGTTTTTCAGGCGTTGGAATGTTATGACGTTTGTCACCTCAAATGGTGGACTGTAGCTAACAGTCAAGGCGCGGGTTGTCAAGCCCGTATAGATCTATACACAAACACCATGCTCCCCCTCCAAGGGATTCTGGTATATAATACAGGACTTGAAATGTGTACTCGAACGTACGTGAAGTTAATGTTTCACAAAGCATAGTATAAAAACAGATTTACATGTTAAAATGTTCGTTTGTTCTTTGTATATGAAAGTGACTTCTTGAAAATCGTGTTTCTAGTATGTAAAAGTTTGCAATATCCTCATAAAACTATACCTATTATAGTTTTCTAAAAGTGTGCTTCGTTTGTTTTAGAATACCTAGAAAAGGAATCACTTGTTATGGAAGCATAGATTTTTGTAGAGTCTAAGATAGACAAGTATACATATAATCCAAGAAAATGTTTAGTTTATACATGCATTACAACAATTTATATTTTTAAAGATAGAATGCTATTGTAATATATATTTTGTATACGGGAGTTTCCTATAAAGTTTATAAATCACATATGATCCTACTTAATAAAAGTGTATAATAATCTTTATATATAACACCCGATAGTAGTCGTGTGTTTTACTTGTATTTCCCCCCCTTAGAAAGCATATAAAAGCATTTAGAATATTTAAAAAGGGTTAATTAAGGGGTATGAACTCACTTGAAAGTTTCCCTCCAAGGGATTCTGGTATATAATACAGGACTTGAAATGTGTACTCGAACGTACGTGAAGTTAATGTTTCACAAAGCATAGTATAAAAACAGATTTACATGTTAAAATGTTCGTTTGTTCTTTGTATATGAAAGTGACTTCTTGAAAATCGTGTTTCTAGTATGTAAAAGTTTGCAATATCCTCATAAAACTATACCTATTATAGTTTTCTAAAAGTGTGCTTCGTTTGTTTTAGAATACCTAGAAAAGGAATCACTTGTTATGGAAGCATAGATTTTTGTAGAGTCTAAGATAGACAAGTATACATATAATCCAAGAAAATGTTTAGTTTATACATGCATTACAACAATTTATATTTTTAAAGATAGAATGCTATTGTAATATATATTTTGTATACGGGAGTTTCCTATAAAGTTTATAAATCACATATGATCCTACTTAATAAAAGTGTATAATAATCTTTATATATAACACCCGATAGTAGTCGTGTGTTTTACTTGTATTTCCCCCCCTTAGAAAGCATATAAAAGCATTTAGAATATTTAAAAAGGGTTAATTAAGGGGTATGAACTCACTTGAAAGTTTCCCTCCAAGGGATTCTGGTATATAATACAGGACTTGAAATGTGTACTCGAACGTACGTGAAGTTAATGTTTCACAAAGCATAGTATAAAAACAGATTTACATGTTAAAATGTTCGTTTGTTCTTTGTATATGAAAGTGACTTCTTGAAAATCGTGTTTCTAGTATGTAAAAGTTTGCAATATCCTCATAAAACTATACCTATTATAGTTTTCTAAAAGTGTGCTTCGTTTGTTTTAGAATACCTAGAAAAGGAATCACTTGTTATGGAAGCATAGATTTTTGTAGAGTCTAAGATAGACAAGTATACATATAATCCAAGAAAATGTTTAGTTTATACATGCATTACAACAATTTATATTTTTAAAGATAGAATGCTATTGTAATATATATTTTGTATACGGGAGTTTCCTATAAAGTTTATAAATCACATATGATCCTACTTAATAAAAGTGTATAATAATCTTTATATATAACACCCGATAGTAGTCGTGTGTTTTACTTGTATTTCCCCCCCTTAGAAAGCATATAAAAGCATTTAGAATATTTAAAAAGGGTTAATTAAGGGGTATGAACTCACTTGAAAGTTTCCCTCCAAGGGATTCTGGTATATAATACAGGACTTGAAATGTGTACTCGAACGTACGTGAAGTTAATGTTTCACAAAGCATAGTATAAAAACAGATTTACATGTTAAAATGTTCGTTTGTTCTTTGTATATGAAAGTGACTTCTTGAAAATCGTGTTTCTAGTATGTAAAAGTTTGCAATATCCTCATAAAACTATACCTATTATAGTTTTCTAAAAGTGTGCTTCGTTTGTTTTAGAATACCTAGAAAAGGAATCACTTGTTATGGAAGCATAGATTTTTGTAGAGTCTAAGATAGACAAGTATACATATAATCCAAGAAAATGTTTAGTTTATACATGCATTACAACAATTTATATTTTTAAAGATAGAATGCTATTGTAATATATATTTTGTATACGGGAGTTTCCTATAAAGTTTATAAATCACATATGATCCTACTTAATAAAAGTGTATAATAATCTTTATATATAACACCCGATAGTAGTCGTGTGTTTTACTTGTATTTCCCCCCCTTAGAAAGCATATAAAAGCATTTAGAATATTTAAAAAGGGTTAATTAAGGGGTATGAACTCACTTGAAAGTTTGAAGATAGCGAGATGGAAAACCGGGCAGAGTTTCGTCTCGGGAAACGGATTTTTCTCGGGATCCTCGGGAATCTCGGGAGTAAAATCGACCTTCGGTACTTGAGCAAAATGACCAGGGCTTCGGGGTAGTGCGGGCACGGAAAACGAGGCAATATCGTGAGAGAAATGAGAGAAATGGGGTGAATTTCCCGGAACCCTCGCATCTCTATTTATAGGGGGTCTGAGAAGCCTCGGTACGCGGGGCGTACTTGTGCGTCACCCGTGACCGAGTCCTCGACTGCCTCGCTTCGGATGGGACGGATCAGGTAGGCTCGCATAGGGGCGACGTGGACGGACCGAGACCCAGGCCCTCGCGTACGCGGGGCGTACGGGGTTACGCGACACGTAACTCGGATGAGGACGCTGACTCCTTCGGATATTACCGGATTTTTGATTTAAATTTATATATAATTTATTTAATAAACTTTAAAAAAATCATATCTTCTTCATACGAACTCCATTTTCGATGGTCTTTATATCCACGCGTAGGTGAGACTACGCTCTACAACTTTCGTTTAGACTCCGTCGGCAAATTCCGAAATTATTTTTATTATTTATTTATTAAAATGACGTGATTAAGGAATTTCTTTAAAAATTCATAACTTCTTTATCTGACGTCGGTTTTTGCCAGACTTTTTACCTCTGAAATACCATTGTCGAGACCTTCGATTCTCGTTTAGGTCATTCCGGCCAAAAGTCGTTCGATCTTCGATTCGAGTTTTTAGCTGTCTGTTGCTAAGCTGAACTTGGAAAAATCTTAACTTCAGTATACGAAGCCGGATTTGGGCATTCTTTTTACGTACGATCTCAGTTTAATGATATTAAACATAGTAGGTAGTTAAATAGAAACTTTTTGGACATTTTATTATCAAAGTTAACTTCTTTAACTCAAAAGTGGTTACAATACTTGACCTATTAGGCCATTACAAAGAGTTGAAATATCTGGTTGTCACATTAAAGTCTTCCCTTGAGTGTTCCACCAACGAACGGCTCCACCTCGGAACTGACGCACTGCATAGATAGTCTGCAACTTGCCTCTGCAGCCACAAGTCATGAAGGCTAACTCCATTTCGGAGATCCAATCCATCACTCCGATCGGGTCCTCCTTTCCAGTGAAGGTCGATGGTTTGCAAGTTAGAAAGTACTTGTACTTGCATCCCATTCCATCATTCCTTCCATCATGATTGTTTTGCCTAACTATCGGTGGGTTGGCTTGACCAACAGACCCACTGAAGTTTCCACCTTCCGAGTGCCCTTCATTTAATTCGGGCTCTTCCACATGAATTGACAGTTCTTCACGATTCTGTTGAAGCAACCGCCTAGTCTCCTCCATTTGATGATCCAACATTGTTTGAATCATCATTTGTACACCAGCCATCGTTATCGGCTCAAAGGTGCTGCTGCTACGACAGGTATTTGCTCAATCACTGGTGGTTGATTCTTGTTTTCATCAGCATTTCCAATTCCACTTCTTGTTCTCACCATTTTGATCTACACACCGAATAAGGTGAAATTAGATCCTCATTCACGATAGATATTCAATTCATCCTTATCACTCCAAAACGTTTACATGCTAGTTCTATATTCGTAGACGTATGCTTAGAATCCTACACACATAAGGTTTCCAGATCCGGTCGGCAACAGACCATAGATCCGAACAAATAATATCATATATGGCAACATATAACATTTAGCACATAAAAGCATTTTAGGCAACTTTCCTAAAATAAACTAGTGCTCGTGTCTAAAACATAACAGACACACATCTCAAAATTTCACTTAGCAATTTAAGTTTAAGTCTAGAAATCCTACAAATTCCTAGTTCGCTTAAACTAATGCTCTGATACCAACTGTGACATCCCCAAAATCACGGCAAGAAAAGACCGATTTTCATTTATGCTTTTAAAATAATTTCAGAGTAAATCCTTTTGATTTGAAAGAGTTGCGGAATTTGTTCCCAAAAACAAAGTATGATAAAATAACATTTACCAAAGCATTTCATCAAGAAATGTATTTTCATTATATAATCAAAACTCGGGATGTCATGTTCCGATACAGACCATAAAGCATAAACGATAACATTACAAGTCATTCAACAAATATATACATATACAAACTTGTAAACAAAACAACTTGATGATTCATCCATCTTATGCCCTTGCGCCACTTCTTGTAATACAAATAAACTGAGTGGGTCAGGCTTGGGAGCCTGGTGAGCATATAGGGTTTTCAACCCACAATAAATAATTATATTTAATTCCACCAACCAATCAATAACCCGATTACCCATTCTCGTTATTCTCACTTTACATCCCTAAGACAACTAACATAAGGGACCTAGTCTAAGAATATTTCATCGGGGCGACAACACATGCTTCGGGGGTTCCTCAGCAATATAAGTCAAATAAGGCAACCATGAGGGGGATGGAGTACAGCGAATGAACACCCAAGTTCATTAACACCTACAGGTGGCGATCCTGCTAGTGTTCCACAGGACTGTCTAGAAAAGTCTGTGGTCGTCATCTAAACTTTGCTAGATGACTGAATCAAAAACAACATCGAGGCCTCTTATCTGTTTATCACACAACTATCTACCCATGTTATACCCGACATATTAGTAGATAAAAATATATATTTTTATACATAGTTTAAAACCTGTAAAGCATTGTCATTCAATACATATTCCAAACAACAGATGAGACACATACACATAACACGTATTTCATAGAGAATAAATCATATCTATGAGATAGAAGAAAGTGAATATACATTCACACATATAGCACAAAATATACACATAACACGTATTTCGTATAAAATACTTCATAATTATGCGTTAGAAGAAAGTAACTACACACTCACTTGATCAGAAGATGATCGGACAGCACTACAGATTACAGTAGTAGTAATCCTCAGCAGATCTGGAAGATCTTCAAAAAAATCGAACTTCTTGCGGGCAGAGCTTCGGCTCGGGAATCGCACTTCTCGGGATCTTCGGGGCTTCAGGACTTGCTTCGGGATATTTCTTGCACGTAAATCGAGGTAAAACGGGAGAGAGAGGAGAGAAAATAGCAACCCTAAACGGCTGGCCCTTCAAATCTATTTATAGGGCAAATTTGGCCATTACGTCGTGGCAACCTTTTTCCACGTCGTGGGCTTGGTCATCACTGCATACGTCATCGCAAGTTGCATCTGGGGGACTCTCGGAGGTGTCAGAAGACTTGCCACATCGTGGTCTCTGACACAACTTTGGGGTTCGCGCCCCGAACTTTAGAAATTCATAACTTTCGCATTCGAACTCCGTTTTTGACGTTCTTTATATCGACGCGAAGGTGAGATTATGCTCTACAACTCTCGTTTAGACTCCATTGGATAAGTTTGAATTGATTTTTAATATATTATAAGTATATTATTTATATAGTATTTTTAGTAGGCCGGGACAGGAAAACTCTGTTCGAAATTCATAACTCCTTCATATGAACTCCGTTTTCGTCTGTCTTTTTATCGTTGGACTACTATCAATGAGATCTTCAATTCTCATTTAGAAATTTTTGGCTAAATATCACTCGATCTCTATTTCGAGTATTCGGGCTGCATACCGCTAAGTCGAAACTTCGAAAAATCATAACTTCCTCATATGAAGTCAGATTTGGGCGTTCTTTTTATGCACGCTCTCGGTTTAACGAACTCTACGAATTTCGTTTAGATTACTAAGGATAAATATTGCTCTAACGTAAATTTCACTTTTTATGTCATTCAGCGGCGTGCCGGTTCTGTCGCGAAACTTCGACAGATCATAACTTCTTCGTTATAACTCGGATTTCGACATTCCTTATATCTCCGGAATCCTTGTTTCGACCACTAAAACTTTATCCATAGATATCGGCTTTATCTAACATTTCATTTTGACGCTTATTTTTATTCTTAATTAAATTAAGTCACACAATTAAGAACATAACACATAATACTTAAATATTTCATCATTAATACTTCAAAAAGAGTTACAAGGGTTAACCTAGACTATTACATCAACGAAAATGCCTATTCTGGAAACGCGGACATTACACCTACTTATTCTTAGACCCTACAAATTAGAACAAATGTGAAAACCACACCCTGTGTGAAGGACCCAAGAACTAGCATGTGATCAGTTATTAGATTGAATAGTGTAAATACCTACGAAGGTGGGCTTTATCTTCCCATCCTTGATGTCTTACAGATACTTCGGGCAAATTCGTTTCGAATGCCCTTTGTCGTGATAGTAGAAATCTTGATCCGTTGTGCTTAATTGATCACGCCATTCTTTATCCTTAATCAGACGGTTGGAGATTTCATAGCAACGGTAACAAAGATTCTGAGTTTCTCAGTCTTTGCCTGCGGTTTCTCAAATTTCAATATAAATCAGGATTACGAATATGAGAAATCACATCATTCTACTCTCCTTTGTAATCTTTCTATTGACCTAATCTAATTTCTTAATTTCTTAGCTTATGAATTATGATTCTTATCTGGGTTCTAGTGTCTAGACTCTAGTTATATTTCTGATTTATAGATAGTAGAGTGGGGCGATACATTAGGTGGTCTTTGAGACTTTTACTCGTTGTCTGACTGTGTTTTTTTACTCTTTTTCCACATACCCCACAAGTCCACAATCCACAATCTCTTAACAACTGAGTTAAATTATTATTTATGTCTTTCTATTATTCTGTAATCATTTATTATTTAGTGATTTATTGATTTTTGTTATTTCTAATGTCGGATTTGCCATATTCGTTTCTTAGTTGGTTTAATAGATTGATTTCTGATTAATTACTTTAATCCCAAATGTTCCTAACGATAATACCTGTACTTTATAGGAAATTTGTTTAAAAAATACCCAAAAACTTTATAATAGGAGCAAAAAAGGTTTGAACCATGGCAGCATGTATTTTAAGTGGTCTTCGTTTTTCTTATTATAACAATAGGCTTGTTAGTTGCTATTGTTGCTTTAATCACGCCTCAACTCAGCTGCTTTAAAGCCTTAAAGTCGGGTGTTGTTAAAGTCTCAAAATCAGTTAGCTAATCAGGAATGAGTATGAATTCAGTTTTGAGATTTTTATTTATTTTGCATCTCTAATTTTTAATTAATAGATTCTCAACTTCATTGTAATTTGTCTTCTACTAAGTATACTTCATCCTAAATGAGTGATATTTTCATGAAAGTAGGATTTTTTTTCTTTTGAATTATTGTTTGGAATATGCTATATTTTAAATGTTATAGAAATTGAAATTTTGAAATAATTATTATCTAAATTGTTGGAATCTATCTAGAATCATTCTTCAATATTGTTTGGAAATAAGAAATTAGGAAATAGGAATCGGTCTTGACTCTTACTGCACAATAGTGTTAAAGTGGAAAATGTGATGTGATTTCCCTGTCCCAAAACCTGTTATACTTGAAAAATGTGATGTGGTTTTTGGAGCGCTTCAAAACTATAACAATTGTGGATTCCATTTGTGACTTGTTTTCTTTGAAAGTTATATTGATTCTAAACTCATTTTGATGATTCTAAGTTATTTTTAAGTCATGAAATCCATTAATTGTTTGGGGATTGCATCTGTAGATTTGTTTGGGAATCTCACTTTGACTTAATGTTTTCATGGTGAACTAAGCTTCACTCATGATTAATCTAGCTTTGAATCCTAAAAAATCTTTGAAATATCATGAGAGTGATTCACCAAGTCAAAATGATGTTCAAATGTTGATGATCTAAATTTAATAGAGCATTGATAAGATGTTTTAAAGGAACTTAATTGAATTTTTGGTTGTTCAAATGATTGGATCATCATAATTTAGTAACAAATCCTCATGTAATCATGTTTTGAAGTGATTTGCAACGTAAGTTAGAATGTCAGTTGATTCGATAGAAACCATTTGGAAACAGTGCCGATTGGTATCATGAACGGTGGCACATGGTGCTTCTCCAGCAGCCATAAATCCAGTAACAATGGCGTCAGGATCATTGCCAAATAAATGGTAATCACCTGCAATAAGAAAAAAGAGAGTGGTGAATAAAAATTAATAAGTCCTCTTGGTTGCATCTACCACCATAAAGAACATGGTTCAAATAACATTCGAGGTTATATGCATGAAATAGCAACCTACGTTAATTTATATAGATATTAAAGCATCCTACTATCATTTATTCTTGTTATAACATTGTACTTTGAAAAATCTACCAATTATAGTAATATCATCAAAATACAAATAACTTTTCACTTCTATATATGGGTATAATTTTTGACGTATAATATCCTAATAATAGAAGGAAATGAAAGTAGGAGGCTATATTGCATTAAAGCACATAGATATTTGTTGCATTTAGCCCTAATGGTTTTGCATATCAGGATATTCCTCCTCATGGTAATTAATTGGGATTCCACCCATGTTGTAATGGACAGTAGGTAAAACCGGAATTGGCTCCTTTGTAACATCAACACCAGCAAAGATGACTGCAGTTTCAGAGATACTGGGAAATCTCTTCTTGAAAACTGATATGCCCATGGTTAAATCAGTAAAATAAACCAAGAACACTCAGATGAAATTAGAAATTAAAGATCAAATAAAGATAGTTTCCATTCATTCGAGATGAATGGTCTCTCCAAAGAAGAACAAAGGTTCTTTACAAATAAATTTTTAGCTACCTCAACAAAAACCTATATATATATATATATATATATATATATATATATATATATATATATATATATATATATATATATATATATATATATATATATATATATATATATATATATATATATATATATATATATATATATTAGACATGACTTAGGAAAAGATGCTCCAAAAGGAGTGGTCCCTCCAACAGACATGGGACAGAGATAATGCACCCAAGATGACTAATAACGGGTAAAACCCAAAAAAGACAAAACTACCCCTGGACCCAAAACATACACTAAAATGACTCAGATAATGCAATTAAGCTAAAAGCATTCCAGGCTAAGTTGGGGCTTATCAAGAACCTCAGGTGGTAGATGACTCAAGTGAAGATACATGTGGTCCTTCAATGTTCCTATTATAAGGAAGCAAGATTAATTTAACTGAGATGTGACTCTCTTCCCCAAATAAATAGATTAAACACATAATTGTTTATAGATATATTTTTTATTTTTAGGTTATGATTTTACTTATTGTCATATCAATGTCAAAATTAAAATCAGAGCAAGACGACCGCTAGAAAATAGAAAAAGTACCTGTTACAACAGTTCTTTGTGAGCTGTCTCTTCCAGATCTTTTGAGCTTCTTAAAATCATCCCAACACTACGTAGCACAACGTTTTGTGTTCTTGGGTTCGTATCTCTGATGTAAAACCACATGACTAAAGAAGTTCTCTCGAACCAATAATTCTTTTAAACATTCCAAACGTCCAAGTTCCTCAGGCAATTTCTCAACTCGAATACAATCATGGAGATAGAAATATTCTAGGCATTTCATCTCACAGATGCTATTCGGGATATGTTTTAACAATTCACACTTCGCTAGGCTTAGCTCCTCAAAACATTCTAATTGGCCAAGATCCTCCGGTAACTTATCAAGCAGCGAACAATGATAAAACTTAAGATATTTTAGTCGTTTCAACATGAAAATGCTATCCGGAAGATGTTTAATCTTTGTAAATGACAAATCTAGATCCTTTAAACATTCTAATTGACCAAGATCCTCTGGTAACTTCTCAAGCCATGAACAATAAAAAACTTTGAGAGATTTCAGATGTTTCAACATACAAATGCTACCCATAAGATGTTTAATTTTTGTAAATGACAAATCTAGCTCCTCTAAATGTTCTAATCGGCCAAGATTCTCGAGTAACTTCTCAAGAAGCCATCACGATGTAAGTTTGAGGGATTTCAGATGTTTCAACATATTAATGCTATGTGGAAGATAGTTTATATTTGTAGAAAACAAAATTAGCTCCTCGAGAGATTCTAATTTGTCAAGGTCCTTGATTTCCTCTTGAAAACTGTCTTCATGTTCAAGTTTTATTAATTGTCTTAAACCAAAAATGCTTCGTGAAAACATCTCAAGGTTTGTGCAAGCACACATACCTAGAGAAATAAGCATCTCAAGATTTCTAGTCAATGAGGGTCGATCTTCTTTATAAACACAGTCAAACCCAAAAGTTGGCAACTTATTGTCAGGGTGAAGTCAACATCTTTCTAGAGACTGTACATGCAGATGTAATTCAGCCAAAGGACCAATCTCAAGTGATTCATCCACACTACGAGAACTACAGCTCTTTATTTGAAACTTGAAAGATCTAAACCTCAAACAACCACTTAAGTCTACATGGACAAGCTTTTTTAGACATTCAATGCGAGTTTGAAGTTCTACCAATTTACGACATTCTTTAATATCTAACTTCATGAGATTTGGAGTCATCCCAAGGTCAAGGGTTCTCAAATTTGAATAGCTAATTTTGAGTTCAGCGAGCTTTTGACATTCATTGTCCATGTGAAGTTCTTCCAAACAATAAGACCATTGAAGATCTAACTTCTCGATATCCGGAGTCAGCCCAATGTCAAGGGTCCTCAACTTTGAATTAGTAACTAGTAAGCATCTGAGATTCAGGCATTTATCGGGAAAGTGAAGTTTTCCAAATTGTTGCATTCAACAAGAATCAACCGTTCAAGATTTGGAGCAAACCCAAGGTCAATGGTCCTCAACCTTGAACCTTTAAGGTCAACATATGTGAGCTTTAAACATCCAGCAGTCATGTGGATTTCTAGCAAATCATTACATTCTTGAAGAGTCAAGGTCTCGAGATTTGGAGTAAGCCCAAGGTCAAAGGTACTCATCATTGAATGACTGAGGTCAAGGAATATGAGCTTGTTAAGGACCTAAAATAAGCAAAAAGAAAAATGAATATAGTGTAATAACAAAACAATGTATGTATAGCATTATAATGAATCATGTAAAACAATCAATCAATCATAATTTTACCTTTCTTTGTCCCCCTTCCCAAAGTTGTACCATTCTGCTGCCATCCATCTCCAGTGCAACAAGTTTATTTGCTTGAAATCTTGTGGGTAAAGACCTAAAAGGCTAACCGCTCCAACGCAGATATCGTAAAGCATTTGGGAAGTCTGGACTGACTATACTGAACTCCAAGTCACTGGAACAATATCCACAGACAGAAAGAAATCTAAGTTCCTTCATCTTTCTCAGACGTTTTATAAAAATATGATGATTGAATGTGTTAGTGTGGAATAGCATACATCTTGTTTCTTTAGTCCCCTGCAATCCAAAAGAAGTCGCCATGATTGTGTCGCATTAACTATAGATGTGTTAGTTTTTCACAACATATAAGCAAACTTGATCCTTACCAAATCATTAGCCAATATATCTTCAATTTCATCGATTTTCCACAATCAGCTATGTTTATGAGGCTTATCGGGGTTTGAGTGACAAACAATATTCCTACCCATTTCCACAACATGATCATGCATGCCCACCCACTCGTCACTGTAAGAATTACAAATAATAGTTATGAGAGATTTTTGCTCAAGAACTCGTAAACCAATTCTAGCATGAAATCCACAACTTTCAAGAGCTCTGATTGCATTGTCTTTCTCCCAACCTTTCAGGTTGCATGCAGTATCTAAGAATATTTCATTGTAATCTTCGTCGAGACTGATATAGCTTAATTCCGATTTTTTCAAAGTCTCTGTTAACGGAATCGTTTTTAGTTGTTCTAGGGCATCTATCCATTCAAGCTCATTTTTACGACAAAGAGAAGAACCTAAAACTTTGATCGTTAAGGGAAGTCCAGTAGCATAGCATACAACTTCTCTTGATAGGTCTTCATACCTTGGAGATGGAACCTCACTCCCAAATGCATACTGATGGAAGAGGCAAAATGATTCCTCATCCGATAACAGAGAGACATCACAAATGAACTCCACTCGGTGTGCTACAAGAACTTGCCCATCTTTGTTGTAATGATAATTCTACTACCTGTCTTAAAACAATTAGATTCACCGGCTAACGCCTCAAGGTGGTCTATACAATCCACATCATCTAGAACAACAAGAACCTTTCTATCACGCATCAACCTCATCGTCAGGTGTTTTTGGCCATTGTTTTCGTCTATTCCGGTGACGACAGCCTCTTGAGAGGTGGCTGAATATGAGCATGTTCGAGTATTTTGGTTGTTTTTGGTATTTGTGGTGTAGTATGCGAGTTATTTTGCCAGAAAAACCCACTGCCAGTCTGCCTCTGCCACCACCATGAGGTGGTGGCTGCCACCGTTTGCTGCCGCTACCAGCCATTGTGTAGAGGTGGATGTGTGCGTGTAGTATGGTGTGTGAGTGTGAGTGTTTTATTGATAAATATTGTATCAATTTTCTTAGTCAAAAGTGAAGAAGATCGCCACCACCATCGTGAGGTGGTGGCTGGCGCCGTGAGCCGCCGTCGACCACCATTGCCTGAGGTGGCAGTGGGTGGTGCCTGACTTGGTGAAACCCTAACCAACCTAAAACTTAGCTTTTGGGCCTAATTGGCGTGTTTTGGGTTAGAAACCCTAATTAGGGTCTAGAAAATCCTAATCTTGGAGATTTTAATTTGGACTTACCGGGACCCACATTTTGGACCATTAGATTGGAATTATGAATTACGCTCGACCACACTGTATGATTGACCTAACAGATTGATGGACTTAATGGATTAAGTCCTTAATGGTGTAACAACCATAGATTTTACGCCAAATTCAAACTTTTTAAATCATAAATAAAAAAACCAAATAGTATTGTTTACAAAATGTTTTCAAATCATTTCCCATCAGAGTGTCCCAAAAATCATAACATAAGGATGAGGAGTGGTACGGTTACGCCTTCGCCTTTCCGTGACCTCCTGAAGTACCTGAAACAGTAAACCGAAAACTATAAGCCTGAGGGCTTAGTGAGCTACCCCCAAAATACCAATACCACACTGACAATACCATATCAGTAATAATCAACCAATCAACATATACTAGGCCATCGGCCTGACTGGACCGCCCTGTTGGGCCTACAGTCTGTCTGAATCTATCCCGAGCCTTCGGCATGACTGGTCCGCCACGTGGGCCTACAGTCTTCCCGGACCGCTCATAGGGTATATTGGCCTTCAGCACAAAGCAGGACCGCCTCAACCCAACCACAAGCAAATAACCATGTACACATATAATAGGTAATCACATAACAGTCCATAGACAAACAAATCGATCTAGCAGATCATAAGGCATGGCAACATCCTAACCAGGATACCAACCTAACCGGTCACTAACATAACATCATCCTATATACCAGGACACCGACCTAAACCAGGTCACTAACATAATACTGTCCTAATTACCAGGATGTCGATCTAATCATATCAATAAGCACATCAACTCGTACATGTACAAATATCATATATAACTAACTCACAGATCATCGATCATAGTAATCTCTCATAACCAAAACACCGACCTAACCAGGTCACTAACATATCAATCCTAACGGATCATAAGAGCATGACAACATACTGTCTATCTAGATACCGATCTAACATATCATAACCACATGTAGCATACTATAATAATAACAACTAAAGGGTCGGCCTTGGTGCCGTAGACCCTATCGATATAGTGAGGATAACTCACCTCGCAGATGTCGATATGAAAGGTAAACTCCAACTCTTGGACCACTTGACACAGGCTCCACCACCTATCATCATAGTTCGTCATACACATAAGTCCTTAACCTTATAAGGTACCCCATAACCCACTAGTCAACCCCTGGTCAAAGTCAAAGCCCTCAGTCAAGGTCAACAGTCCATGTTGACCCCACTTGCCAAGTACCATCGGCTACTCGCCGAGTTCCTTGAAGTACAATCCAACTCGCCGAGTCATCGGGGTGACTCATCGAGTTCCTTTGATTCTCGTTCGAACTTTAAGGCCACCCGTCGAGTTCCCTCCTTGCAACTCGACGGATACACACTCATACATATCCAAGAGGAAACCCATCCGACTCGTTGAGTTGTTCTTTAACTCGTCGAGTCTTATAGCGATCTTCATCGGACTCGCCGAGTTGTTCAACCAACTCGTCGAGTTCACGGCCATCTTCATGTGACTCGCCGAGTCAACCTTGCGACTCGCCGAGTCCATTCAGTCCTTTTATCATGCAGACAACTTTGAAGCCATGGCAAGGCCCCAAATTGTAGTCATCAATAAAATAATATTAAATTTTAACTTGTGTTTTGAATCCTTATATTTCTCAACAAATTCTATCTCCTTACCTAAATTTCGGATAATTCAAAATTTGAAACCATCAGAAAATACATGTTGATTCAAATATCCCTCCTGCAGATGGCTTTTTCTTAACAGGTTTTTATTTTAATCCTTACTTGTAATTGATTTCATCATTTTTAACTTTTTGTATTTTTATCTTATAAATATATTGGGTGAAAGCTTTATTATATCAGGTTTGTTCCTAAAAAGGTTTTTACTATGTTTCTTTAATGTGTTGGCTTTGCAAGTTCAAAGAACTCAACCAAGAGGGCCAGTTAGACCATTGTATTATTATTAGTTTGTATATTTTGGCATCTTACTTCTGCAATAAAGAACGATTAAACACAAGATTTGACATGATTAAGGTAGTTTGTATATTTTTCATCTTGTTTGGTTTAAAAATGAAACCTTTTCATTATTGGTCCTTATAATATCAAGTTTCTGTTGGGTTTTGAGGATTCTAACACTCCTATGGTGTGCATGCAACCCTATAAACCTTGGATCTATGTTTTCTTCTAAAATACATGCAAATAATAATTTCCAAGGTTTCTTCCTAACTAGCATAGCATAAGGATTATGAATCATAAAACTACTAGTAGAAACACATACCTTTTGATGGTGGTTGATTGCTTGGAGTTTGAGAGCCTAGCACCAATAATGTGAATGCCTCAAGTGGAATCACAAATCACCACAAACTTGGAAAACCTTGAGAGAATAATATGCTTATGTAGAAATCGGCCACCCTTAGTTCTCACACAACTAGTTGCCAATTCTTGCAATATGTGCATCTTTATATAGTGTGGAGGATTAGGGTAAACCCTAATAACCCATGTCTTTTCCTTTCCAAGGATCCATGGGTTAAAAGCTCCATGGATCATCCATGGACCCCCATGCATGCTTAGCCCATTCCTAATGAGTTTAAGCCCACATTGTATAAAGTGCAATAGCCCATGTTTAATTAGTCTTCCTTTTAATCACTAAATTAATTCATAATTAATTTAAGACTAAGACTAATTAAATAACATGACTTCATATTAATATATTATAACTTATAATATATTAATAAATCATAAACATACTATTCTCATAAGATTATCCATATAAATTGTTCGGGTGAAGTGCAACCCAAATGGACCATGCCGGGTCGGGTCAAGTATATACCAAATAAGTTATGGACTTAGACACCTTATCTAACAGTCTCCCACTTGGATAAGTCTAATAACTGTATTTGCGTATGTTACTTCAGGAACTAACCAGCAATCGTAGCTCTCAAAAACTCTGTTGAACTATGAAGCGCCATTTTAGATAAGTGATCATATAGTCCTTTGTTCTCATGATATCAGCCGGAAAAATACATGGAACAATGTCTTACTTATTGTCTGGCAGTTGTTTCTCGATTTCTGATTTGTTTGACAAAGAACTTAACTGAATACATCAATTTAGTTCTGACCGGGCCCGGTACATAGGTCAACACAAAATCATCGAGGGGCCCAGATATCGCTTCTATTTCTAGAAGGAACAGATAAACTTCGACTCATATGCTTGTTCTACTACTTGTTGAATTGTACACAAAGGCACGTTTTAGAACATCAAGTTACTGATGCGTTTACGTGCAATCAATGCACAACCAACTCATAGGCAACAACTCATATCTCTAGGTTTAAAGACTTATATGATATTACCGTCTCACGATCACTCCAGATAAATTCCATGAAGTGATACAAGTGAGCGTGGGTTTATTCCAATACTCATAACTTATGAGCACTCATGAATGTTGTAGCAATCATTGCTATGTCTAAACCCATTTAGCCATCTACAACCTCGATTCATGACAGTCTTAATTCATACCTACTTCCAACATATGGACGACTGTGGAGTGTTTAAATAACTTAGTCATTCAAAAGAATAACCTAGCTATTATGGAAGTCAAAACATACAAACGTGAAACACAATAATAATCGAATCCAATATGTTCTCAGAACCCTTTTGAATATAAATAAAACCACCTTTTATTTATCACCATATTGATTACACATTATTCATTGTATAATGTTTCAAATAACCAACTTAATACTTGAATAAAACAATAGTTATCCCATGCTCCTAGCATGTACACTTTGTTTTTTCTAAACAATAGTTATGCCATACTTCAAGTATGCACACTATGTTTGTCTATGATCTTTACTTTGTGAAATAGATCAATTGAACATGAATCCAATGATGCCCATTTCACAATCTCAAATCCTTATTGTAAATGTAAGAATTTCTAGTTCCTACCATTTACCAAAAATCTGTTAGATTTTAAACTTATATGCACTGATCCTCTCATAATGATTATGCACAAGGTCACCAAAACCTTGTCATCAGTCATAACAGAGTATTCCAAAGAAGATCAGCTCTATGGAAACGAAGTCTCATATTCAAAGTACATTGCTTTGAACATCCTTCTTGCATTAAGGTTTTCTAATCTTACACAGATTGAATAACTTCCACCTATGGAGACATTTCCATAGTCCCATTTTGACCATCACTTCTGAACAAGAGTTGCCTCTTTTCAGAAAATGTCAATATGACCCTGCCAAAATTAACACTATACTTCCAAATGTCCTTGAGCAACCAATCTTTGGCAAACCTCAGATTGTCCTCGACAATTGCTTAATCACTTTAGTCATATCCAGTTGTAGACTTTTCCCTTCTAAATGCCCTGAGCATTTGGAAAATTTAGACAGGATGAATATTATAGCACATGAAATCGATCCTATATCCGAAGCATATGGGACACGATTCATGATGTCTCACATAAAGACATGATACTAGACCAGTCTTTTGCTACAATATTTTTTATTTTCCATGTTTTCAAAATTTAACTATGAAGAGGGATGTCGTAATCATAATCGAATTTTTGATAACGGAATATATATAGAATTTCCTTAAGTTGAACCATTCAAACATAAAATACATATATATATATATATATATATATATATATATATATATATATATATATATATATATATGTATCTCCTTGACTAAAGATGATCAAAATCTCAATTTAAGCTTTTAGAATTGAATTGAAGTATAATTTTCTCTCCCTTAGTTATAGCAAAACAAATTTTCAACCCCTGCAATTTCACGAATTGAAACATTTGTTTTTATATAATTAACATTGCTAGCTTGCAATAATAATAATCATAATTATCATGCTCCCACTAACATGATGATTATTAGCACAACACTTATGCTCCCACTAGCTTTGACATGTATTCAGAAATCGGTTGGACTTCTAAAATTTAGATTCATACACCCTTCCGTAGATAACTCACATGTGTGTCTAAAAAATTTCAAGAACTATGAAAAGGGATGCCGTAATCATAGTCTCAAGTGTTTAGACCTTTGCCATTTCTCACAAGTCCATGTTAGTATGCCAGTTAACCACACACGCTCCACTAACGACTTTGAAAATGCAAATATCACAATTATCTACTTAAAATCTACTTCGTGAAAGCGTTTCCTCACCATCATTCTCATGAATCGGAGAGAAACCTTATGACACTTAGATTTTATGGTGTATGAGTTCCTATCCATGTGAATTTGTCAAAACCATAATCACAAGACAAGGTTAGTGACAAATTCAAACTCATATGGATTGAACTTGTTCAATCTTAATTTCTTGCCACTTGGTAGCACAAAAACCCACCATTGCTTCCAAGTTGAACTCTGATAACTCACATGCATATTCAACTTATTTAAAGTAGGCACAAAAATAAGAATTATGTCAACACGATAGGTTGCAAACCTAAGTCGTGTGCTAGTGATAAAACTCAGGTTTTACTCTTGATTAAATCTTGAAATCCTTTCAGGATCTTTAAGACTCCCATTGTCCTCTTGACATATAAGTTTCCCTAGTCAAGGACCATTCCTTGACAAAACAAATATTCAAGGGATAGTGCAGAATCTTAACAAGACAAACACTTCACACAATTGGTCTTAGTTGGTCTTTGACTTATCCAAGACATCAAAACTTACCAATTTCAAATGTACAGGAGTAGAAAACATCTTACACCACATTTGATAAGTGTTTTAAACCTTACTTTATGTCACTCCTTGTTACAATCTTGGAGTATGACTCTAAGAGTTGTTTTGGAACGAAGTATGATTCATCTTCTTGATTTTAACCATTCCAACAATTCATGACCCCTCTTCTTAGTCATAACAATGCACTAAGATGTCCTTAGAGTATGAATTTGTGATATGGTATCTTAATCATTAAGATGATCATAAAACATGATACTAAAGTACTCTCCCATCTTTTCAGATTTGAGAAACTTTTATCTTTCTGCCAAATTTGATTCTTTCCCATTCGTTCTGTCACACATTGAAAACTTTTCAATGCTTCATAATTATACTTAAACTTGTAAGTATAACCATATTTACTAAGCTTTAGCAAGTCATGACGAATAGTCTTATCAATCTTTGTGGTGGACTTGACCAGTGCACAAGCATGTGTACTCGATCCCTTTAGTCCTATCCTTGTTCACATAAGGAATTAGTCTTAATTTTCCAAAGATGAAAATTCTCACCCATCATACGATACAGCTTGTATGATTCCAAGTTTCGGTCCAATTGAAACTTGGGTGATGAGAACCTTTCCTCATTTGGTAAATTCAGACACTACCACAAATGAAAGAATCAAATCCACTTTCCAATATTGCTATTACTGGAAACATATAAGCAACAATTTTTCACAAATGTCATTGTAAGGATATTTTTAAAATAAATAAAATTAAAACCCCTCTTTTTTTATTTAAAACTTTGCGGAAAAACTTATCCTTACAATCCATATGAAAACCTTGTTGTTATCTATTCCTAAGTAATATATCATAACTCTCAAGCAACAACTCAAAATTCTGATCACCGAACCATGTGATCGAAACCCATCTTCGCAATCAGAATCAGCATATACTTCTTTTAAGCTTCCTATCTTTTCTTTGATTCTTAAAAACATCAACATGTGACCCATTCACATTATGTAATAAGAATCTCCAAATAGGAACTTAATAGAGTTAGTCAGTGGACTTTAACTGAAGTAGAGTCAAACTTCTTGACTTGATCATGTTGGATATAGTGTCTAAGCCCATAACTATATTTGGTATGTACTTGACCCGACCCGGCATGGTCCATTTGGGTTGCACTTCACCCGAACAATTTATGGATAATATTTGAGAATAGTACAAGTTATTATTTATTAATATATTATAAGTTCTAATATATTAATATAAGATCATGTTATTTAATTAGTAGTGATCTATAATTAATCTAGGATTAATTTAGTGATCAAAGATATTACTAATTAAATATGGGCTTCTATATTTATATAGTGTGGGCTAATGCTTATGTGGAATGGGCTAGGCTTGCATAGAAAAGTCCATGGATACTCCATGGAGCTTTAACCCATGGATCTCATGGAAATGAAGAGACATGGGTATTAGGGTTTACATGGATGTAACCCTAATCCACCACACTATATAAAGGAGGCTTTGGTTCTTGAAATGACGACTAGTTGACACTTGTTGAGGTGAGGGCAATTTCAAGATAGTAGTGACTATTCTCTCAAAGTTCCAAGTTTGTGGTGATTTGTGACTTTCATTTGAGGCATCCACACTATTGGTGCTAGGCTCTAAAACTCCAAGCAATCAACTACAACTACAAGGTAAGTATTTCTACTAGCTTTATTTGATTCATGTTCCCCATGCCATGCTAGTTAGGATATAAACCTTGAAAATTAATTATTTGCATGTATCTTAGACAAACATAGATCCAAGGTTTATTAGGGTTGCATGTACACTTAAGAAGTGTTAGAATGCTCAAAACCCATCAGTGGTATCAGAGCCTAGGCTTGTTTGTTTGATACTTGATGCAATATGTTGGAAAAAGTTGAAAAACTTGCTGTCTGACTGTTGGACTCGCCGAGTCCATGGGGGGACTCTCCGAGTTCACTTGTATCTTCAACCTACTCACCGAGTAGGTTCATGCACTCGGCGAGTAGGGTCGACAGAGTGCAGATTTTCGACTTTAGTTGCTGGAAATGGATTAGAAACATTACCCTAAACTGTTTTGGTACTTGAAAACTTGTTTTAGATGGTGTAATGTCTTTTCTAATTCATTTACAACAACTAGTTATCAAAATTACAAAGATTAAGTGTGATTTTGATGTATGAAAGTGTTCATGTTCATGCTCTTGTTCTTATGATGTTTAGATGATCATAGGAATTATTTGTAAGTTACAAGAAGTGAAAAGTTTTGAAAGTTTACAAAACTTTCCCTCAAGTTTTGGAACAAGTAAAGTCAAGTTAAAACTTTAGTTCCAACCCTTAGAATTTTAAAAGTTAAAATTCAACCCTTATACTTATATTATTATGATTTAATAATTATATATATATATATATATATATATATATATATATATATATATATATATATATATATATATATATATGTATAAGAACAAAGTCGTCTTACCGCTAGTACGCCTCATTCACGAAGCCGGTCTATAAGGTGGGTATAAGGTTGTTGCCTATAAAATGGCAACTTAATGGGTGTCCACTCTCACCCACCGCTTGCTTAACTGGTGGAGGGTCGTTACCCGAACGGGTAAGACAAGGACTTATAAATTATCATTTAAAGTATGATGAATATTATAAAGTAACTAAATGTTTTATTAAATTCCCAATCTTAGTTACTTTAGGAAAAATGTGAATAAGGTGCTAATCCATGAAATTACACTTTACACTTTGTTTAAGTCGTTGGTGGAGCGTGTGTGGTTAACCGGCACACTAACTTGGACTTAACAAGGTAGGTAATGGGTGACTTAAGGTTTATTATAGTATCGGTGGAGCGTGTGTGGTTTACCGGCACATCGATTGAGTGATAAACTTTATGGGTACCAAGTGATTTGCATGGTTACTTCACACCTCGTTTTGTGATCCTCGGCATCCCAGTCACAAAACTTGGAGGGCACACTCGAGATTGAAACATGCCTATGAAAAGTTCATTGAATCTCAAAGAATCTAGGAATTTCTAAGAACCAATCAAAAACCTAATATTTAAATATTTCGGTTTTCATGGTGGAAATTGGTGAATCGTCATTCACCTACCTTTCGAATATGTTATAGCTTGGATTACGGCATACCTCTTCTAAGTTATATTATATTGTGATTGGATCCTAGCCTTAATATTACATTTGGGTGTTTTATTAAGGACTTTCTTAATCTCTAAACAAATCTTGTTCTCTTCTTTCAGATGTCTTCAAACAATGCTGCTTCTGGCTCGAATCCTAATGGCTCCTTTACCCTTATGAGCTTGTGTGGGAAAGTCACCTTTGATGGATCCAACTTCAATGAGTGGATCAGAAACATCAGGATGATTACCCGCTACGAGGACAAAGAATATGTCCTTGACAAGGAGCTTAAGGAGATCGATGTGACCACTGCAACTCCTCAGGAGATCGCTGACTTTCAGGCACATGAAAGAGATGCTACCAAAGTGGCGTGCATCATGTTGGCCACAATGACAACAGAACTCCAAAAGTCCTATGAGGATTTCTACCCTTATGAAATGCACCAAGATCTGATGGAAAGATACCATCAAAGTGCACGACAAGAGAGGTATGAAATCATCTGCTCCATGATAACAACCATGATGAAGGACGGGGAATCCGTCACGAGCCACATGCAGAAAATGCAAAGGTATGTGGATCGATTGCTGAAGCTAAATGTGAACTTCCCAGAGGAGCTTGCAATAGATATCATTTTGCACTCCTTACCATCGTGCTATGATCAATTCCGCATGACATATCACATGAATAAGGAAGAGGTCACCCTCAGCAAACTTCAGGGACTTCTCAAGACCGCAGAATCAGGTCTTAAGGGGAAGTCGGTTGTTAACACTCCTACTCCAAACTCAACTCTGGTTTTGGCAATCGGGAAAAGTCGAGGGAGGAAGAGAAAGAGATCTTCGAAGGGTACCAAGGCTCGGACCCTTGATGGCTCTTCTTCAAGTGGAACCAAGAAAGGTTTCATCACTCCTTCTTCTGACCCAAAAGAGGCTGAATGCTTCTATTGCCATGAAAAGGCACATTGGAAGCGGAACTGCCCAAAGTACCAGCAGGATGTGAAGGATGGGAAAGTTAAACCCAACCATGCAGGTATTTACACTATCTTATCTAATAACTCACCCCCATTCTAAATCTTGGGTCCTTGATACTGGTTGTGGTATTCATATTTGTTGTGACTTTCAGGGACTAAGAAGAAGTGAGAATGTGGAGCAAGGAAGAATAAACTTGATCATGGGGAATAGGAAAGCTTCACCTGTCACCAAGATTGGAGTTTATACTTTATCGCTAAGTAGTGGGTTTAGTTTAGATTTGAATAAATGTTGTTATTCGCCAGGAATGGCAAGAAATATTATTTCCTTACATGCATTGTACAAACAAGGGTTTACCTTTTCATTTAATAATGAAGTTGCTTCCATTGATGCTTTCTTTAATAATGTTCTTTATTTTAAAGCATTACCCTGTGATGGTGTGTATGAAGCTGTATCTATTGTGGATAACTTAGGAAATAATGTTTTGTGTATTGATTCTATTAATAATAATAACTTGGATAAAGCATCATTATGGCATTGTCGTCTTGGACATATAAGCAAGAAACGCATAGGCTAACTCCAAAAGGATGGAGTCTTGGAGTCGTTTGACCTAAAGTCAGATGATAGTTGCGAATCATGCTTACTTGGAAAAATGACAAAGTCACCCTTCACAGGCTCGTGTGAGAGGGGTGAAGGTTTGTTGGACCTTGTACACACGGATGTGTGTGGACCATTCAAACATGCCACAAGGGATGCTAATCGTTATTATTTGACTTTTACTGATGATTACAGTAGATATGGATATGTCTACTTAATCAAGCATAAGTCAGAGACTTTCGAGAGGTTTAAGGAATTTAAACAGGAAGTCGAGAATCAATTGGGAAGGAACATTAAGATGCTTCGATCCGATCGAGGTGGTGAGTATCTTAGTTCAGAGTTCCTCGACTATCTTAGGGAATGTGGGATGGTCTCACAATTGACACCTCCCAGGACACCACAGTTGAATGGTGTAGCTGAGAGGCGTAATCGAACCTTGTTGGATATGGTTCGTTCCATGATGAGTCGAGCTACGCTACCACTTTCATTCTGGGGGTATGCCTTAGAGACTGCTGCCTATATTCTTAATCTAGTCCCTACAAAGAAAGTTGCCAAAACTCCTCACGAGATGTGGACTGGTAAAGTACCTAAACTAGACCACATCAAGATTTGGGGTTGCGAGGCTTTCGTGAGACGCGAGACTCATGATAAGCTTGAACCTCGAAGCGAGAGGTGTATTTTCATCGGCTACCCACAGCAATCCTTTGGTTACCTAATGTGGTCTTTGTAGCAAGAAGAGGAGTCTTTCGAGAGAGAGAATTTATAAGCCAAGGAGACAGTGGGAGGCAAATTGATCTTGAAGAAATTCAAGAGTCAAGTGGTGAAGGAACTTCGAACACTAGCCCTCAACTTGAGGAGGAAACTCCTGTTGAGCCAGTTGACGAGCCTGTACCTCTGAGGCGTTCCACGAGAGTTAGGAATGCACCTGAGCATTACTATGGTTTCCATATTACTGCGGAAGGTGAGACACTTATTAGTGATGAGACACTAGTAGGTCTGGATGAACCTAACAGTTACGCGGAAGCCATGGCAGGCCCTGAGTCTGCTAAATGGAAAGAGGCTATGGATAGCGAGATACAATCCATGTATGACAATCGAGTTTGGAACTTGGTTGAGAATGTACCAGGTCGTAAGACTGTAGGGTGCAAATGGATCTTCAAGAAGAAGACCGACATGGATGGTAATGTACACACTTATAAGGCACGACTGGTTGCAAAAGGTTATTCTCAAACTCTGGGAGTTGATTATGATGAAACCTTTTCACCAGTGGCTAAGATAAAGTCTATTAAGGTTCTGTTAGCCATTGCTGCATTTCATGACTATGAAATATGGCAAATGGATGTCAAAACTGCTTTCCTTAATGGAAAGTTGGCTGAGGATGTTTACATGGTTCAGCCAGAGGGTTTTGTTAGTACGGAGTACCCCAATAGAGTGTGTAAGCTCGAGAAATCCATTTATGGATTGAAACAGGCACCTTGCAGATGGAATCTTTGCTTTGATGAGAAAGTCAAGGAATTTGGCTTTTCAAGGAGTGAAGATGAATCTTGCGTCTATATCAAGGCTAGTGGGAGCATAGTCAGTTTTTTGGTACTGTATGTGGATGACATACTACTCATAGGAAATGACATCCCAACCCTGCAGGAAGTAAAGTCCTGGCTTGGGAAGTGTTTCGCTATTAAGGACCTTGGTGAAGCTGACTATATCCTAGGGATAAGGATTTTGAGAAACAGGAGTAAAAGACTAATTGGACTTAGTCAAAGCACCTATGTGGACAAAGTGTTGAAAAGATTCAACATGCATAACGCCAAGAAAGGTGAGTTACCCATTCAGAGTAATGCCAGATTAAGTAAGACACAAAGCCCTAGTACTGAGGCTGAGATAGCAGAAATGAGTCGACTACCTTATGCTTCAGCTGTAGGATCGATCATGTATGCTATGACGTGTACTCGACCTGATGTAGCCTTTGCTTTGAGCATGGTTAGCAGGTATCAGGAGAACCCTGGCAAGGAACACTGGACTGCGGTAAAGAATATCCTCAAGTACCTGCGAAGGACTAAGGACTGGGTCCTTACCTTCGTTGGGAGTGATGACTTGAGAGTTGTAGGGTATAGTGATGCTAGCTTCCAGACTGATAGGGATAATTTCCGCTCTCAGTCGGGCTGGGTCTTTACCTTAAACGGAGGAGCAATCACTTGGAAGAGTTCCAAGCAGGAGACAGTGGCTGATTCCACTTGTGAATCAGAGTATATAGCAGCAAGCGAGGCAGCAAAGGAGGCGATATGGCTAAAGAACTTCATCGGAGACCTTGGAGTTGTACCAGTTATAAAAGAGCCAATGGAGATTTTCTGTGACAGCAATAGTGCGGTTGCCTTAGCCAAGGAACCAAGAGATCATGGGAGATCAAGACACATTGATAGAAAATATCACTTCATCAGACATCGAATAGAAGAAGGAATCCTCGTGGCAAAGAGGGTATCATCGGATGAGAACCCAGCAGATCCCCTCACGAAGGGATTGAGTAGGGTTAAGCATCTCCAGCATGCTCGGAGCATAGGGCTGAAGGATGATATAAGTTTTAGTAGTTAGATAAATTATGAAATTTGTAAAGTGTAATTGAAATTTGATGATGAATAAAAGGTGTTTTATTTATGAGTAAAGTGTTGCTATCTCTTGTCGATCATTTACTTTATTTCTTTTTGCATGTTTTGACCTCCAGAATAATTATGTTTGGTATATCATATTATTCAAACCTCCACAGTCGGTCATATGTCGGAAGTAGGTATGAATCAAGACTGTCATGTTTGGTTGTAGAGGTCTAAGGTGTTGGACAAGGCTACAACAATCATGAGTGCTCATAAGTTCTGAGCATTGGACTCAACCCACGCTCACTGGAATCACTTCATGGAATTCTATCTCGAGTGATCGTGAGACGGTAATATCATATAAGTCTTCAAACCTAGAGATATGATTTGTTACTTACGAGTTGGTTATGCATTAATTGTACGAAAACGCATTGGTAACTCGATGTTATAAAACGTGCTTTTGTGTGTAATTCAATGAGTGGTAGAACAAACATATGAGTCGAAGTTTATCTGTTCCTTCTTGGATTAGAAGCTGATATCTGGGCCTCTCGATGATTTTGTTTTGACCTATGTACCGGGCCCGGTCAGAACTAAGTTGATGTGTTCAATTAAGTTCTTTGTCAAGCAAATCGGAAATCGGGAAACAAATGCTGGACAATAAGCAAGACTATGTTCCATGTATTTGTCCAACTGATATCTAGAATAGAGGATTATATGATCACTTATCTTAAATGGCGCGTTCTAATTCAACAGAGTTTAAAGAGCTACAATTGCTGATCGGTTCCTGAAGTCATACTTGCAACTATAGTTATTAGACTTATCCAAGTGGGAGACTGTTGGATATAGTGTCTAAGCCCATAACTATATTTGGTATGTACTTGACCCGACCCGGCATGGTCCATTTGGGTTGCACTTCACCCGAACAATTTATGGATAATATTTGAGAATAGTACAAGTTATGATTTATTAATATATTATAATTTCTAATATATTAATATAAGATCATATTATTTAATTAGTAGTGATCTATAATTAATCTAGGATTAATTTAGTGATCAAAGATATTACTAATTAAATATGGGCTTCTATATTTATATAGTGTGGGCTAATGCTTATTTGGAATGGGCTAGGCTTGCATGGAAAAGTCCATGGATACTCCATGGAGCTTTAACCCATGGATCTCATGGAAATGAAGAGACATGGGTATTAGGGTTTACATGGATGTAACCCTAATCCACCACACTATATAAAGGAGGTTTTGGTTCTTGAAATGACGACTAGTTGACACTTGTTGAGGTGAGGGCAATTTCAAGATAGTAGTGACTATTCTCTCAAAGTTCCAAGTTTGTGGTGATTTGTGACTTTCATTTGAGGCATCCACACTATTGGTGCTAGGCTCTAAAACTCCAAGCAATCAACTACAACTACAAGGTAAGTATTTCTATTAGCTTTATTTGATTCATGTTCCCCATGCCATGCTAGTTAGGATATAAACCTTGAAAATTAATTATTTGCATGTATCTTAGACAAACATAGATCCAAGGTTTATTAGGGTTGCTTGTACACTTAGGAAGTGTTAGAATGCTCAAAACCCATCAGATCAATCTTATGATCTTTCAGGTAAATATGGCAGCTTCGCAATCAGTGTCCCTCCCTTTGGCAATAAAACATATGGACCGTTTGGTAATGGCACATGAGACTATCTCAGACTTAGCCTTTCTCTTTACTATTTGGTCAACCGAGTTGACTATGGTCGATCCCTTTCCATTGGCAAGAGAAATCCTTTTCTAGATATCCAGTGCTACCATTGTCAATGTCCATTTAAAGTTTTGGGAAGTTGATCTTCTAACAAAATTTGCTTTACTAGTGTTCCAAATCATTGCTGATTCCGCAGCACCAAGCAAATAGATAAGATCATTAAGGGTCATGTCATAGTCTATCTCATAGTAGTCCCAAAGGGACTCACTATGTTACCAAGAAAGTGATTGAATATCCAACTTTCACAAGACTTTGACACCCAACTCTCCCGGCTTGTCAATATGTGACTTTATCTCCAAGATGTGAGCACACATAGACTATGCTTGCCAATAGGGCTTGAGTGACCTTAAACTTGTGGGTTAGGGAGAATAAATAGAGGAGGTGGAGGAAGAGAAGCATGATGTTGAGGGACATCATTTTTAAGAGGAAAGCTTGTTCAAGGAGATTTGGGAAGATCATAGTTATCTGAACCAGATATCTATAATGGGAGATAATCAAGTTAGTTGATTCAAAATCCTTAATATAACACCCGATATGAAATATTAAGGCTAGGACCCAACACAATATTTTATAACTTGGAAGAGGGATGCCGTAATCCAAGCTATAGAATATTTGAAGGTAGGCGAATGACGATTCACCAATTTCCACCATGAAAAACGAAATAATTAATTAGGTTTTAATTGGATTTGAAACTCCTAGATCTTTTGAGATTCATTGAACTTTTCAATGGCATGTTTCAATCTCGAGTGTGCCCTCTTAAATTTTGTGACTGGGATGCTGAGGATCACAAAACAAGGTGTGAATAACCATACTAATTCACTTGGTACCCTTAATATTATCACCTAATCAATGTGCCAGTTAACCACACACGCTCCATTGATCTAGGACAAACATTAAGTCACCCTTCGTGATCCTTACTAGTCCAAGTTAGTGTGCCGGTTAACCACACACGCTCCACCAACGACTTGGTAAGATACAAAGTGTGAATTCCATGGGCTAGCACCATGTTCACATTTTTCCTAAAGTAACTAAGACTGGGAATTAAAAATATTTAGTTACTTTATAATAATCATTATACTTTTAATGAGGATTTAAAGTCATTGTCCTACCCGTTCGGCTAACGACCCTCCACCGATCAAGGAAGCGGTGGGTGAGAGTGGACACCCATTAAGTTGTCATTTTATAGGCAACAACCTTATACCCCCCTTATAGACCGGCTTCGTGAATGAGGCCTACTAATGGTAAAACGACTTAATCTTATACATATATATAATTATTAACCATTAATCTTATAATAGTATAAGGGTAGAATTTTAACTTTTTAAACTTCTAGGGTATGGAATTAAAGTTTGTGTAAGACTTTACAAATTCCAAAACTTGAGGGCAAGTTTTGAACAATTCAAAAACTTTTGGATATTCATAACTTATGAGTTTTAATTAAGTGTTTAAAACTTTTAATGAAGAGTCTCTTGGAAATCCATAACTTGAGGACAAGTTATGGAGTCCATAAAAACATTTATTAGAAAAAACTCTTCAAAAGTGTAACTTATGACTTCTTAAAAAACATTTAAAAGAAAACCTTTCGGAATTCCATAACTTGAGGACAAATTATGAATTCCATTAAAACACATTAAGATCAATAATTAACTAACAAACAATTTGCAAATAATTCCTATGATCTAACAAATCTCATAAGTTCATGAACATTCATAATCAACAACTTTCAAGAATCATATAAGCATATATAAACTTGAAACTTTGATTATAACTTTGGAATTGGTCCACCATCATCATTACCACATCAAAAACAGGTTTTATAAGTTCAAAACAGTTTAAGGTAATGATTCTAGGCCAATTCCAGCACCAAAACTCGAAAATCTGCACTCAGGCCTGCCAACTCGTCGAGTGCATGAACTGACTCGGCGAGTTGGTTGAATATACACATGTACTCGGCGAGTACCATGAAGGACTCGGCGAGTCGGCTTTGCAGAATGCAGTTTTTCGACATTTTTCAGCAATTTGCATCAAGTATTCAAGAAAACAAGCCTAGTCTCTGATACCACTGTTGGGTTTTGAGCATTCTAACACTCCTATGGTGTGCATGCAACCCTATAAACCTTGGATCTATGTTTTCTTCTAAAATACATGCAAATAATAATTTCCAAGGTTTCTTCCTAACTAGCATAGCATAAGGATTATGAATCATAAAACTACTAGTAGAAATACATACCTTTTGATGGTGGTTGATTGCTTGGAGTTTAAGAGCCTAGCACCAATAATGTGAATGCCTCAAGTGGAATCACAAATCACCACAAACTTGGAAAACCTTGAGAGAATAATATGCTTATGTAGAAATCGGCCACCCTTAGTTCTCACACAACTAGTTGCCAATTCTTGCAATATGTGCATCTTTATATAGTGTGGAGGATTAGGGTAAACCCTAATAACCCATGTCTTTTCCTTTCCAAGGATCCACGGGTTAAAAGCTCCATGGATCATCCATGGACCCCCATGCATGCTTAGCCCATTCCTAATGAGTTTAAGCCCACATTGTATAAAATGCAATAGTCCATGTTTAATTAGTCTTCCTTTTAATCACTAAATTAATTCATAATTAATTTAAGACTAAGACTAATTAAATAACATGACTTCATATTAATATATTATAACTTATAATATATTAATAAATCATAAACATACTATTCTCATAAGATTATCCATCTAAATTGTTCGGGTGAAGTGCAACCCAAATGGATCATGCCGGGTCGGGTCAAGTATATACCAAATAAGTTATGGACTTAGACACCTTATCCAACAGTTTCATCACATGGACTTCCTGATTACGGTGATTATTGTCCTTATTATAAGGTTCTATATAGATTTTGTTCAATATTTTAAGGTTTCGAGAACCTAAATCAATATGAATCCTTGAATGACATACCATCGTTGAAAATGTTTAAATTTGTGACCAAACTTGGTTTAAAATCACAATGAACAAGTTGACACCTGAGTATTTTGGCCTTCTCAAAGGCCTATTTATCGATTTCTAAATCACAACACCTGATATTCTAAAAGTTTATTTTTATAAACTATTATTTATATATTTTAGATTTTTACTTAGTAGGACATTAAATTAATAAAGAAATTAAGGAAAACGAAAAAAAAAAGGACGATAAACAGTACAAGTGGTTTGGGTATGTATAAATGGAAGTAATAACCATTTAGGGGGTGTTTGGCAAAAAAGCTTATTGCTTATTATTTATTAGCTTATAAGTTAATAAGTAAGTGTAGAGTAACTTATGAAAAAAATGACGTATTAGAGGTTCTCCACCGGAATAAGTTATTTTAATCCAAACACTTTTTTAAGTTATAGTGATGTGGAACCTAATAAGTTGTTTTAAAAAAGCTTAGCCAAACACCCCCTTAATATGGTATGGTAATGCTCTTGAAAAATAGATGTCATTTAATATTCATTTCTCGAAGTGAACGCAAAATGGTTTTAACTCTAAAGAGATCAAATTATTCACCGCCCGCCGCTTTGCACGGGTAGACGGCTAGTGTATATATATATATATATATATATATATATATATATATATATATATATATATATATACAAGTCATCAAATAAATAACGTAATGCCGGGAGACCAAAACCCAAGAACCCTAGGGGTTGTGATTTCCTTGCTACGCGTATGGGTCCTGTGCTTTCAGTAGTACGGGCCCATACTACCTTCCACACCTACCCATATTTGTCTCAAGTATCACCACAACGCCCTAACGATATCATCAGCATAAAAATTCGCCCAACCCTCACTTCTAGAGGAATATCAACTATCTCACATCTAATCTCACCACTTCTCATAACTCATATATCCATGAAACTTCCATCATCCCCTGCAGCACTAGTGCATGCTAGCTGTACATAATGCTGGACCCAATAGACTTTTGAATATCCAATCCTACCCGAAGGCCGATTCAATATTCTCAGGCTATAAGGTCTTTATTATGCACAGCCGCGATGCATACACTAAACATCTACAGTTATGATGTTAATTCCACATACAAGAAACCCTAGGCTAATAGACATCATGCAATCAGGCAATTCTATCATGTGATTCCTGAAGATCCCTAGCCTAGTACTAACATGCTGTTCTAACATATCAGAATACCAAATAACTGCATGACATTTTGGGGTTTACTTACAGGCTCCGACTGATCGTACCCTTTGTATCCTCCATCCTTTATTTTGAAAACCATTTTAAAACTTATTTTCCGAAATCTCCTTGATTTGAGACTGGATTCACATGAGTGTTCCTCTAATTCACTCAAACCAAGGCTCTGATACCAACTTGTAACAACCATAGATTTTACGCCAAATTCAAACTTTTTAAATCATAAATAAAAAAACCAAATACTATATAGTAAAAACTATATCTCCTCCATGATGGGTCAGATTTTTATAAAGTTTATATTTTTTTTTGGAATCACGTTGAGGTGTACATTCCGAATATGTTAATCTGCTCATAAGATGACACGCCTTTTTGGGCACTTATTTTTGAGCTTATTCGTTGTAATAATCGTGCTTGGTAAGGACGTAATCGAATATCTTTATTAACAAATCGAAATATTACATTACTATCTTGTTATACTTTATTGTCTATGTCGATTTCTAAAGGCGGTCGGTGGCGCTTTTGTATTGGTTGTCACATCATTGATTGAAGGGAAATGTATCATCTAACCTTAAGCTTAAGCTCATATCATTGCTTGGAGCATTAAATTCGAATTTAAAGGACAAGGGCTTGAAAACCCATCAAACATCCTCCAATCTTACAAATCTCACAACTATTTATTGGTTAAAGCTTGGAGATGGATCAAAGAGTAGAATCACATCAATTATTTCACAATAACAACCTAATTTAATTATGAATTTGTTGATGGTTAAGGAAACTCATAAAAACAACTCCAATCTCACAACCATTTGTTGGTTTGGATATTGAAGATGGATTAAGAAAAGGAACTACATCATTAAAATCATATAAACATCACTAGTAGAGTATGAAATTCGGATTTACCATTTCATCAAAACCATAATTCGAATTTGGGGAAAAAGAGGAAGAAGAATTACATTTGATGCAATATTTTGGAAGGGTTTAGTAAAGATTCATCAAGCAATTCCAATCACCAAAACACCATGGATTTAAGATGGAAATTTGTTCAAATGGGAGGAGAAGGGCTGAAAACATGATTGGGAATAGGGATTCAGAATTGGGGGGGGGGGGGGGGGGGGAATGTGAAAGAAGATGACTTCAACCAAAAACTTTTTTCATTCCTTATAAAAGCCTTTTTAAAATTACTCCAAACTAACTAAGAAACAACAGTTAACTTCCAAAACGGTCCCTTTCCATCCTAACCTCTACAAACTAAGTCCAAGTCACTAAACTTTTGTCATTCCTTATAAAAGCCTTTTTTAAAATTACTCCAAAACTAACTAAGAAACAATAGTTAACTTCCAAAACGGTCCCTTTCCATCCTAACCTCTACAAACTAAGTCCAAGTCACTAAGTTGGTCAACTCTCAAGTCAAACTAAGTTTCACACATTTGACGCAAATGATCCTTCTAACAAAAATACGTTGCTAGACATTAAAATTCCATTATTTTACAAATACCAACTAATGAAAATATTTTTATCATTCTTATTTGTTTTAATCATTTCTTCACATTTCCATTATTTAATTTATTTTATTTCAAATTAAAGAAAATTTTTTATTTTAATCAAAAAGCCCAAAACTTTTAGCCCGCATAATTTGGTGTCAAGACCAAGTTAGGACCAAATTCGATTGATTGATATAAAAAGAAGTGTCAATTATCATGGATAAAAAGAGTAACATTGACAAAGCATGGGCTGCATGGCATGGGGTGAGTTGTTTGAATTTTGCATGGCAATATTACAAATACAAAGTATCAACATGCTACTGTTAAGTGTTAACTATAGAAAAAGTTCTTCTTCACTTAGGTTTTGACTTTTGAGTGTCACGCATAGGCTAGATGTACTTGAAGAGTGTGAGCAAGTCATGCTTATACATCGTGCATGATAAATAATACCTGAAAAATGTTTTTTCTAGGGTACAATTCTCATTGATGGAAGCAAGTCAAAGATTAGAATACGTTGTGCATGTGACAACGATTAGAATTATCAAGAAAGCACATTCAAGGTTGTGTTGCACGTTTGTGCATGATGAATCTTGTATTGTAAAAAGGTCTTCAACAAAATCACGCCGTTCATGGCATTTTTGATTCGTGAATGCAATGTAATACTCGTACTTTGCTTGAAATGAAACATACCATGCTTATATTCAAGACTTGTTTTTTGTTTTTTTTTTTCTTTTCTTTTTCTAGGTTTTCTGGTACCTCAACTGAATACCCAAATACCATTTTTTTTCCAAAATTATAGAACCGGTACCGGATCATATATGCATAATCAGTACCGCTTAAGGTCCGATTCCGGTAAGGGACCGGTTCAAGATCGGATATTGGTCCTATGTGCTCATGCCTATCGATACCTACACTCTTAAAATAGATATACATTTAAATTCAAGACCTGAAAAGTAATTAAATATTAAGAAAAAAACAAAGAAGATGAATAAAAAACAAGAAAAAGAAAATTCAGCTATTTAGTTGCCCCACGCACCAAGCCCAATCATTCTAAGTTCTATCTGAGACAAAAGATGATCCATTTATCGGACTTCTTATTCCTTAACCCACCAGGCCCAATTATACACCCTTGACCCGACCCATTCCTTTTCCTTGAACAGCAGAACTAGAAAGAACGTCACAACAAAATAACAATTTACCCCTGCCACTGCAGCTCCCGTCCGTCTGCGACACCCACCGCAACCACTGTCGTCCGACCAGAGCACCACCGTCAGGCTTCGCCTTCCACAATCTCTTCGATTTTCATGTTTCACTCGTCTCTCCCGTACCTCTCGCACACCACAGCAGTCAACAACATCGAACTCCCAACCATCGCACCATCCACTTCTTCTTTTGCAATTCAGGTATGATTTATACAGTTTGATTATGCCTCTGTAACTAATCAGGTTGGTCATTCTTTCAAGAGTTGTACTTTGGGCTTCCAGATTGATCCTGGTTGTATTTTGACTTTGTGCAAAGTCATAGGCATTTAAATAGGCAATCTAACACCACTTGATTCAAGGCTTTGATTTACATTCATATTTTATTGTTGGATTAGGATTATTGTGGTCTTGGGCCTTGTTTTTCCAGATTAAATGCCTTTGTGAACTGAACTATAGTGAGGTGCCAAAATTGTTCAGTTTTGTTTTCTGAAAGCTTGTAGTTTTGTACAACAGGGTGTCGATTTGTCAAACATATTCTTTGGAAAATGTTGTACAGGCTTGAGGGAGGGGAGATATACGGTGACCGGTGAGCTTTACCATGAACAGTAACATACCCATAGTTGTCCTACCCATTTTCCCAATGATTTATCATCACATCAACTAAACGAGATGCTAGTATTTTATCATGTCAAAAGTAGAATTCTAATCAACATTCTGATGTAACCAAATTTTATAAGCAACACTAGAAATAACAGTTTAACTTACCTTTTTTGCCAATATGAATGTCTCTTAACTTTTACCTAAAATAACAACATATTTACAATTTTTTTTACCAAAGCCGTTTTTATAATACAATAAAGGTTGTAGTCAACACACATGAGCTTAATCATTCTTAACTTTGTAAACTACAATCTTATTGTTAACCAAAATACAGTACAGGTTGATATGCATGATAACTTAAAGCAATTACCTTATATCTTAATTCAAAATACAAAGGATTAAGCTCCAAGTCTGCAAAAACAATAGTACAAGGAGTCAAGGACGTCTTGCAAGACAAGTTATGTGCATGTTTTTAGGGATGTCCATCAAACAGTGAATGCAATGGATTTATTATCAAAACTTTGCAGTTCAAAATAATTCTTGAGGCAAACAACAGATTCTGCAAAACCATTGAATTTAAGTGTTCATGAGAAAAGAATGAAACTATGATGAACCGTGTTGTAACAGTATTTTAAATTTATCTCTCATTAAAATGAAAAAAAATGCACCGACCTTCTCAGTAATGAGGCATCCAGATGCGAGATCCGTATATATCACTTGGATAAATTGTACAAACTCAAGATCCTGAAACCATTATGACATCCAAGTTTCAACAGAAATCCCTTGCAATGATGAAATATGCTCTACCATAACCCGGACAACATAATAAAATGGGAACACATCTTGGCTTAAAAAAGTGTGAGGCGCTCGATGCATTAAGGGCCAAAAGCCGAGGCATGATTTACCTTATTACTAAAAACACTTTTAATTTAATTCCACATAACATAATTTACCTTATTACTAGAAATATTTTTACTAATAACCAAAAGTAGTTCCACAACAAACGTTAAAACCATAACAATAACAAGTCCATGAATCTTAAATAACAAACCAAAAAGTAGTACCAAAAGGACCAACTAAAAATTACTTCCCAAGATCATTAAACCCAGGTTCATCTCTCTCATCATCAAACCCTCCAATGTCTTCTTCCACCTCATCTTCGTCCTAAGAGCATTGGTCCTTTTCCGTGAGCACTTCTTGATGTTCAATTAACTAATATAAACCTCAACTTCAGCGTCCCATCCTCCATGTTCAGTGCAATATCACCATGGCAGCTGTCTGGAAGAAACCAATGGCATGATCAAATCACTTTTTGACATATGTAAACAATGTTAATTCAAGGGGAAAACAGAGTTAACATACCATCACTACCCATGATTAGATCCAAAGCCAAACATTCCGCAAGGAACTATGATATGTTTCATGTCCAGTTCTATCAGCAGCACATGCACAATGATAACTATGTGTGACGATTGCTTCCTGATCATTGGAACTCCTGATTACAGGAATTGGTTCATATGTTAGGACCAATAGCAACACGAATACAATTTCAAATGAAGAAAAGGGATAAAGGGAATAATTTTTTAGATGTTCGTTAATTTTCACAAAACCCATAATGATGAACAATAATATTCTATGATATGCACGTAAAAGAAATGGCATGGCCGGTTTTTAGGACTCCGATAAGGCTCCACATTTAAGACAAATGATGAATAAGATACTCTACGGATTCTAATAGTATGTATAGTATTTGTATTTTTGTGAATATGATTGTTGACTTTTGGCAGATATATCAACCATTGTCATAAAAATTTAATTTATAAGTCAAAATCAAATCAAAGTAAAATGATATATCAATGACAGAGAGAGAGAGAGAGTACCTATTACAATAGTTCCATCGTGAATGGGGGTGGATCATATACATGTAAGGTTTGCATCTCGGATGTAAACCCACACGAATCAAGAAGCTCTGTTGACCCAACAATATGTAGACCTTTCAATAAAAGAATGCTCTGCGGAAGATCACTTATTCTTGTACCTTCTATACTCAACTCTTTTAAACATTCTCTACAGCCAAGTTCCTCAGGTAACCTCTCAAGTAACGAACAATCATTAAGTTGGAGATATTTCAAATGTTTCAACATACAAATGCTATCTGGAAGACCTTCAATATTTGTATCTGACAAATCTAGATTCTCTAAACATTCTAATTGGCCAAGATCTTCGGGTAACTTTTCAAGATGCGAACACGATTTAAGATTGAGATATCTCAGATTTTTCAACAAAAAAATGCTATCCGGAAGACGCTTAATATTTGTATATGACAAATCAAGATCCTCTAAACATTCTACTTGGCCAAGATCTTCGGGTAACTTTTCAAGAAGCAAACACGATTTAAGATTGAGATATCTAAGATTTTTCAACATAAAAATGTTATCCGGAAGATGTTCAATATTTGTATCCGACAAATCCAGACTCTCTAAACATTCTAATTGGCCAAGATCCTCAGGTAACTTCCCATGAAGAAAACATGAAATAATTTGGAGAGATTTCAGATTTTTCAACATACAAATGCTATCCGGAAGATACATAATCTCTGTAGATGAAAAACTTAGCTCCTCGAGACATTCTAACTTGTCAAGATCCTTGAGCAACTCTATAATATTGCCTTCGAGTTCAAGCCTTCTTAAACATCGTAACCCACAAATAATTCCTGAAAACGTCTCCAGGTTAGTGCAAGCACACATACCTTGAGAAATAAGCATCTCAACATTTCCAATGGATGAAGGTCGACCTTCTACATAGTAACAACTAAACTGAAACTTTGGCAAGCTATTTTCGGGATGAAGTAGGCAGCTATCTACGGACTTCACAGTCAGATGTAACTCAGCTAAAGGGCCAACCTCAAGTGATTCATCAATGCTACAAGAAGGGTAATCCTCAAGTACACAAGAAGTATAATCCTCATGCGGCTCATCAACACTACAAGAAGTATATTCCTCAAGTGATTCATCAACACAACAAGAAGTGCAATCCTCAAATACACAAGAAGTATAATCCTGAAGCGGTTCATCAGCATTACAAGAAGTATATTCCTCAAGTGATTCATCAACACTACAAGAAGTGTAATCCTCAAGTACACAAGAAGTATATTCCTCAAGTGATTCATCAACACTACAAGTATATTCCTCAAGTGATTCATCAACACTACAAGAAGTATAGTTCTTTATCTCAAACAAAAAATGTTCAAACCCCAGAGTACGTAAGTATAAGCGAACAAGCTTTTTCAGACCACCAATGGGAGGGAGAAGTTCTACCAAATTACAACATTTTTCAAGATCTAACCTCTCGAGATTTGGAGTCAGTCCAAGGTCAAGGGTTCTCAACTTTGAATGACTAATGTTGAGGTTGGTGAGCATTTGACATTCATTTCCCATGTAAAGTTCTTCCAGGTGAGAATTTTTAGAAAGATCTAGATTCCTGAGATTTGGAGTCTGCCCAATGTCAAGGGTCCTCAACTTTGAATTAGTAAGTCGTAAAGATTGGAGATTTAGACATCTATTGGGCATGTGAAGTTCTTCCAAATTGTTGCATTCAGCAAGATACAACTCTTCAAGATTTGGAGCGAGACCAAGATCAAGGGTCCTCAAACTTGAACCTTCAAGGTTGATGTATTTGAGCTTTAAAAATTCAATGGGCATGTGAAGTTCTACCAAATGACAACATAGTCGAAGATATAACGTCTCGAGATTCATAGTAAGCCCAAGGTTAAGGGTCCTCAACTTCGAATGACTGATGTTGAGATTGGCGAGCTTTTGACATTCATGCCCCATGTAAAGTTCTTCCAAGTAATGAGAATCTCCAAGATCTAATTTGCTGAGATTTGGATTCAGCCCAATGTCAAAGGTCCTCAACTTTGAACGCTTGAGTAGTAAGTATTTGAGATTTAGACATCTATCGGGCATCTGAAGTTTTTCCAAATTGATGCAAAAGCTAAGAATCAACTCTTCCAGATTTGGTGCCAGCCTAAGGTCAAGGTTCCTGATCAACCTTGAACCTACGAGGTTGACATATACTAGCTTTAAACATTCAACAGACATGTGAAGTTTTACTAAATTAGAACACTCTCCAAGATCCAACTTCTCAAGATTTGGAGCAAGTCCAAGGTCAAGGGTAGTCAACATTGAAGAACTAAGGTCCAGGATTCTCAGCTTGTTAAGAACCTAAAGATTAAAAAAAAAAGCAAGATGAATGTTAGTGTAACAACAAAGCAATCTATGTATAGCAATATAATAATTCATGCAAAACAATCAACCAACCATAATTCTACCTTTCTTTCTCCCCCTTCCCAAAGTTGTATGATTTCACTGCCAACCATCTTAAGTGCAACAAGGTTATTAGCTTGAAATGTTATGGGTAAAGACCTAAATGGGTAATAGATCAAACTCAAGTATCGTAAAGCATTTGGAAATTCGGGGTTGACTATATTAGAATCCCAATGCCGAGAACGAACAGCTCCCACGTAAAGAAATCTAAGTTCCTTCATCTTTCCAAGTCCTTTTATATCAAATTTCCGGTCGCGAATTTGAGTATCAAGCCGAATGCACCTTGTCCCTTTAGTACCCTGTAATCCAAAAGAGGCCACCATGAATCTTGTAACTTGTAGCAAATGAAATTGTGTTAGTTTTTCCTAACTTACAAATAAAAATTAATCCTTACCAAATCATTAGCCAATATATTTTCAATTTCTTCGTAGATCCACAATCGGGTATGTTTGTGAGGTTTGTCCGGGTGCGAGCGACGTACAATATTTCTGCCCATTTCTTCAATATGGTCATGCATGGCCACATACTTGTAATCATCAGAATTATCATTAATTGTTATGAGAGATTTTTGCTCAAGAACTCTTAAACCATTTATAGCATGAAACCCACAGCTTTCAAGCGCTTTGATTGCATCGTCTTTCCGCCAACCTTTCATGATGCATGCAACATCTAGAAACATTTCCTTGTAATCCTCCTCTAGAGCAATATAGCTTAGTTCCAATTTTTTCAAGGTCTCATTTAACGGAATTGTTTTTAGTCGTTCTAGGGCATCTTTCCATTCAGGCTCATTTTTACCACAAAGAAACGAACCCAAAACTCTGATCGTTAACGGAAGACCAGAGGCATAACGTACAACTCTTCTTCTTAGATTTTCATACTCTTGAACTTGAATCTCTCTCCCAAAAGCATACCTATTGAAGAGGCAAATTGCTTCGTTATATGATAACAAATTAACATCATGAATTAACTTCACATGGTGTGCTACCAACACTTGCTTGTCTCTTGTTGTGATGATAATTATACTTCCCGGCATAAACCAACTAGGTTCACCAGCTAGAGCCTCAAGCTGGTCTTTGTGATCCACATCATCTAGAACAACAAGAACTTTTCTATGACGCATCATCTTTTTTATCAGGTGTTTTCCATCAGAAACATCTTTTATTCTGATTTTTTTATCATTCAAAACATCTGAAAGGAGTTGATTTTGCAAAGACTTCAAACCGAAGAAAGATACAGTTGAAACTTCCCTGACATTCTCGACGAAGCTTTTACCTTCAAATTGAAAGGATATTTGATCAAAAAGAGCTCTGGCCAAAGTTGTTTTCCCACCACCTCCGATCCCCTTGATCCCCATCATACGAACATCATTAGTACCGGTTCCTAAAGATGATAAAACATCATTGATCCGGGACTCCATTCCAACTAAATTTTCATCAACGTTGAAACTAATGGAACGTAACTCCAATGAAAGCTCTTCAACAATCTTTTTGATGAATTTAGCTTCATGCCTGTATTGTAAAGAAGATTCAATTAGTTTACACCCCTATGAGATTTATAACATACAACCGTATATGAAAAATAACATATATATTTTTATGTTTAATCTTTTAACAAAACTTGCAACTTGAGTTAAATTTCTACAATCTAAGATGCCATTTACAAGCCTTTTACATCCAGGGTAAACTTGGATCAGAAAGAAACAAACCATTGAAAAGAAACTAACACTAGAAAACTGCAGAGTTCTAATCAAGGAATTACCCATCCTTGGTATTTTGCAACACCCATCCAGCCAGATCCGCTGCTTCTTTCAGAGCCTGTCTCCATTTCCCAGCAGCCTCTTTCTTTTCATGTTCTGCAAAGGCTTCCCCCACTGCCCTGCTTTGTTTCCGGACATCAGAAGGTTCTACGCCATAGAAAATAGAGTAAGCGGTATGTTCCTTCGTCCTGTGACATTCCATTATCTTCACAAGTTCATCCAAGCACCAGGATGAAGATGCATAGTTCTTGGAGAAAACAATGATGTAGAATTTTGAATCTTTGATGGATCCTATGAGCTCATCACTTATTCTTTTCCCTTTCTTGATTCTCACGTCGTCCTTGTATGTGTGAATACTTTTGTGCTGGAGAGCATGATAAAGATGATCAACAAAGTTCTTACGAGTATCTTCTCCCCTGAAACTCAAAAACACATCATACTTAAAGTTTATGCGAAAGAAGAGATTTTGATGAGATGAATCCGGATGATCATCATAAGAGTGCAGGTTATGAAGATAAAAGATAATGTGAGATGGTGATGGGTGTGGCCTGAAAACTTTTGGAATTCAGTGGAGAAAGTCAAACCACTTGTTGACTCAAGAAGCTGTAAAATTACTTATCTGAACAATTTAAAAATCAAGGAACATTTCTATTTACATGTGTCTTTCACTTCTCTAATTAGTTTTATTTCGAGTTATATATAATATATAATTAAGGCATAAGGTTGTGAAAAATATTTACCATATTTACCATTTCTGTCAGGAAAACAAAGGGAAGTGCAGAAGAAGAAATGAGTTTCAAGAATATTATTTCCATTTCCACGTCCCTATATTTAATATTTCCCCTTGGTGTCTTACTTTTTCTTCCATAGATGGCCGGGTGGGTGTCAAACGTGAGTGGGGTATATCGACTACAAAATAAGATGTAGGTTGACTTGGTAAAAGTAAATTGTTTTTTAGGGTTCTTAAGATTTCAACTCTTGGAATCCATTGATAACAGTAAAAAGTGAATTTCATTTTGTTTATTTTGCTAGGTCGGAATTCACAGGCGTGTTTCGATGTGCGATTTCAAAGATATGATTACCTTTGTTTTTTTTATATCTTTGATTATCTTTCACATTATTATTGGCATTGTTCCTGTGACTTTGATGCGCGTTTATGGAGCACTTGTCACAATTCTGAAATAAACCGCCGTTGTTTTTTAAATAGGTTTGACCATATTGACGCCTTTCCCGGTTGAGTTTGATGCGTTTCTGACTTTCGGGTGCACCATTCCAGTCGCAAGAACTGGTACCCGACAAAGCTACATTGAAGAACAGTGGGCAAGTTCTTCTGTGTTTTTCTGCTTCTTTTACCAAAAAATTTAGCTATTTATTTCAACCTGACCTTTTTTATATGAAATTAATAAGTTCAAATTATGTATTTCCTTTTAGAAAAGGAATATTATATTTTACATATGTGATTTTCTGTGTTCTTTTTATTATATGTAAAAATGGTCTTTATTTGTGGGTTTTATTATGGATTTTATGACTCTTTATTTATTTAAAGCTCTTAAATATGCTAAAATGACCATTTTATCATTCTTTTACACTTTATTGAATTATTAGTTATTAAATAAAACTAGATAAAATTTCACACCTAATGCTTTTCAATTTTCCCTAAAATAGTCCTTATGATTTTTTTTTTTTTTTGGCATGGTCCATTAAGATCAAACCTTGGGTATAATGGATCTTATGACTAACACTATTTGTTTTTCTGTTATTGTCCTTTTATTTATTATTAACCGGTGGGCTCTCTCTCCCTCTTATCACACTCATCTCACTTTTCGGGTTACTTCACGCTTAAAAGAAATCAATGAATAACAGCTTTACCTTCTCCCACAACCTCTAACCCATGACTTGCAGGTTTCATTAAAAAAATCGATGCATAAAGTAGGGTCGGACCACCATTTTGTAGCGTAGCGCCGCCGCCTATAGTCGTTCCAGAGACTCCTCTGTGAATTTTAATTTCAGTTCATATCCATGTAGGGACACTCCCATGTTTCGCGTTTACTTTCTAAATACACACACACACATAAAAGTGATTCAGGACTATAAATCACCACCTCAAAGGCACCACCACCTATTCATCTCCTTTGGTTGTGGACTGCCCTCACCCTTCTTACATTGTCGCTCTACCTTTCCTCTTCCCCACCTGCCACCGCCTCTTAACCATTGATTTCTTAAGTGGTGGGGGAAAATATGAAAAAAAAAATATATGTTCAATTTGTTCTGATTTCTATGTCTGATTCATCTCCAATTTTTTTTTTTTTTTTTTTTTTTTTTTTTTTTTTTTTTTTTGTGTTTCATCTCGATCTATGGCAATGGTGTTCTATTCTTCTGCAAGTGGGTAAGACCCTTAAGCACCTTATGAAGCATTTGAAAGGTCTTCATTATGGCTTGGAGCAAGTGGGTATGAACCTGAAGGTGTTGTAAATCAAACTAAAAGACGCGCAAGGAAACCGACAAATAATATTGTGAATTATATGTCGATTAGTTGCGAATAATAAATTCAATTATTATTATTATATTTACCAAGTTTCGTCCAGAAACCAGATCTATCCTTCTCGATTAGATCTGATTATAAGAAAGGTAGAAGAAGACTGCCCTGTTATTGGACAAATTAAACTCAAGACAGAAAAGTAAAACCGACCTGTTGATTGCTGACTTGATCTTGAAGCAACTGCACGGATCAGATTCCTGTCCTTAAAAGTTTTTATTTGTGATAAATCAACAGACTAATGGACACTACTGCTAGCCTCCACTTCATGAACCAAGAGTTTGCCAAACTTGACCAATTCGATGGTCAGAACTACACCCGTTGGGCCGAAAAGGTCAAGTTCATGCTTCATGTCTTGAAGCTCTCCTTTGTGTTGGACCCAAAACTGGCACCAATTCCTGAAAATCCAATTCCCAAGGAGGGGGAATCTGTGGACCCAGCGGTCATTGCAGAACTGGAAAAACAAAGGATTCTGCGTAGAGAATCCGAGGAATTATGTGTGGGTCACATCAAGAATTCCCTATCTGATCGGCTCTATGATCTTTACTCGCCGGTCAAAGATCCAAAAGAGCTATGGAGTGCGTTGGAACTTAAGTACAAGGCACATGAGGAAGGTACTAACAAGTACCTTGTGTCCAAGTACTTTGAGTTTCAAATGGTTGATGACAAATCAATTATGGAGCAAGTGCATGAACTCCAAGTCATGGTCAACAAGTTGAACACACTCTCCATCTCTCTTCCAGAACTCTTTCAGGTTGGTGCGATCATCGCAAAACTGCCACCCTCGTGGAAAGATTTCTCTAAGAGAATGATGCACAAATCTGAGGACTACTCCTTGGATGATCTGATGAAACACCTTCGCATTGAGGAGGAAACTCGCATCAGGGACAAGCGGGGTAAAGTTGGACAAAGTGTGCATCATGTGTCAGCTGGGAGTTCTAGTCACAAAGGCAAACCTGGGGGACAAAACAAGAAGAACTTTGGACCCAAGAAACAAAGCTTCAAGAAACCGGGTCATCAGAATCTTAACTCAAAGCCAAAAAGGACCGGTCCTTGCCACGTCTGCGGAGAGATTGGACACTATGCGAGAGAATGCAAAGATCGCAAATCAGTACCGGTTGCACAAGTAGTCGAGAAGGTGACTGACATGGTAGCTAGTGTGAACCTTGGAGAGATCTTCATGATCTCCTCTCTTACTTGAGCAATATGTGCTCGAGGTTGGTTCGTGGACACTGGAGCCACTGTGCATGTTTGTGGGCAACGAGAGAGCTTTCGCACTTACCACCCCATGCCACATGGGACGGTTGTCGCCTGTGCTGATGGCCACAAAGCTGAAGTTCTAGGAAGGGGTGATGTTCGGTTGAAGTTCACACGTGGTGAATGGGTGACTCTTCGAGATGTTCTACATGTTCCTACTATCTCGAAGGGTTTGGTTTCTGCAGACAAGTTTGACAAGGGTGGGTTCAAGATGGTGCTTGAGAGAGGCAAAATTATGATCACTAAAGGCAGAAGACATGTTGGGAGGGCGAACAATATTTTGGGAATGTATCGCTTGTGTCTTAGTGATGAGGGTAATATGAGTGGTCCTAGTGTTCAAGGTGGTGTGTCTAGTGTTGCTAGTGTGTCGAGTGTTGGTAATGATGTAATTGATGGATTGGTTGCTAATGTGAATGAAGTGAACTTTACTGGTTATATTGTTTGTTCAATTTCTTTATGGCATAAACGTTTAGCTCACACTAATGTTAAAAACATTGAAAAAATGCAAACTAAAGGTATGTTAAAATATGACACAAAAGATTTTGAAAAATGTGAAACATGTGTAAAATCAAAATTCACTAAGAAAACATTTCCATCAGTTAAGAGAAACACATATTTACTTGAGTTGATTCATTTTGATATATGTGAGTTAAATGGAATCCTTACTCGAGGAGGAAAAAGGTATTTCATCACATTTTGTGATGACTTCAGTAGATATCTACATGTTCATTTGCTGAGATCAAAAGATGAAGCTTTTGATGCATTTAAACGATATAAGGTTGAGGTCGAAAATCAACTTGAAAGACACATCAAAATTCTTCGCTCGGACAGAGGCGGAGAATATTTCAACCAAGAGTTTGACACATTCTACGAAGAGAATGGAATCAAACATGAAAGAACATCACCATACACCCCTCAACAGAATGGTTTGGCTGAAAGAAAGAACCGAACTCTTTGTGAGATGGTCAACTGTATGTTGAACCAATCGGGTCAACCAAACAATCTGTGGGGGGAAGCACTATTAACCGCTTCTTATGTTCATAACAGCATCACTAGTCGTGTGATTCCTACAAGCCCTTATGAGTTGTGGAAAGGTAGAAAGCCTAACCTAGACTATTTGAAAGTGTGGGGGTGTGTTGCTTATTATCGGACTCCCGATCCTAAGCGAACCAAATTGGGAGCACGACCTAATAAGAGTATTTTTATTGGATATGCTCAAAATAGCAAGGCTTACCGATTACTAGACATTGATTCGGGTGTTGTTGTGGAATCCAGAGATGTGGAATTCTTTGAGGACAAGTTTTCTAAGGAAGACGAAAACTCTAATCATACAACACCTACAAGTACCTCTCGAGAAATACTCCCACCTCCTCCCATTGTGGAGGAACCAAGGAGAAGTACTAGGGATAGAATTGAGAAAACCTTTGGAGATGATTTCTATTCTTATTTGGTTGATGGAACACAAAATAAAGTGACGAGAGAGGTCATCTTTTCAATTAATTTGGATGATGATCCTAAGACCTTTACTGAAGCCATGACGTCTCGGGATGCTCCTCTGTGGAAGGAAGCAATCAATGACGAAATGGATTCAATTATGGGTAATGGAACTTGGGAGTTAGCTGATCTACCCAAGGGGAAAAGACCCATAGGATCCAAATGGATATTCAAGAAGAAATATCATCCTGATGGATCCATATCTGCTTATAAAGCAAGGTTGGTTGCAAAGGGCTATAGGCAGCGAGAAGGGATCGATTATTTTGATACCTATGCCCTAGTTGCTAGAATTAGTTCAATTAGAACTCTCATTGCAATATTAGCTTTGAAGGGATTGTACATTCATCAAATGGATGTGAAGACAGCCTTTCTGAATGGTTATCTCAACGAGGAGATTTACCTGGAGCAACCTGAAGGTTTCGTAATACCTGGACAAGAAAACAAAGTATGTCGACTTGTTAAGTCTTTGTATGGGTTGAAACAATGTAACACCATAAATTTCAAAACAAATTTCCGTTTAAGATAATCATTTTATTCTTAAATATACTTGTTTAAAATCTCATTCATAATCGAATTACAAAACGGAACTCTATTTTCACTTATATAGAAAACCAGGATCCTCCAAATCATGACTCCTTCTCTGGTGTGTACAATCAAGCCGGTGTCGTCCCGTGATACTGAAAGAAACCTGAAACAACATAACACAAACACTGTAAGCACGAAGCTTAGTGAGTTCCCCAAAATACCACACATATAACACATATAAGCCACTCGAGGCTATAACTCTATGGGTCCGTGCACCCAACTCTGTGAACCCTCAGGTTCTAACTCTAGGAACCCTTCGGTTCCAACTCTGCAAACAGGCACAACATAAATCACATAGAAATAATGCAGTACAACACATATCATACATAGCATACAAATACTCTGTCACATAACTCTGGTTACATACTCAAGGTAAAGTATAGTGAGAAGACTCACCTCGCGTGTCTCGATATCTCACAACCCTGGGAATCCCTCGTGCCCGATTCTCCGAGCTCTAATCCTCCTATAACATCATATGTCCCTAGTTAACACTTTATATCTCTAATGTTGACTATCCCTAAGAAGTCAACACAGGTCCACTCTGGTCAACGGTCAACGGTCAACTTTGACCGGACTCGGCGAGCGCTAGGGCGACTCGGCGAGTCTAGACATTCTCACCAATTCTCTAAGATTCCCTTTCTATACGTCGAGTATCCCACCTGACTCGACGAGTTCCTCCTGGAAGAATTGCGGGGCCACCCCGACTCAACTCGCCGAGTCTGAAGAACAACTCGGCGAGTCCCAGTTCGACTCAGACCACCTGTTAACCCTCTCTAACTCGCCCTGACTCACCGATCCAACCCATAACCCGGACAGGACCATTCTAAGGCAATCTTCAAGCTACGCGCCGAGTCTGTTCATCGGACTCGGCGAGTCCATGCCATGCAACCGCTTAAACTGCTTTCTAAGGTCAGATCTGCTCCGACAATTCATATGTCTGGCCTTCCTAGACTGGTTCATCACGTAAAGTCCTTATTTCGGTGCTCATAATACACCCCATGACTCATAATTGACGTTTTGACCTAAGGCATAAGGATTCCAATCCAAAACCTCCATTGATTCCCGAAAATCTCAGGCATGGGACACTCTGGACTTCCAAGGGTCCCAATATAGGGTTCCAATCGCATGGGGGACTAAGGAAACACTCAATCTAGCCACAAAAGGGTTCAATAAACCCTAAATCCATATACACATCAACATAGAAGGGAACAACTCGAAAATATTACCTGAATAACGTTGCTCTGTGTCCCCAACTCTCAGAATATAGCTTCTCCTGTTGTTCCCTTAACCGAGCCTCCTCTTCCTTGCAAAATAACACTTCCAAGATCAATAATGGTCTTCTACCATGCTCCAGATGCTCACAATCGAATTAGGGTTTCACTCAAAGGGCTGGGGTGAACAATGACGGCCATAAGGCCCCTTATATATGTCCCAAACCTGGAAAGTTAGGGTTTCGCTAAACAACGCGGACTCGCCGAGTCCATATCCGGACTCGCCGAGTCCAGTCGCGAACCTGCGACCAGATCCGCGATCCTACTCGGCGAGTCTGAGCTCCAACTCGCCGAGTCCCCTCTTAAAACACCCAAAATCATAAATATAACACTACCTGGAATTCCGGGCTGTTACAACTCTCCCCCACTAGGACTAGACTTCGCCCTCGAAGTCTCACTCTGAAAATAGCTCCGGATGCTGCTCCCGCATCTCACGCTCCGGCTCCCAGGTCATTTCCGATCCCTTCCGGTGCTGCCACTGAACTAACACCAGAGGTATCTCCTTATTCCTCAGAACCTTGGTCTTCCGATCTCTGATGGCCACTGGTCTCTCGGCATAACTCAGGCTCGTATCCACCTGAATGTCTTCTAATGGGACCACTGTCGACTCATCGGCTATACACTTTCTCAATTGCAACACATGAAAAGTGTCGTGGATCTGTCTCAATTCCGTTGGCAACTCCAAACGGTAGGCCACCCGACCTACCCTCGCAATCACATGAAAAGGCCCAATATACCGGGGCCCCATCTTGCCCCTCTTCCTGAATCGAATCACTCCTTTCCAAGGAAAGACCTTCAGGAATACGAAGTCGCCGACCTGAAACTCAAGCTCGGACCGGCGTCTGTCTGCATAACTTTTCTGTCGGCTCTGGGCGGTCAATAACCTCTGTCTGACCTGCTGAATCTGCTCTGTCGTCTGAATCAAGCTGGGAGTCCCAGACTCCCTTCCTGCATCCCTCCTGAGACTCCTGGCTCTACACCCGCGGAATCCCTACCGCGTCCTCAGCAGACATCCCAACATGATGTCATTCCATACCACTGTCACATATACAGTGTTCAATCACCGTACTCCAAATCATCCATTCTCACCACTACTTTCACTTCCGTGAACCACACTTTCCCCAACAAATGAGGGTCCGACACCTCCTCCCATGCAACAACTCAAATGGTGGCATACCAATGCACTAATGATGGCTGTTGATATAGGATAACTCAACCAAGGATAAATACGTGCCGCAGCTTCCTCCGAAATCTAATACACATGCCCGAAGCATGTCTTCGAGCGTCTGAATCGTTCATTCTCTCTAAAGTGTCCTCAGACATCATCATGATAAGCTCTAGCTCATTTCTCATATCCCTCTTCGAGACTGAGCACCAGGTCAGCTTTTGGCTCCACAGCTGAGCCCCCAAAGGTCACCCATATCATGATCCAAATATCCCACTAACTTCCTCCCCGTGACCACTATCCCGGCCCAGTGACACGCAAGTCACGAAATCCTCTTTTCCTCATGCGAGAAAAATACAATCCAACCGAGGATCGTCTCAACTCTGATCTCTGGTTTCTGCTGCGCATATTCCTTGCGTATCTCACCACATTTCCCGACAGAGACGGAGACCCCAGTCACGCCCCCGGTTCAACATTCATGCTCCAAAAACTCAATAGTAGGGCTAATCAAGCCCAAAACTCTTCCACATAATACACTGTTCGGAAAAACATTCCATCATCACATGCTCTTGCCATCTAGTGAGTACTACGGCGCCCCGCAGTATCACAACACCCTCTGACTAGTGAGTACTACGGCTCCCCGCAGTATCACAACTCCCTCTGACTAGTGAGTACTACGGCTCCCCGCAGTATCACAACTCCCTCTGACTAGTGAGTACTACGGCTCCCCGCAGTATCACAACTCCCTCTGACTAGTGAGTACTACGGCTCCCCGCAGTATCACAACACCCTTTGCCTCCACTAGCTCGTGCTCCGCAGATTATCATAGGCGGCTACCCATACTCGACTCGAATATTCATCACAGACTCTGGAGGCAATCGACATAACAATGCCCACCCTTGCAAAGATCCACTCTCTCAAATAATCTCCCTGGGTGTCCATACTCGAAGGGCTCCCACTAGATCCATAGATACGTGATATACCACAAGTCGTCTCAATTCAAGATTCATGAGTAACTCCGAAATAAAGATATCGTACCTGGATACCCTGGAATACCCTAACAGGACATCACAAGATCCTACCACAACCACTGATCTCCTGCCCCAAGCATCATATAGACACAATAATACATTTCCTCTGAACCCCATAATTAGATCTACATTTTTCCCACATTGCAACTTCGGTGCATCTAATTTCTCGATTGGAATACGAGAAAACGCTGACGCTACGAAATATGCTGATAATTCTCCGAAACCCTTTTTCCCGCCGCTCAAAATCCAAACAAGGATACGCATACCGACCCCGGGAGTTGGCTGCCCAATCATTCTCTATCTACTTGCCCCAACTTTGACCAATACCAGATTCCTAACCAATAAACATCTGCCGTGGAGACATTCATCCTTCTCAAACAAGTACTTCCCGCATTAACTCGCTCTGACCCCTTTCCTCGATCACCGACATCTCTGGTCTCATGATTTCTTACCGCAGATCTCTATACTCCACTTATAACTACTCTTGACAAATCTCTGCTTTCTTACATACGGCACCCGGTTCTCCCCCACTTAGGGTTCGAACCATCACCAAATAACACACAACCAACCCATAACTATTTTTACCAACAAAATCGCACCTGCCCCCGGAAAGTGCTACACAACGCCCGATAATCCCCCCTTAAGGAAATCAATCAACCTCATATACTCTGAACCTCTGATGAACTCCTCAAGAACTTCTCGTCACGACTGCCTCTAGTCGTTCCAAATCTCGTACCAATCTAGTACCAAACAACTCAACTGCTCAATAACATCCCTGGCTAATAGACCGAACCACAAAATCATCGTACCCCTCGCCTCAACTCATCAACCAATGCTCCAACACCGGGATCATCCCAAGAACAGGGACCCACTCCCATATTCAACACCCAACATAGATAGAAAAACTTTCTGCACTGCTAGACTCGACTGAACTCCCCACTGATACCACTACAATCCATCCTACTATACTCGAATAGGTGTAGTGTGGTCCTCGACTATCTCAGTCCCAACTGACTATCTGCTCATGGTAAATCACTGCTTCGCGGCACACATGCTACCTGATACTCTGGTGGGAAATCATCGTCAATGACGACCTGCAGGGTTTACCCCCAAACCCAAAACTAAAACATCATGCTTCTCATATTTTGCACACGAACATAATCAGTACCTCCCAGATCATAGAAGGTGACATCTCCTTTATCGACTGATCGCTCAACCCAGATCGAAATTCTCCCTTCTCGCTGACTCCTTACTAAAATACTCTGAGGGGCTCTCGATCTCCCTCTCAAGGGATGCCTCTTCGAACTTAATCATGACCGGATAACCGGAGAACCACTAGCCTCATTCACTACAAACCATGGTACTCATTCCATGACCTCTCTTCTCAATATGCTCCGGTGTATGGTACCCTAACCATAACATCACTCCCCAATCCGCTCCGATGTATGGTACCCGGACCATAACATCACTCCTCAATCCACTCCGATGTATGGTACTCGAACCATAACATCACTCCTCAATCCGCTCCGATGTATGGTACTCGAACCATAACATCACTCCTCAATCCGCTCCGATGTATGGTACTCGAACCATAACGTCACTCCTCAATCCGCTCCGATGTATGGTACTCGAACCATAGCATCACTCCTCAACCCGCTCCGATGTATGGTACTCTAACCATAACATCACTTCTCAGTCCGCTCCGATGTATGGTACTCGAACCATAACATCACTCCTCAATCCGCTCCGATGTATGGTACTCGAACCATAACATCACTCCTCAATCCGCTCCTTAGGACCTTCAGAATACTCCCTGTATCAAGTATGGGTCCTCTGCTTTCAGTAGTACGGGCCCATACTACCTGCCACATCTACCCATACTTTCCACACGGACCATCCCAGAGCTCCTAAGTAGCTGCTCGACCTGCTCTTTCACCAATCCTATCGCGCGTGCTCGCTCCCCAGCGAAATCCTCTACTCTACCAGCGCACTCATCTGGCTAGGTTTACTCCCTAGGCTCTTCCGTTGTCCTCCCACTTCTTTGCTATCAGTTGCTGAAGAGCTCCTAATGATGCCAGCCATCTACCTCCTGAATATCGTCATACTCACTTGGTAGGTGACTCCCATCATCGAGAGTTCCACAAAGCACAAAGCAAGCAGCATTCGAGCATCGAAGAATACATAGGACTCCCTCTCTGTGATAACTCCACCTTCTCGGCTCATCCTCGGAAGTACCACTGAACTCTGTAACTCTACCCTCATGGGTTCTAACTGGATACTCTCACTCATCACATACTCAAAAGCATAACACATATAACAACAATTCCTAGGCTAAAGCATCACAAATCAGGCCACTCTAGTCCTAAGATATGAAATACCTAACCTGTCCCTAGCATGCAATAATATCTCATAAAGTGCATCATAAATATCTCATAACACAAAAGTAAGGGTATTCTGGGAAATCACCGTTCGGGCTCTGGCTGATTGTACACACTGCTCTTTCTTGCTTTCTCTTTGAACTCTTATTCACCTTTAGAAAACTATTTATTTGAAAACTTTTCTTACTTCCTCAGTTTGAGTCCAGATTTACCCGAAGGCGCATCCGAATCCCTCAAACCAAGGCTCTGATACCAACTTGTAACACCGTAAATTTCAAAACAAATTTCCGTTTAAGATAATCATTTTATTCTTAAATATACTTGTTTAAAATCTCATTCATAATCGAATTACAAAACGGAACTCTATTTTCACTTATATAGAAAACCATGATCCTCCAAATCATGACTCCTTCTCTGGTGTGTACAATCAAGCCGGTGCCGTCCCGTGATACTGAAAGAAACCTGAAACAACATAACACAAACACTGTAAGCACGAAGCTTAGTGAGTTTCCCAAAATACCACACATATAACACATATAAGCCACTCGAGGCTATAACTCTATGGGTCCGTGCACCCAACTCTGTGAACCCTCAGGTTCTAACTCTAGGAACCCTTCGGTTCCAACTCTGCAAACAGGCACAACATAAATCACATAGAAATAATGTAGTACAACACATATCATACATAGCATACAAATACTCTGTCACATAACTCTGGTTACATACTCAAGGTAAAGTATAGTGAGAAGACTCACCTCGCGTGTCTCGATATCTCACAACCCTGGGAATCCCTCGTGCCCGATTCTCCGAGCTCTAATCCTCCTATAACATCATATGTCCCTAGTTAACACTTTATATCTCTAATGTTGACTATCCCTAAGAAGTCAACACAGGTCCACTCTGGTCAACGGTCAACGGTCAACTTTGACCGGACTCAGCGAGCGCTAGGGCGACTCGGGGAGTCTAGACGTTCTCACCAATTCTCTAAGATTCCCTTTCTATACGTCGAGTATCCCCCCTGACTCGACGAGTTCCTCCTGGAAGAATCGCGGGGCCACCCCGAATCAACTCGCCGAGTCTGAAGAACAACTCGGCGAGTCCCAGTTCGACTCAGACCACCTGTTAACCCTCTCTAACTCGCCCTGACTCACCGATCCAACCCATAACCCGGACAGGACCATTCTAAGGCAATCTTCAAGCTACTTGCCGAGTCTGTTCATCGGAATCGGCGAGTCCATGCCATGCAACCGCTCAAACTGCTTTCTAAGGTCAGATCTGCTCCGGCAATTCATAGGTCTGGCCTTCCTAGACTGGTTCATCACGTAAAGTCCTTATTTTGGTGCTCATAATACACCCCATGACTCATAATTGACGTTTTGACCTAAGGCATAAAGATTCCAATCCAAAACCTCCATTGATTCCCGAAAATCTTAGGCATGGGACACTCTGGGCTTCCAAGGGTCCCAATATAGGGTTCCAATCGCATGGGGGACTAAGGAAACACTCAATCTAGCCACAAAAGGGTTCAATAAACCCTAAATCCATATACACATCAACATAGAAGGGAACAACTCGAAAATATTACCTGAATAACGTTGCTCTGTGTCCCCAACTCTCAGAATATAGCTTCTCCTGTTGTTCCCTTAACCGAGCCTCCTCTTCCGTGCAAAATAACACTTCCAAGATCAATAATGGTCTTCTACCTTGCTCCAGATGCTCACAATCGAATTAGGGTTTCACTCAAAGGGCTGGGGTGAACAATGACGGCCATAAGGCCCCTTATATATGTCCCAAACCTAGAAAGTTAGGGTTTTGCTAAACAGCGCGGACTCGCCGAGTCCATATCCGGACTCGCCGAGTCCAGTCGCGAACCCGCGACCAGATCCGCGATCCTACTCGGCGAGTCTGAGCTCCAACTCGCCGAGTCCCCTCTTAAAACACCCAAAATCATAAATATAACACTACCTGGAATTCCGGGCTGTTACAAACAAGCTCCTAAACAGTGGCATGAGAGATTTGACACCACTGTGACTGCCTTTGGTTTTCAGCACAATAGTGCTGACAGATGTATTTACTCTAAACATACATCTGATTACATAGTAGTTATATGTCTTTATGTTGATAATATGTTGATCATTGGCACTCACCTAGAAGGTATTCTTGAGACAAAGAAATACCTATCCTCGAACTTTAAGATGAAAGATCTTGGAGAAGTAGATACTATTCTTGGTATCAAGGTGAAGAGGACAGGTGGTCAGATTTCTCTGAATCAATCTCATTACATAGAGAAAATTCTGACAACGTTTCAACATTTGAACATTAAGGAATTTAACACTCCTTTTGATTCAAGTGTGAAACTTAAGGTGAATTGTGGTCGAGCTGTGGCTCAACTGGAATATGCTAGTGCAGTTGGGAGCATGATGTATGCTACTCACTGCACGCGACCTGACATCGCATTCGCTGTAAGCAAATTGAGTCAGTATACAGTTAATCCAGGGACGGAGCACTGGAAGGCAGTGGGTAGAGTACTAGGATACCTGAAAAGGACAAGTACTTTTGAATTGACATATTCGTCATCTAATGGAATACTTGAAGGTTATTCTAATGCCAGCTGGATTGATCACACCAGCGATTCAAAATCCACAAGTGGTTGGATTTATACTCTAGCTGGTGGTGCTATTTCTTGGGCGAGCAAGAAACAGACATGCATAGCTCATTCAACGATGGAAGTAGAGCTAATTGCCTTAGCAGCAGCAGGCAAAGAGGCAGAGTGGATTCGAGATCTACTTATGGATATACGTTTGTGGGATATTCTGATGCCTTCAATACCCATGTACTGTGACAGTGAGGCCACATTGTCTAAAGTATATAATGCGGTATATAATGGGAAGTCAAGACATGTAGGTCTGCGACACAATTTTGTGAGACAACTAATTGAAAGTGGTACCATCAAGGTTGTCTATGTCAAGACAAGTAGGAACTTGGCAGATCCGTTTACCAAACCTCTGACGAGAGATTTGGTTACATCTACCACGAGAGTCATGGGTCTAAAACCACAATAGAATTGTTTAGTGATGGAAACCCAACTTGACATTAGTGCTCCTAATTTTCAAGTTTAAAGGGTAACAACGAAATCGCTAACGATAGAAGGTACTATCATTCATGATAGATCCATGTGAGGTAGGATAGTACGTCGTTGCCGAGAATGAGGATGAGTTACTACTCTTAACATAGTTTTGGAGACATCTAAGCAACGAAGATGTTGTAAAACTTTGCCTATATGATCTAGAGGTGGTGCCGCCTCAAGTGAAGATTAGTGGTTTATCTTCTAAAGGGTCATGAAAAGGATTTATAGCGCATGGCCATAATAGCGCTCAGGGAGAACACAAATATGACTTGTGATGTGTGGGGGTAAACCGGAGAGGTCATTTAGGTTCATGGTTTAAACCTATAAGGATACCATTGAATCGGTCTCTTCTTGTTTGTTCTCATTAAACTAGGGTTTAATCTTCGTGACACCCGAGTGACATCATCTGTCTGAGTGAAAGGAAACTTACCAACTTGGTGGGGGATTGTTGGAATTTTATATATAAAGGAATTGCAAGTTGGAAATTTCCTTGTATCCCACATTGGTTGGGGGAAGAAACTTTTGAGGGTTTATAAGCCTATTTCCTTGGTAAGCCTTCAAAGGCTTTAGTGGATCAAAGGAATGGGCCAAGCCCACGCGTGCGCCTAGCCTAGCCTAGCACTAGCCGACGCCGCGAGTGCGCGAAATGGCATGATTTAGGCGCACGACGCATCGGTCACTGGGAGCTGAGGAGATTTTATTTTTGGTGAGTTCGGGTCAAGCCGGTTTGACCGACCGACGTTGACTTCGTGAAGGATAAGTCATCGGGGCATTCTAGAAGGATAAGGAAATGGCTTGCTTAGAGAGCAAGTCGTCGTCCTAAGGTTTCTGGGGCCGGCCTATGGGGGCCCGTTTTATGCCTTCTAGGGTTTCAATACCTATAAATATAGCCCCCTAGGAGCCATTCAGAACACACACGAAATCTGAAAGCTCTCTCCCTCTCTCTGCCTTTTCTTCTAGTTTCCGAGTAGTCGCTTTGTGTTTGTCGATTTCCAGTGCTGTTGGAATATCGATCAAGCTGCATTAAATCCTAGGGTTTTACTCTGTTGCTTACAGCCAGTAGAAGCGAAGTAAAAACCTTTAAGGACAGGAATCTGATCCGTGCAGTTGCTTCAAGATCAAGTTAGCAATCAACAGGTCGGTTTTACTTTTCTGTCTTGAGTTTAATTTGTCCAATAACAGGACAGTCTTCTTCTACCTTTCTTATAATCAGATCTAATCGAGAAGGATAGATCTGGTTTCTGGATGAAACTTGGTAAATATAATAATAATAATTGAATTTATTATTCGCAACTAATCGACATATAATTCACAATATTATTTGTCGGTTTCCTTGCGCGTCTTTTAGTTTGATTTACAACAGAAGGTGGAGCCAACAGATTTTTGGTGGTTGTATTGACTGGTGGGATGGTGAGTTTTGATTTTGATTTTGATTGGTTGCATGTTAAATTTTGATTTCCACATGTGATATGATCAAGAAGGAGAAGTGAGTCTCGTATTTTTTTCCCATTCTCCAAACCTTCCTCAACGAATTTTTCTATAACAGCACATGCATGAATCTCGATTCTCTTAAGTCTTAAAGACACTCTGGATTATAACATCGCTGGTGACGACAACGACTTGGGGGATTTCATCCTGATTTTTTTTGGTTTCCAGATGGTCCATGGAGAGACAAACACTACAAGAATACAGAGATATGCCGACGACACCTATCCCGACGATGCATGCCGTCGCTACAAGTCCAGCTATGCTGACAACATGTCATCGCCATACATTTTGCAAACTTTGACTAAATTCTTTTGACCAGGATATTTGTGTCGACGACATGTCGTTGCTACAAGTCTGGCGGGAATGACAAAATTGTTCGCGGTATTTTGAAAGTCTATACCGACGACTTGTCGTCAGGATAGGTATCGAAAAATATATTTTCCATTTATTTTTATTGCATGTTCCAGAAATACAGTACGACGTAGTTTTGTATAAGCAATCCCGACGACAAGTCGTCGGCATGCCACGTGGCAATCCGCATGAAAGGTCTGTCCCAACGACAAGTAGTCGGCACAGGTTCCTAAATTTTTTTTTGTTTCAGCAAACAATAACAACGACATCGTTTATATGGACCCTATACCGATGACATGTCGTTGGCATAGGGATATACCCTAAAAACACGCAGACGGTGGTTCATTTGCACACATCGATGCAATATTGTTTCCTCTCCGATCGAAATCGCTTTCTGCCGTCCTTAACTGGCGATTAGCACACATGTAACATGTTTTGTACTCCTAATTTGTTTTCTATTGCTGTGTTATAAAGATTTTTACCCCGAATTTGGGGTTTTTTTTTGTGTTTATAGTTGTTCTCTGGTGGTGAAGAGGTTTTGCTTCAACACCGTCCGTCTTCCGCCATACCAACACCTTCCCCACTGGCGACTCGTCCCTTCTTCCAGCTTATCTCCTTCACTGCCAAAGAGGTAAGAAATCTGGTGGATTTTTTGTGTTTATTTATTTATTCGTTTTCTGATTTTGTGTATCTCCGATGACCACCAGTCACCACCGGAGGATCACCAACAAGTTTGACAATCGGAATCCATCCATCACAGCAAGAAGAACGAAACAGGTTAGTTTTTTTCTTTTTCTGAAATTGAAATTATATATATATATATATATATATATATATATATATATATATATATATTGAATTGATCATCCTAACTATTGAATTGTGTTATTTGTTTGGTATATGTATGTTGCTTATTTATAAGTAGCTTTATTATATACTTTGAATGTTTATAATATTTGTTAAACAGATGGAAGAAGTCGCAAGGGGACATGGAGGAGACGGTGGGGATAGACCTCCACACGGGGCCGCACACGGTGTACCATCGGATTGCCAATCTTGGAAGTTACATGAAAGTTTTATAAGTAGCTTTATAATATTTGTTAAGTATTAGATATATTAAAGTTTTAAATTTCTAAATTTCTAATTCTATATGTAAATCTAGCACAAGCGAAGAATGTGAATGTGCGTGGCAAAGTGAGAAACTTAAATTTGTACGATGAGTATGAAAATAACAATCGTAAGCCTTTGTTTGTGGGAATTGATATCTCCGGGCGGATGTATTGATTTGTCGGGGACAACGGACAAATGTTTGTCAGACTAATCTCAAATCTGGTGGGATCAAAGGTACCGTTGCATTATCATACTTGGCGTCGTGTTCCTACCAAGTACAAAGATGATTTATATCCCGAGCTAGAAGTAAGTATACACTTATTAAACTTTTTTTACTAATCAAATATGTTTTTCCTTTTGCAGACTTATTTTGATCTTAATAGGTATGGGGGCACAAACTTGTGGGAACCCCTTCGAGCGGGTATCCAATATGCAAAGAGCTTATCGAGAGTCCAAGTATCAGATAAAAAAATATTTTGATAGAGTTGGTGGGTATCATAATGTGGAAAGGGCAAAAAGATGTCCACCAACTGATTGGACCGCCGAAGCTTGGAACAAAATGATTGATTTGTTGTTTTTGACCGATGAATACAAACACACGTCGGTCAAAAATAAAGTTACTAGGTCGAAACTTCCGCACACAAGTGCTCACGGATGTAGATCCTATGCTCAACGACGTTATTTAGAGGTAGTAAAATATATTAATATTATTTAAAAGTGTTATTAACATTTGTATAAATATATTTATTGTTTTTCACTTGTTATAGGATAAAATGGGAATCAAGGCGCAACATATTGAGGGTTGGAGAGAAATGCGCTACAAAGAAGGTTCGGGGTGGTGTAAAAATCAAACACAAGAAGATTGTGTAAGTGATAAACGAAATGAAAGTGCTGTTTAAATATATTATTATTATTAATTATAGTTTTTTGTTTAAGGAATATTACTATTATTTTAATGCTTAAATTTAGTTGTTTGTTTTAATTAATGTATGTTTATTGTTTTCTTTAATTTAGGAGAAAATTCAAAAGGAATATGAGAAAATGCAAAACGAGGTTGCGGAAGGCGGAGAAGTAGACGAGGAAGAATGTTTAGAATGTGCCCTTGGGACGATACGTGGGCATGCTCACAGGGTGGGTAGGAGACCAACCGCTAACTTCGGTTTAATTCCAAATGAACGGCCTTTCACTTCCAAATCATACCAATCTCAATCTCAATTTGATGCACAACAAATGCAAGAATATTTGCAACAATTTAATGCATCATTGACGGCATGTATTCTGAACTTCCAACCACTCCTAACTTTCTATTCAACTCTAATACACAAGCAAGTAGCTCTCAACAGTTTGCCGAAGAAGGAGAAGAATAAGAAGAATACGATGATGATAATGATGGTGATTTTTTTTAGTATTTTGAACAATGTTAATTAACTACTTATTGTAATATTAAACTTGAATTTGATGTTTTGAATTTGAAAATTGGTACCTAGTTAATGTATTTCAATTGATATACGCCGTAATGTTTTTGGATTTGTTAAAAATGAAGGAATGGTAATCTATAGAATCTGTAAAACTAAAAAAAACAACCGGTGGCTATGTCGATGACAAGTCGTCGCTATAGCTATTTAATCGACAACTGTGAAAAACCTGTAGAGATGACAAGTCATCGTAATAGCTTAAACCTATAGCGACGACATGTCGTCGCGATAGGTTTCGCGACGATATGTCGTCACCACAGGTAATTAATAAAAATTTATTTTTTTTCCCGAAAATATGCTTGATGAAAGCTGTATCGACAACAAGTCGTCGCAATAGGGAAAGCTATGCCAACGACATCTATGCCGATGACAATATTGACCTATGCCGACAGGCCTATGCCGACGACTGTATGCCGACAACTAGTCGTCTGCATACCCTATGGAGACGGCATGTTCATGTTGTATTGAAAGAACATCAAATACTCCTTTAGTTTCGATTCTAATATTTAATTTCATGTTTTATTGTGGTATGTTTTCTAGATTTGATTTAAGGTTGGGTTTTGAGCTTTGATTTTGATTTGTTGCATGCGGTAAAATGGTGGTGGTTTGTTCGGAGGGTTGAAAGGGTGAGGAAGGAATGGAGAAGAAAAGAAGGATGTGGGAGCGAGCTAAGTGGTGGTTCCATTTCTTTTTTAAATAAAAAAACGATAATAATTATAAAAAAAATTGAGGGAAAAAAAGTAATTTCACATAGGTTTAACTAGAAAATTTTAATAGATTAATCTAAAGGACCAATAGTTGGATAAATTTAAAACTAAAAGGACCACTGATGTGAAAGGTTTTCTCTAAAAGAACCATTCACACAAAAAAATGTTTCATAAGGACTATTTTAGGGAATAAATGAAAATCATTATGTATCCTCTCGATTTTTCAGAATAAATTTTCATTTTCCAAATATAATAAATACCTATTTTCATAAAGATATGTTCAAGATAAAACCATTTGATCATAAACATTAATTCCAAAATCAGAGTTATAAAGAAAAGCATCGTAGAATCTCAAATCATAAAACTGTTTATGTTTGTCTATAGTCATGTCTTCGCCTTCCCATTATTTGAAGAAGTACATGAAAAACATTTAATCACAACTGTAAGCCAAAACTTAGTGAGTTCCCCAAGATACCACATATAACAATATGCATACAAGCATACCACCAAGGCTCTCGACATCTAACACCGATCCACCTAAGCAAACATTGAGTATCTAGGATCACACCACTTTAGTTGATCTTGCCATCAACCCTAGAAAACGAGTCTCTAGACTCACAACACTTTAGTTGATGTTGTCATCAACTCTCTAACCTTTACCATTAAGTTGGTAGGCCCGAGTATCTTGGCGTTCCGCATAAAGTTGGTTCGCCTCAATTCACCACAAATATGTCGACATATACATAATACAAATAAACAAACAACTCAACATCACAAGTAACAGTCTATAAGTCTAACTTCCTAACAACATACTATAGTCTAACCACATCTTAGCACACAATGACACATACTGCAATATATAATATAGATAAAAAAACTCACCTGAATCCCAGAGTTGAATTCGACTACCCGTAGACCCAAAGAATCTGCTAAATATACTGTCTAAACCAAACATAAGCTAAACCTCAGTCTATAACTCAAAAAGTCCAATAAAATGACTCCATAACAAGAATAATCAAACATTAAGCCACAAATGTAAGAACTTAATACCTCTCCAAGCTCTAGAAGGTGCAGAATGTAAGATTTGTTGTAGAAACAACCGTTCAACCAACAAGCTCACCACCCTCTTCTTCCAAGATGTGCTCCAAGGATCAAAATACCAAAAACACAGACAAACACAAAGAGCACTCAAATGGGGGCTATGGTTTTGTCTTTGATGGTGGAGGATGATGAATGCATGTTATGACAGCTGTCAAAATTCGAGTCAGTTCTAGATATGAATAAACTAAGTTGCACGTATAGTCACGGAACGTCCTAGATTTAGTAGCTCGAGGGTAAGTCATAACCTTCTAGAAAATTAGAAACAAGTAGAATCGAAGGATAGTGTACTTATATTTCACATTGATATGTGAATTCTACAACTACTTTAAATGTCGTGATTATCCATATTCGAGTCATTCTTTGACTCGATCATCTTTGTACATTCATGTAGACACAACATGCACTTGACCTAGTAGTAGAAATTAGGTCCAAGTCTCGTAGGAACTTAAGTCAAAGTTGAAAACTAGGACTAGTATACTTGGTTCTTCAATTTCACTTAAATCTTGTAATCACTACATAAAAATGCCAATAAACCGACAAAAACAGATCTCAAACATTTTTATAACTCTAAAAGAGTTATAATACCATAAAATAATTTGAAGTCCCAAAAAACTCAATTTATTTTGATATCCAAAGATTTATTAAATCCTAAAACCCTAAAAAGTCCTAAAAATTTTAATTTATGAAGTTTTACATTAAAATCCCATAAAATTTTTTATAAACTCTATTATATCAAATTAAAATATTTAAAATATGGAAAATATAATATAAATCAACAACATTTATCCTAAATTTATAAGCTAAATTCTAAGGATTTTCTAATCCTACAATCTTATATTAGGAACCCATATTTCGTTTATATGAAACAAAAAGTTGATATCTATAAAAATCAAATTATAAGTTAACTACTTTTATAATTTAATTAAACTGAAAACAAAATGTTATTAACTTAATTTATGAGACAAATAGATACATAAAACCCATGAAATAAACCCTTTGAGTTTTATAAATGGACCAAAATGTTTTTATAGAATCTAATCACCTATTTTTATAAAAACTTGTTAGGTCCCAAATCTGTGGGATCTATCTAATGATCAATCAATTGCAATAGAAATGAAGAAGAAGAAGAAGATTAAACAACCAAGCTTGCATATAATTCAATCATGAAATGTCAAATACAACTTGGATAGACCGAAAACTAGCTAGAATGACCAACCTTGCCTCTGACAATCTAACAACAATTTATAGTAACATACGTCAGACCAAAAACAAGTTTTCGGTCAAAGCCTGACCGAAAACCTACCTAGACCGAAAACTCATACAAACACAAAGGATGTCCAAAACACATTAATAACAACCCTAAACCATCCATGCATTAATGCCTAGCCCAAACCAAATATATTGGCCCTTCAATCTCCCCCTTGGTTTGGGGCTAGCATGATTCAATCTTTATCGACCACCAGCACATCTGATGTTCCCATAGCTCCGTACCACATCTCCTTCTGTATAATGTCAGCAACCACGGTTGTGTATTCCTTAGCAGCAGGATCAAAAATATCTTCAGCCACCATGATCTGATGAATAGAGAGTTGATGAATATCCCACTTTCCAAATTGTAGCAAATCCCTTTTGTCATATAAACGAATACATCCTTGTTCAAGTTTGATGACAACAGAAGCTGTAGTTTCTTCAAACACCTAGTATAACATGGATTTCAGAGATCCATCTGGATGATTCTGAAGGATATGAATCTGCTTTACTTGATTGATTGCGGGCCACATCACAGATCGAAGAGGCTGATTGGTTTTGGGATCTATGACGTTGGGGTAAATCTTGATGATGGATGTTGCTGTCTTCATAGAGGGAAAGCCCTTTGCCACTTGGCCTTCTAAAAACAACCTGAATTGTGTTGCCTTGGGTTCATTGTTGGATTTGAAAACGGGGCTTTAGACAATTCTGTAAGATCAACCCTGGTCCATGAATTGAAATCATGAGCATCTTTATATAGTTTGGTATTTCCACTCTTCCTTTTAACAATCCACATTTTCAAAGGGGCATGGAATCCCTATGAGACGATCTCGGACCTATCACCATAAATATCTCTGAAGCGATTTTCTCCAATGTCAGTAACGGTGATCTCTGGTTGATTCACGGGAGCATTCTGATCCGAGTTCTTCTCGAACAACAGTTGACCCTTCTCAACATCTTTGCCTTGTCTAGCACGTTTTAATTCCACGATATGAGGAGCCTGCACTGGTTCTTTTTCAAAACGGTTGACAACCCTGGTTGATTTCGTAGGAGGTGGAACTACGGGAGCGTCTTGATTAGGAAGATAGATTTTGGGCTCACTGATGGATGATTTAAACTTGTCACCAAATTCTTCTTCTAGCGTCTTCTTTAGATCATAATAACTGGCGGTCAACAGACCAAAGTGTGTATGAAGATCAGTGATCTGCTTTGATTTCTGAGCGTTTTCTTTGAGATGATCAGCAACTTGATTACTGAGCTTGATGTTTTCAGTTTGAAGATCTGCAACTTTGATATCAAGCTCGATATTTTTTTGGTTTAGCACGCTAATCTCCTTTCTCAAATCAGGCACTGAGGCGTCATCATCTCCAAATATATTCTCCTCAAAGGATATACCTTTTTTGCGTGAGGAGTGTGTTGGACTTAAATCCTGAGCCAAATGCATGGCAAGCCTTACAAAGGCAACGTCATGATGAGGCCTTGGAGGAGACAAACTCAAGCCAGCAGATGAGCCACCAACTTCATGAATCGAGTTGGGGCCTTCCTGAATGGGCATGGATGAAGAAGAGGTAGTATTTGTGAGTAAAGGAGTCTCTGTGGTTTGAGTTGGGCCAGGAAAAATAACTCCCACATCAGCTCTTTGTCTTTTCATCGGGGGCTGGAAGATCAGGTATGTCTGGGCTTCACTCACAATTGGCTCAGATGTTGAAATCACCCTTTCAAGGGGAAGAATCCCTGAAGAGGTGTCTATTTGAATTGAAGAATCAACCGTTTGAACGAGAAGAAGAGGCTCAACTTCTTGATTGTCAACATTTTTCCTTATCTCCGGTGTAGGATTGGCATCATCATCGATATCATTGAAGATGTCATCGAGATCTTCATTTGACAAGGTGTACTCAGGACCAGTGAATTGTTCGGCAATATCATCTATGTCATAGCCAGACAGATCAACTCTTTCATTCTCTTCTCCTTCCTCAGCTTCGGTGAATTCTTCTGTGGAACCTCCATCAAAATCACTTTGAACTGTCACATTTATGAAATTATGCTCTTCAGCCACACTGACAGTTTGAGCAGCAGCAGTTTCTTCCCCATGGTCTGAAACATCGATTATATCATCACTAATATTTGCATATTCTGATGATGCATGATCAATTGAAGTCTGCTCAGGTGACCCATGGGATTCAGAAGAGTCAGTCAGCTCGGCAAATTTTCCAAATTTTTCTAAACGGTACTTCTCTTGGAACATGATTTTCCCCTTTTGATTTTTCTTCATCAGACTGATTGTGTTTGGTCCAAAAGCTTTCATGTCGAGAATCTCTCCCGTTTTGGCAAGGTCTGGAAAAAGGCAGTTGAGAAAAATCTGGATGAATCGAGGGTAAAGCAGGAATTGGTCCTTCGCCTTCTTTTTAAGATTAGTGACCATTTCTTCTAAGATAAATCTTGAGAAGTTGAAGTCGATTCCTGCTGCCAGTGCAATAATAGCTTGAATATTCCTTGAAGAGATCTCGTCCGCTCCACCCTTACGCCCTGATATACAGTTAACAAACACATGAGCCAGAAACCTCCAGTATGGAGGTAGCAGCTTCTTGAGGGTCGGTGGGAAAATGCCTTCATATCCCATGTTTTCAAGGTACTCATCAACAAATCGTAGATCAATGTCAGTAGGATAAGTATCCTTTTCATCAAGCTTCAATGTGTCTCTGATAAACTGCTCAGTGATGACAATTTTACGTCCTTTGACAGTTGCTTCGATTGTCTGCGCTCCGTTTCTTTCATTTCTGATGCTAGCTGAACTCCAAAACTCGTTGATTAAATCCAAGTAGATTATGGGGTTCCAAGTGAGTGCTGAGAAAATGCAGCATTCACGCAATCTGAACATCATTGACTTGAATTCACTGTGTGCCATAGGAGGATCATCAAGCAAGATGGAAACATTGTGACTTTCTGTAACCTTGAAACTTGCCATTTTATCTGCACAAAACAGACCAGAGGAGAAATCTTTTGATTAAAATGCATTGAATTTATTTTTCAATTTAATTCCTTTAGACTGGACATTTTAATTAATTTTATAAGTCAAAAATTAGGTTCTCGGTCAGGAAAGTCAAACCGAAAACCTAAGGACCAACACACAAGTCAAGACCGAAAGCCAGTTCTCACACCGAAAATGAGCTAGACCAAAAGCCAAGAATAGCAATTCTCAGCTAGACTGAAAGCCGTCTGAGCCGGCTCAACCGAAAACGGCTCGGCTTGTACCGAAAGCCGTCTGAGCTGACTTGACCGAAACGGCTTGGCTTGAACCGAAAACTGTCCGGACCGAAAACACCGACAGTTCATATATTCGCGATTTCCCATTGATTTCATGGTCGTTTTTCGAATAAAAATGCATATCAGTGGTCGGAATTGCAATATCTTTGATGATTTGAAGTCGATTGAACCAACGAACACACCAAAATTTTCGAGATTTTAGAGAGGAAAAAGAGGTTTTCGGTATTCTTGAGAGAAGGGGAACCGAAAATGATTTCATTTTGTTCTTTAAATACCCGGTTCAAGACTTGGTAGACCTAGATCCCAAACCCGATTTCCAAATCTTAATGGGCTGCAACATTTTTATTTAAAAAATGGTCCAATACCCTACACTTTATAAAAAAAATTAAATAATACTCTTTGAGGATTAATTCAGAAAAATAAAATGAAATAAAATTTCCTAAGATTTATAAATCCTAAAGAATTAAAAATAGAATAAAATAAAATTTTAAATAAAATGCTAAAATTTTAATTTAAAGCTAAAATTAAGTCTTTAACTAAAATTAATAATTTTCGTGATTTTTGGATCATAGTTGTTAGACAATCATTTGCTATTTATCAGTACCTCTCCTTTCATGACTGGATCTAGTCGATCACCAGTATTGTGGTCCACTTAAGCACGAAAAATTATGACAAATTATGGACCTGCTATAGATGACAAGACAAGTTGATCCTATGTTCCTAGATAATATTTCCTAAGGACCATTCATCTGACGACGACCAAGGATATTGTTGTCCACCTAAGTTGAGCAACGAGATCTACAGACAATCTAGAATTGTTCAATTTTAGATGTACTAGAACATGTTTCCCGCTTCCTGATATACCTCAATAATCAAGAACTTCCGAGATACTCCTTACTTTAGGTGAGCAGACTATTATTCAAAGAGAGGATAGATTTAGATTATATTAATTATAGTTTTAGAGGGATTGAGAAGTAGAAGGTTGCATATGTTGTGTACCAGGTCAGATTGTTAATCACACAAAGGAGACAGCATATGACTAACAGATAGGAAGAATTTCATAGATATAATATGCAGAGAAATAGATTTGCATATGTTGCAACCTAGGTCGTATCTCTTCCAATCACGTAAAGGATGCAACATATGACTAACAGTAAGAAAGAAAGAAAATAATTTTCTACAAACCTACTTTATCGGAATTCCCCAGTTGCCCTATCAATACCGGAATTAAGGACATAATCTGTACATCGAGGAAAAGTTAAACCACAGTTCTAGATACGGGTTCTTTAGTGTGACTGGTGGATTCTCGTGTATATCTCCCTGCTCAACCTATCCGAGCATCGTATTGTCAGGCTAAACGGAACTATCTAGGTCAAGATTTATCAAGTCTCTAGATTCCTTAAGTTCATATGTACCTAGTCATTTCCATTAAATTCTTCGTGCCTAACAATGCATCGAACACAGAGCCTAGACAATTCAGCTTTGGTACTTTACACAGACTTAGATTGCCCGTTATCACTTGTTGATATCACTTCCCAAATCATCACTTCTCAGAAATATTTTTGAATTTTCTGTTTTTCTAATGTTTTTGGATTTTTCTGATTTTCTAATTTTTGTTTATTTCTCCCCCTAAATTTGTGCATGGATGAGAATGAAATAAAAATGCACAAATTTAACCTAATATAAACAAAAATTAATTCTCGAAGTGAATCATTTTCAAAAGATTGACCAGCACATCGAATCGATCTTTGTTGAATGGCTTGGTGAACATGTCCGCCACATTATTAGCAGTGGGGACCTGTTCTAGCCGAATGAGTGATCCCTCATAACAATCTCAGATAAAATGCACTTTGATATCGATGTGCTTGGTCTTTGAGTGCTGGACTAGATTTTTAGCGATTTGGATCGCAGCCTCATTATCACAAAATATAGGGGTTTCTTGAGAATTCAAACCGTAGTCCAACAGTTGATGTTGGATCCATATAACATGAGAACAACAAGCAGACGCAGGGACATATTCTGCTTCTGCTGTTGAGGTTGAGACGATATTCTGCTTCTTGCACTGCCATGAGACCAGTCTATCTCCTAGAAATTGGCATCCTCCTGAAGTTGCTTTTCTATCAAGCTCGCACCCACCATAGTTTCTATCTGCAAAAGCATAAAGGTCGAATTCGGGATTTTTTGGATGTCAAAGACCCAGTTTTGGGCAACCTTTGAGGTACCGAAAAATCCATTTAACAACAATAAAATGAGAAAGTTTAGGATTAGCTTGGTAGCGTGCGCATTGGCAAACATTACGTCTGGGCGACTAGCAGTCAGATACATGAGCGGTCCGATCATTGATGGATAGTACACCTGATCTACGGATTCGTCTTCAAGATTAGGAGCCAGTAAAGGTCTCTCCGCCATGGGTGTAAGAGCAGGTTTCGCGTCTCGGAACCCGAACTTCTCTAGCATATCATCCACATACATTGCTTGGTGAATAAGGAATCCAGTTGAAGATTGTTTGACCTGAAGCCCCAAAAATGTGGTCATCTCCCCAAGCGAACTCATCTCGAACCGCTTCTTCATCACGTTTTGAACTCTTTGCAAAGTTGTTGGCTTGTCGACCCGAATATAATGTCGTCCACATAGATTTGAAAAAGAATTTGATCCGGACCGGCATGTTTGATAAATAGGGTCTGATCAATGGTGCCTTGGGAATAGCCGTGATCGAGCAAATGCTGAGTTAGGGTAGCATACCAAGCTCTAGGAGCTTGATGCAACCCATACAAAGCGTTGTCTAACTTGTAGACATGGTTGGAAAGCTTTAAGTTAACGAAACCGGTAGGTTGGTCAACATAAATATCCTCTTTGACCTTGCCATACAAGAAAGCCGTCTTGACGTCCATCTGGTATACTGTAAAGTTCATGTAGGAAGCATATGCGAGGAAGATACGAATAGCCTCCAAGAGCGCCACCGGAGCATAAACCTCCGTATAATCAAGACCCTCAATTTGCCGAAACCCGCGAACCACTAATCTCGCCTTGTTCCACACGATGACACCCGAGTCGTCTTGCTTGTTCCGAAAGACCCATCTGGTATCAAGAGATTTCTTTCCTTCGAGCAGCTCCACCAACTTCCAAACCCCGAGCTTCTCGAATTGATTAAGTTCGTCATGCATGGCGTCAAACCAGCTGGGCTCATTCAGATCCATTTCGACATTCTTGGGCTCTATCTGAGAAATAAAGCAGGAGGATAGACATGTATTGACGTCTCCACATTGACTTCGCGTTTGAACACCGTCACACAGCTGGCCAATGACGTTCTCTATAGGATGGTCGCGCTGAATGCGAGCAGGGATCTCGTGGCTGATGTCATTGATAGAGACTGGAAGATTATGGATGTTAACCACTCCTTCATTTGCTGAATGATCCACGGTAGATGAACTAGGTTCGTTTGTCGGATATGCTACAAACTCATCAGCGATTCTTTCCGGAAAGAGAAGTTCCATCAGATTTGAAGTTACAACGGAAGTCTCTTGGTTCATGAACTCTCTTTTCACCGGAGTTAGAGGAGTAGCATCTGCATCAGGAGAAGGTTGTTGAGGGGAGGACTCAGAAGAATTAGTTTGAACAGAAGACACCGCCGGAGGATCAGAAGAAACCAATGGTGGTCTGTACACAACTTCTTCCTTTTCGTCTTCAATAATGATATGTGAACTAGATGTCACACCCCCAAACCAAGGATGGAGGAAACGTCCGAGGGTGGAGGACTTCATGTATAGTATCACAACAACGAGTATAATAGTGCTCAAAGTAAGTACAACCAATCATATATATATATAATTGAAAGAGTTACATCATTGTATGAATTACATGTTCTAAATCAGTTACAATATGTAGACAATAAGTATGAAATGTTTGACGCCTTAACGTCCCATCCTCAAAATCACTTGGTTACCTGTTTAATGATTTACTGAGAATACAAGTAGTTTTGAATAAGTGTCAACACAAAGGTTGGTGAGTTCATAAGCTTTTGATGGTAAGAGTTGGAAAATTCATCTTTGTAAAGAGAGGTATGTTACCAAGAAAATCCAATATTTTCCTTATAAAAGTTATGTAGTCCTATGTACCAGGACCGGAAATGATCAAGTATTTGTCATACTTAAAGATATAAAGTGGTTTTAAATTGGCGTAAAAACCCTTCTAAATTTGAGAAAAACACGTAATGAATGATGTGTAGTCTTAAATACCAAGACCGAAAGTATACCATAATATCTGTATTTATTGATATAGAAAGTGATTTTAAATCGTCATAAAATCCCTTTTTGATTTATATAAAAAAAAAGATCCCGTAAACTTTATGTATCGTTAACTCCCAATGTGAGCGCTATAATCATACTATGACTAATGAACCTGCCACGACGTTTCTCAGGCGTCGCAAAACGGATATGACATTTGTCACCCATAGACCTGCAGGTCCCACTGTAGCTAGCAGCAAGGTGTGGGGTGTCAAACCCAATATAGATCTATACACAACTATCACGTTTTCCCTACAAGAGACTCTAATTATAACTACCAGGAATTCTCACCCGTACTCTAGGAGTACTGAGAAGGATAACTCACAATTTAAGTTAACAAGTTTACGTGTGGTGTGCGTGAGTGTAAAACCTTTTTCTATGGGAATAAAACCTTCCGAAATGTACTTGTTGTGTTAATGGAAACATAAACCATACCTATTATAGTTTATCCGAAATGTTTGAAATGGTGATGTACGCAAACTATATTCAATGTAGTTTATTCAATTGTTTTAGTAAAATGGATGTACTTTGATTTAAAACAAATGTGTTATCCTTTATATTTCAGGTGTATTTCAATATATCAAATCCATTTATTAACTGATGCATGTTTATAAACTAAGGCAAAATGTCATTTATTTGCAATAACACACATTCATATAAAGATATACACCTTGCTCAACATGTTACAAGGTGATAAGAAATTGTTAGCATTTTTCTGTTATTACTAGTTTCGATCGTTATTATTAGAACATTTATAAAAACTTCTTAACAGGTCCAAATCAGAATCCATAAAATTTTGGGAGTTTGAAAAATGAGTCTAGTTTATTCATAAATTTTTCCATGATTTTTAGTGACCTCTAACTTGTGTGAACAAGTCCATAATCACAGACTGGTCCGGATTGATATTTGAAATGATAGACAGTTTTGTAAAAATCACCATAAATTGTAGAAAAACCGTATGGAGATGTTAAAGTAGTCATTTTAAAGCTAAAAACTTGAACTACATGCACCTAAAACAGTTTTAAAAACAAAAATGTTTAAGTTGACTAAAGCAGTCCGTGAATGGTGTCCAACTTTTCTGATGAAAGCTGTTAGAAAATTTTAGTTATGTTCTTAGTGTTTTAACTTGTATTCTCCTCCTTAAAACTTAAGAAAAAATGATAATAGAGGGGTATGAACTCACCTTATGTGATTTCAGTAAATGGATGATGGAGAAAAGACGTGTTCAACTCAAGAACACTTTGGGAGATTGCTTGAAGATTCGAAGATCTAACACAATTATGATGAGGTTTGTGTGAGATATCTATGATTTGAGTAAAAGGAGGTGAAATAATCTTATGGAGGATGTTAATACTTACCAAAAGTAAAAGGGAGGCTTGGAAAATAGCCTTGAATCTCGAATTTTAGAGAGAGAAGATGAGAGAAAATGAAGTTTGTTCTTGAAGGAAGAATGAGAGGAAATGAAAGAAATGAGAGGAGAGAGGAGGGTTTTCTAACCCTTGACCAAGTGTGTGGCTGAAAAATGGTAGGGAAAGTACCATGAAATGACTAAGCATTGGCTGATGGTGAATAGTGACATAGAGTGGGTATGGGAGTGGTTGCTTGTGTCATAAGGTAAAGCAAAGTCAACACTCCACCTTAATTATTCACCCACTAGATTTTATTATTTAAATAAGGATTTTTATGAAAATATGATTAAATTATGAATATCTAGGGTTTATTATGTTAAAATATGATTTTGGGTGAAAATCCCGCATTAAAATAATTAAAAACGGGCTTAAAATGTTAAAAATATCAAAAATGGGTGAAAAGTGTCGAATTTCCGAAGTCTGGCCGAAGTCTCGGCCACTGATGCTTGGAACCGAGAGTAGAAATGAAGACCGAGAGGAGGAGAGAAAAGACCGAGAGGAAAGGACCGAAGGTGCAGCGAAGAAGGAACCGAGAGGAGAGGCTCGGTCTCGATAGCCATACGCGAGGCTCGGTCCGAGAGGCTTCTCTTCCCGGTTTCGGCCCGAGAGGCTTCTCTTCCCACTTTCGGCCCGAGAGCCTTCTCTTCCCGCTTTTGGCCCGAGAGGCTTCTCTTCCCAGTTTCGGCCCGAGAGGCTTCTGATTCGGCTACTGAGTCTCGGCTGCTAAGAGGACTTTCGGTCCTAAGAGGGGTTTCGGGCCCTAAAGCCTATTTTGCTCGTCTTTACCCCGTTTCAAGCCGTTTTTGACCCGGTTAAGGGTCAGAATGACCCGAATGACTCCAAAAAGTTATAGAGACTTTTGAGAGAGATTTGGGAGAAATTTCACATACTTGGAGAGATTTCTCATACAAAAGAGAGATTTGAGAGAGATTTCACATACTTGGAGAGATTTCTCATACAACGAGAGATTTGAGATAGAATTCACATACTTGGAGAGATTTCTCATACAAAGAGAGATTTGAGAGAGCTTTCACATACTTGGAGAGATTTCTCATACAAAGAGAGATTTGAGAGAGATTTCACATACTTGGAGAGATTTCTCATACAAAGAGAGATTTGAGAGAGATTTCACATACTTGGAGAGATTTCTCATACAAAGAGAGATTTGAGAGAGATTTCACATACTTGGAGAGATTTCTCATACAAAGAGAGATTTGAGAGAGATTTCATTTGTGACCTTTTTGAGTGTCCGGCTTCGCAATGCAAGGTCCGTAAACCCTGTTAAGCCTTGTTTAAGGATCTTACACACTCCCGATGAGTATGCAACATCTTTTTATCGGTTTGTCTCGCCACATCCCACAGTTTTAGGTTAAGGAGATCTAGATGTACGCACTTTTCGATTTATGATCTCTCATTAGAATAGCGAGTTGTTTAGAATTTACATAACGTAAACTCTAGTACCCATGGGCAACTTGGGTCGAACGGTTTGACTTGTGGACTTCAGTTGGCTTTGACTTGACCGGAAATTGATGGTTGTCACATCATCCCCCCGTTAGTGGGAATTTCGTCCCGAAATTTGAATTTAGGCAAGGAGTAGGCACGAATAATCGAGCCAAGAAGTGGGGATACTTCCTAATCGACTGATTTCTCGCGCTCCCAAGTGACTCCAGGTCCCTGGTTAGTATTCTAGAGAACCTTCACAAATGGGAAGCGACATTGCAGTGTTCGCTCGACCTTTCGGTCCATGGTCACTGCGGTTCTTTCACGAAGGTGAGGCTCTTGTGGAACTCGATCTCGTCGAGGGGGATTACAAGAGTCTCGTCGGATAGGTACTTCTGCAAGTTCAGGACGTGTCGGGTAGAATGTACTTTACCACGCTCGCGGGAGTAGATTGAAGTTGCGATTACCAGGCTGAATCTTACAAGAATCTCGAAAGGCAGAAATATCTAGGTTTTGGCTTTCCACGCCTTCCGAAGCGTACTAAGCATGCCCAGAGGAATTTGGTCTCTTATTCTGGCGTTTTAAAGGTTTCTCCCTCTTGGTTCTCTTCCCGTCAAGGGTTGCTCCCTTCAGGGGTCGTAAGGGGGGGGGGGGTCCGAAATTTATGAGAAATTCTAAGGGAGCTACGACGACAGGTCAGCAAGACCCAAAATTTTGGCATATTCCTGCTAGCGTCTTTGGTGCTGCCTGTTTGTCAACGGTTTTTGATCAATTGTAAGGGTCCTTAAGAATTTCCACATTTTTAATGATGTGCCCTAGGAATTCGACCCCTAAATTCCAAAACTCGTATCTAGAGAACTTCAGGTAAGGTTTCTTTGATCATATTGTTTCTGCGGTTCGTTGCAGCTGTTCTCCTTGGTTTCCTTCTTACTACGAGGGTAGATAAGCAAGTCATTTACAATGACCAATGACGAACTGATCTTAGTAAGAATGACGTATTCTATTCATTAAGTTCAAGAATACTGCGAGCGGGTTGGTCCTATCCGAGGGATATCACTACGGACTTGCAGCGTACGCATCGAATTTGGAGGATTGTCCTCGGACATCCTTCCCCAATACTCGCGACTGGTGATATACAGATCTCAGGTCCAATTCCTGAAGTTTACCTCATTCCTTGCGGTTGATCGGCCTAATCCTCTATGCGAGGCAAATAGTAAAGGTTTCTACTGGAAGTATTGTCGGGCCTCGGAGGTCGATGGGCCTTCGAGAAATTTTTGTCTTTCTATTTGAAGAATAAGACCAGGGTTCTCCAGGGTGAGAAGCTTGGTTCTTCAATTTCATTGTTGAGTAGTTCGACAGGTTGACCTGACAGTTCTTGTAGCTCGGTAGGAGGCATGTGGGTTTGGTTCACGCGACTAGGCCTTTTTTTTGGATGGTAGGACATTTACTCGTCCCTCAGGGCAACCTTGGCCCGAAGTTCATGGCAGGACTCGTACCTGGTTCATCTATCATTAACTTGCGCATATAGGTCATATGTGCTTAAGATTGGCAAGACAGTTGGATGGGTGACTCTGCCCCAAATCCACAACCAGACATGGAACATGAAATAGGGCGGAAGCACACATCCAATATTTGTAGAATCTTAATTGTACATTATCCTCGTGTATACACGTAGTAGTGGTAGACTAACCGTATCTGTCCCAAGCTTCTGTGCTTGAACCTTGTCTGCTACATGCGTGACATTCCCGAAAGTCTCCTGTAAATACTTGTGGTAGGTTTTCAGGAAGTGTAACACTCCTCTGGTGCGTGTTTTGGGGTCTCACCACGAGAGATGACCCGGAGGTCCGTGCTGGGTTTTTATGAGAGACGAAGGTTATGATATTCGGAGGGTTAGGTGAAGGACCCTTTTGTAGTCGTTAAATCGGGAAGATGAGGATTATACTAATTGAAACTGAATGGAGACAACCGAATCTTTTTAGATAACATGAGCCAAGCTATACTCATAAGAAGAGATCACTAAAGTGATGGAGTATCTCGTGTTTCTTCTCCGTGTTCCGTTTTGTTTGATGTTATTATTACTGTGGATGATTTATACCATAGTGTCTAGCACTGGTAGTGGGTTTGTTTCGAAAACCAATAATGATACTTGACATCGTGATCCCTGACAGGTCTCCCTATGATCGAACGGTATATGAACATCGTATGTGAGTTGATGTTGGTGAAATCGTCGAGTGGGTGGCCTCATTTAATTCTTACTACTAGACACGGAATAGGAGTCAGGATGGAATTATTTGTTTCATGACTTCAGTAATTTGATTATAATTAACCCCGATGTATGTATAAAGTCATCACATCTTACAGGTAATGATCCTAAGATCATATATGAATGTATTTGGTTTGATTTGAACGAGGGAGTATTTTAACCACTTTTAGAAAGACATGGATTTTAGCAAGCATATAAAATTCATTACAAACATATGATACTTAAACGTTTTTGTCGTTGGGAAACATTACAAAAGTCCTAATATGGTTCCCTATTACCCTTGTTGGTTCGTTTGTCATACTCCTCTGGTTTCCCCGTCATTCCTCTCAGTTGGACAGTTTCTCTTGAAGTGTCCCGTTTCGGCACATAGGAAGCACACTGGAATTACTTTGGTAATGGGGGTTGAAGTGATGTACTGAGTCGGGGTCCTACAGAAACGGGCGGTATGCCCTTTCCTGTTGCAGTTTTTACAGTGCATCTCTTGGCAAGCCCCATTGTGATGGAAGCCACATCGGTTACACTTTGGGAGTGATCCGTTATATGGTATGACCGGCGTTTGGGCGGCAGACCCCGAGGCTAGTGTCGCGGCGTTCTTCGTGACTGCTGTTGTAATGGCAGGTGCAGCTACGGATTGCTTTCTTCCAGCGAGTTTTTGAGGTAGGTTACACTTCTTTTTGGCCTAAAACTTTCGCTTCTTGCTCGTAGGTTTGTGGCCGAAGGTATTTTCGCTGGCAGATGCCCGTTGGTGCTCCTGATTGTTACCACAATCTGTATTGTCAGTACCGCTTCCACTCCTACTGGCGTTGTTAGCATTTAATTGCGCCATGACGGCTGTCACGGCTGCCGTGACTGCAGCCTGAAATGTAGCAGCGTCTATCTGCAGTGTTGGCGCCTTGCTAGTTGGTTTGTTGTCTCTTGGTGAAGACATAGTTCTATTTCACGATGAAAAAGGACTTCGTTAATGGAAATGATTATCTTAAGTGCATCTTTACGATTTATATTTACGTATATAAATTTTGCACATTACTGTACTATTCCTAGGGTTTTCCGCTAATGTTCTTGAGATGGAGTTATGGCAGTGGGTAGGAGTAGGTTTCATACGGGCGTTAAGCTTTACTCATCTTAGAATCATGTTTTTCCGAACACACTCGGCTGAGGAGTTTTGATGGGACCCAGTGCATTAGTGCTGGTATGATCGCACCCCATAGGTCTATGAAGAAAGCATCCCTTCAATCATAAGGGTTAAGGGGAGAGACGATAACGAGTCTTTAGAATGGCTATACGTCGCAAGTTTTCTAACTAAGTTTATCGATCTTAGTTCATTTTGTTGTGTATTTCGGTTGTTTTATGATGTTCTGAAAAAATTTCATAACGAGAGCCTATAAATGGTAAACTCATGAATTTTTAGTAGTTCTGTATTCAAGTGGAACCTTGTAATTTGGTCAAATCAAGGCTCTTATGGTGACCAAATGATGTATGCTTAGTTATGTTAGTTAAAGCTAGATAAACCTTCGAGTCTGCTAGGTTTGTCCTAAGCCCATCTTGTTAATATGACCCTAATAATTCTGGTTTTGGCGAAAATTCTTGACCTAGATGAAGGTTTACCTCACATCCGTGCAAGGAAAAGTTTTGATAGCAACTAAGCCTCCTGATTCGTATAATCCCTTAAATCGCAGTGTTGTGCTGACGCCTAGAATAGAGTAGCACCAACGTGTATTCATGATCTTTATTTACCAAGTCTCGTGAGTGGTATGGATTCACTTACGATGATCCGTCCCTTGTGATGTCTGAGGCAAGGTCAATGCACCTAACAGCCCTGCTAATCGATGCTTGGCTGCGATCATCCTCTCTTTGAATGTCATGTGTCTTACCATGTCACTCTCTTTCCTCTTTACGAGCGGCGATAAGCTCCTAAAAAGAGAGTTGGCCTCCGAAATAGTAGTCTATTTCTGAGTTTCGGGTAAGTGAGACAGTAGGGTCTGTAGTAGCGTGCAGTTTCCGAATTCGGGTTGTAGTCAACCTGTTTTAATCCCGATTTTCGCGATCCGCCGGGAGGGGTCTGTCAGTCGGTCCCCCTTGGTTGAGGTCGTAGCACCCTCGTTGGTCTCCACATGGTGGTTGTTGTCATTGTTGTCGACATTCAACCCTCGATCACGATTGCCCAATGGGGTACAGGTTTGATGTAGTCGAAACGGTTCGTGGAAACCCTTGCTATGCATGGAGGATACCTCCGGTCCCGTTCCTGATTCTCGTCATAACCATCCACCATTTCTATGATTGCGAAAGTAGGGGTTGTCCGGTAAGGAGGATCTTGCTATGTTGTAATTGCGAGAATAGGAGTGGAAGAGATGACTATAGGATAAACTATCTAGATATTTATTAGATGGTCTGTATCAGTTATATCAATACTTAGGTAGTGTTTACTAGTTATATGAAATCAAGGCAGGATAGTCCTTCGAATAGGTGACTCTAACTTCAAATCCACAATCAAAAGAGAACAGGAAGTAAAGTAATGCTCACAGATTCTGAGTCTATAATGCCTAAATTTCATATAACCTGAGCGTATTCACTTAACAACTATTGACCTACTTGATAGAGACTTGTGTAGTTCTCCCGTAAGCAATTATAGTAATACAAAATACTCCTATAGTATTTTTAAAATCATGTTCTGTTCTAATGTTCTCATTGTGGTAGTGTCGGTAAGTTTTTAGACTTGCCGCCATATCACAAACATTCTTGGGCATGTGCTAATCACTCTTCGGACCAGCATAGTTGATCAGGCTATGCCACTCCCAAGACTGACCATACATCCTCCTTCATGAAAATGATTGTGAGGAAATGCTTTCACTAAGAAAGATCTTAAAAAGATAGTGATTGTAAAATTGCATTCTCAAATTCGATTATGGTTACGGCATCCCTTTCCATAATTTGAATTGTGAGCTTTGGCAATTAGTCTTAATTGTTTAGACGCACATATGAACTATCGAAGGCAAAGGTGTATAAGTTCAAGAAGCATTGATAAAGGATTATCAAAGCACTAAGTATTAGAAACATGAACTTAAGAAATTCAATAAGTATTGTTTTCTGAAAGTTAAGATGTTTATGAATACATGTCGAAGCTAGTGGGAGCATAAGTGTTATGTTTTATAATAATCATCATGATAGTGGGAGCATAAATGTTATGATTGTATGATGATTAAGGCAAGTATTGCAAGGTTAGCAATATTAATTATAGAAAACAAGAGTCATATTTTGCAAAGTTGTAAGAGTTGAAAGGTTGTTTTGCTATAATTAAGGGAGATAATATTATGCTTCATTTCAAATCTAAAGGATTAAGTAGAGAAATGTTAATAAACTTAGTCAAGGGTACATAGTGTGTTCTTAAAATTTTGATTATGATTACGGCATTCCTCTTCACAATTCGAATTTTGAGAACATAGCAAATAAAACATTATGCGTCGTGTCCCATACGCCTCGGGTATAGGATCGATTGCAAATGCTTTAATGTTTGACCATTCTAAAATTTTCCAAATGTCTAGCGCATTTATAGGGAAAAGGGACTAAATCGGTTTTGACTAAAATAATTAAACAACTATCAAAGGACAATCCAAAGTTCGACGAGGATTGGTCGCTTGTGAGTAGTTGGAAGTATAGTATTAGAAAATATGGAAATGTTCTCATATTGGATGGACCATATCGACATCATTACGAATAGATAAGATTCTATTAATAATGAGTTGTCATATGGAAAATATGGAAGCGTGTCCATATTGGGAATTGAATATTAAAAAATCTATGTTTAGATTAGAAACTTTTATGCAAAAGGATGTTCAAAGGAATGTACTTTGAGAGAGAGACATCATATCTAAGGAATTGTCTTGTAACAATCTCCGATAGAGGACTTTGTAATATCATTGGCAATAGTCTTTGTGACTTTGGTGCAGTGACATTACGAAAGGTTCGTTGCATAAAGTGTTAGAATCTAGCATATTCTATAAGTAGCAAGAATTTGATATTCTTACACTTATGGAAAAGGATTTGGAGTTGTAAAATGAGAATGATTGCAAATGTGTTCAATTTGTCTATTTCACAAAAGTAAGAACCATAGGTAAACATTGTGTGCATGCTAGGTGCATGGGACAAGTGTAATAATTCAAGTAAGAAGTTGATTACCCGAAACGACAAATAATGAGTAATCAATATGGTGATAAATAAAAGGCGTTTTATTTATACTCAAAGGTTTGAGGCCATATGGGATTAGTATTATTCTTGTGTTTCACATTTGCATGTTTTGACTTCCAGAATAATTGAGTTTATTAAGAATAATCGAATTATTCGAACGGGCCACAGTCATTCATATGTTGGAAGTAGATATGAATGAAGACTGTCGTGAATTGGTGTGTGGATTGTCTAAAGAGCATTAGACATAAGCAAATGTTTGCTGCAACGTTCATGAGTGCTTGCGAATATGATTTGAGCATTGGATTAAACCCACGCTCACTTGGATCACTCCATGAATTGTATCACGAGTAATTAGTGAGACGATAACATCTTATATTCTTGAAACCGAGATGTGTGAGTTGTATCTTGCGAATCGGTTGCACATTGATAATATGTAAACGCACTAGTAACTTGGTGTTATAAAACATATTGATGTGTGTGATTTGGTTAGTGAGTGCAAGCGAGCATTGTATCAAAGTTTATCCATTCCTTTTATTCAAAGTAGAATAAAAGCGATATCTTTGGGCCCCTCGATGGTTTAGTGATGACAAACGTAAATGCTCGGCCGGGCTAGGGCTAATTTGATTTGTTCAGTTAGTCAGTCGTCATAAATCGGAAATCGAGATGTAGTACAAAGAGAATGATTTGAAATCATATCTCATATGATATCTAGAATGGAGGAATATATGATCCCTTATCTAAGGACACGCGTATCTGATATGATCAGAGTTGACAGCGACTTTGGAAAGCTACGATTGCAGATCGGGATCTGAAGTCATACGCAGAATAGTTATTAGACTTATCCAAGTGGGAGACTGTTGGATTAGTGTCTAAGTCCATAACTATTTTGGTATGTACTTGACCCGATGGTGCATGGTCCTTTTGGGTTGCCTTCACCAAAGCAACTTGATTGGAGAAATAAATAAAGAGAGAGAGGTTATTATGATTTATTAATATGTTATAAGAATAATATATTAAAGGAGAAATCATATTTGTTTAATTAATATTGGTCAATAATTAATTAAGAATTAATTTTGTGATCAAGTGTAATTAATTAAACTAGAGGGGCTGAATTGTAATTATGTGATAGTTACAAAATAAGGTAAGGATTATCTTATATATATGGTGAACGAATTTGAGGTGTAAATCCCTTAGAATTCGACTAGGATAAGGGTTTCTAGGACTTATCTTATGGTTGCTTGGTGGACAAGCAACTAGATAAGGATAAGGACTAAAACCTTAATCTTTACACCTATATAAACCCCCTAGGGCTTAGGAATTCGTCTAACCCTTCCCAAGAGGTCCTAAGGACGAATTCTAACCTCCCTCCTCTCTCTTTATACCTTCTACACTTGCTTATGGTGTTTGTAAGCCATTAGAGGAGTGACACTTGTGACTCTCAGCTTTCCAAGGTCAATTCAAGGAGGAATTGGATTGTTATTGCTATATAACAATCAAGGTATGTTCTTAAACCTAATTACATGTGAATTCTGATTTCCATATGCTAGAATTAGGGTTCAAAGTCTTGAATTCAAAGTATGTACAATAGAGAAACCTAGATCCAAGCTTTAGGATTTGTATGAGCACATAGGATGTCTTATGACCAAAACCCATCAGTGGTATCAGAGCCATGATTGGTTTCTATTGTATTGATGCTTGATGTAACTGAAAATCGTGTTTTGGCCTCACTGTTCGACCTGACTCGGCGAGTCACTCTTGGACTCGGCGAGTCAGCCCTACTCGGCGAGTTCCAGAGGGTGACTCGGCGAGTCGGTGCGTCAGACAGTGCTTATCTCGGGATTTCTTGCTGTTTTTGCATTGGGATAATTACCTAATCATGTTAGATTAATATTAATCCGATTATATGATATATTTGACTATATTTTTAATCTAATTGAAGATATTTATCAATTAATAAGATAATTGTTTCCTTATAAGATAATTGATTAATTATTTTAAGAAAATTGATAAATTATTTTGCAAGAAATCATCAAATATGGATAATTATGTGATTAAAGGTTAATTTGAATTATTTGTTATTTGATCCTTGTTGTTGTGAAAAGTTTCATATTTGGCCCTTTAGGTTTTATAGTTTAAATTTGAACCCCAAAAGTTTTGTTGTTTTGAAATTTAAATAGTTGAAACCCTAATGTTTTGAAAAAAGGTTTCAAAACTTGCCCTCAAGTTTTGGAATTTAAATTTTGATTAAATAGTTTAATTTTGATGCATATTTAAATTCTAAACCCTAATGTGTTGAAATGTTTCAAAACTTGCCCTCAAGTTTTGGAATTTAAAAGTTGATTAAAAGTTTAATTAGGAATGTTAAATTCTAGAAACTCTAAGCAATTTTGAAAAAGGTTCAAATCACACCCTTATGGTTTTATTAATTAATTAAGGTGTATAATTAAAAGAAGTTTAATAAATCCATAAAAGTTTAGGTTTACAATTTAATTGAATTAAAAGTATAATTGTTAAATTAGACCACCTAGTATTTTGAAAGTATAAAATACACCTATACTATATATAACATTAAAAGTCTAACATTATATATATGTATGAGTAAAAGTCAGTCTTACCGTTAGTAGGCCTCATTCACGAAGTTGGTCTATAAGGGGTGTTTAAGGAAATTGCCTATAAAATGGCGATTGAATGAGTATCCACTCTTACCCACCGCACTCTTGACTAGTGGAGGGTCGTTAGCCGAACGGGTAGGATAGGACAAAACCTTCCATTATAAGTATAATGAAGTATAAAAGTAACTAAATGTTTTCATAAAATTCCCAATCTTAGTTACTTAGGCAAAAGTGAATTGATGCAATTCCATGAAATTACACTTTGTGCCATTGCGAAGACGTTAGTGGAGCGTGTGTGGTTTACCGGCACACTAAATGGTTCTAAGCAAAGGTAGCAAAGGGTGACTTAATGTTTGTCATAGTTCGGTGGAGCGTGTGTGGTTTACCGGCACATCGAATAGGTGACTGTAACATGTGAGGGCACCATGTAAGTTTGCATGGTTATTCACACCCGCTTTGTGATCCTCGGCATCCCAGTCACAAACTAGAGGGGCATATCGAGATTTAAACATGCCATTGAAAGTTCAATGAATCTCAAAGGATCTAGGAGTTTTCAATGATTTAAAACTTAAATTTCTTTTTCGTTTTTCGTGGTGGAAATTAGTGAATCGTCATTCACTTACCTTCAAATATTCTACAATTAGGGTTACGGCATCCCTCTCCCGAGTTGTGGAATATTGTGTTGGGTCCTAGCCTTAGTATTTCATTTGGGTGATTTACTAAGGACTCAATCTATCAACTAATTTGAATTCGTTTTCTCCCGTTTTGTAGATGTCAAAGTTCGACAACTATGGTCTTCTCAAATCCCGTGGAACAAGCATTCCACATGAAGATGATATTCCACGATTCGATCGAGGAACAAGAAATCATGCTTCACTTCCTCCTCCTCCTCCTATTATTCTCCCTAACCCACAAGTTCGAAGGCTTGAAAAGTTCAAGCTCACTCAAGCCCTTTTGGCATATAAACATAAAGAAGGAAAGTCCGTGTGTGCACACGTCCTAGGGATGAAGTCACACATCGATAGGTTAAGAATGTTGGGATCCGTTGTCTGTGAGGAAATTGCTGTTGATTGGGTTCTTCAGTCACTTCCCAACTCATATAGTGAGTTCGTAAGAGAGTACTATATGATGAACTACGACGTGACCCTTATAGATCTCACCTATATGCTTATTGCTGCTGAATCTGCAATCATTTGGCGCAATAGAAAAGCAAAGTTGGTTGGTGAATCTGCCTTCGAGACCTCTATGGATATAGATAATGGCAACGAAAGACATGCTATGATTGAAAAGTTTGATCATAAGAGAAAGGCGATGTCTGAAGTAGTTTCATGTCCTGTTCCAAAAGAGTGGATTTGCTTTTATTGCCAAGAGAAGGGGCATTGGAGACGAAGCTGCCCTATTTACCTAAGAGATCTAAGAGATGGGAGAGTCGAAACGTATGACTCTAATTTAGGTAAAATCCATTGACTAACTCTTTTAAGCTTCATTCTAGATTCTGAATACATAATGTGATAAGATTACAATAGATGTTTTGAAGGATCGAAGAAAAGAAAGGAAGCTTAAAGGAAGAAGTGAGCAGAATCTAACCATGAAGGAATGGATTTCGATCGCGTTTCTCGAAGATTAGATTCTTGAGCTACTACTTAGAGTTAAATTGCTAAGAAAGATGTATTAGCATAAGTTTTTCAATAAGTTGCATTGAAAGGACAAATTTTTCCGCAATAAAAGAAGTTTTGATTTTAAATTTTATTTATTTATCCTTACAATGGCGTGTATGAAAAATTGATGTTAAAATGTTTCTATTATTAGCAATAATGGATTTGGTTCTTATTATGTTATGGAAAGTCAAGAATTTACCAAATAGGGAAAGTTTCTCATCGCCCAAGTTTCAATTGGAAAGAAACTTGGAATCATGCAACGTGGATGCACGATGAATGAGAAATTTCGTATTTGGAAGTTAGACTAATTCATTGACAAAGTGTCAAGTGAAGGACTAGGAGATCGAGTACACAAAGTTGTGTGTTGATCAAAGTCCACCATAAGAGTAACAAGATATTCGTCATAATTTATTAAAGGTTTAGTAAATACGATTATACTTATAAGATTAAGTGTAATTCTGAATTGATTGAAAAAGTTTAAATCAATAGTAGAACGAATAAGAAGAATCAAGTAGGCAGAAAGATTAAAGTTTCTCCATTCAAAGAAGAAGGGAGAGTACCTTTTATGCTTTATGATAGGTCTTAATGATTAAGAACCATAACTCAATTGATCCTCTAAGTGAGTCTTATTACAATTGTATGTCTAAGAAGAGGAATCAAGAATTGAAGAAATGGTTAAATCAAGAAGACAATTATACTTCGTTCCAAAACAAGTCTTAAAGTTAAGATTGTGACAATGAGTGAAAAGTATTAAAGGTTTATAACATTCATTAAATGTGGTAAGTTGTGATGTCTTGGATAAGACAAAGACCAACTAGTACCAATTTCTGAAGTGTTTTGATTAAAAGCTACACTAACTCTTGAATATTTGTTTGTCAAGAAATGTTTTTACAAGAGAATCGTATTTGTCAAGGAGTCAGTGGGAGTTTTTATAGTCTTGAAAAGTTTCAAGAACAAATCAAATAAACCTTATCGATCATCACTAGCACACGAGTTGAGGTTTACAACCTATCGTGATGACATTATTTTGGTTCTGTGCCAATCCAATCGAGTTAATTATGCATGAGAGTTCTATGAGTTCTCATTTTGAACACATAAAAGGCAAAGCACCTTAATCAATGAAAGGTACATTGATAAGAAAAGGTGAGCTGCTTAAATACTTGGAAGACATGGTGGGCAGCTGTGCTACCATAAGGCAAGAAATCAAGATTAAGAAAGTTCCGTCCATATGAGTTCGAATTTGTCGTAAACTTTGGTTTAAACAAATTCACATGGATAGGAACACATACACCGCTCAAATCTAAGTGTCATAAGATTTCCTCCTTCATGAAAATGATTGTGAGGAAATGCTTTCACTAAGAAAGATCTTAAAAAGATAGTGATTGTAAAATTGCATTCTCAAATTCGATTATGGTTACGGCATCCCTTTCCATAATTTGAATTGTGAGCTTTGGCAATTAGTCTTAATTGTTTAGACGCACATATGAACTATCGAAGGCAAAGGTGTATAAGTTCAAGAAGCATTGATAAAGGATTATCAAAGCACTAAGTATTAGAAACATGAACTTAAGAAATTCAATAAGTATTGTTTTCTGAAAGTTAAGATGTTTATGAATACATGTCGAAGCTAGTGGGAGCATAAGTGTTATGTTTTATAATAATCATCATGATAGTGGGAGCATAAATGTTATGATTGTATGATGATTAAGGCAAGTATTGCAAGGTTAGCAATATTAATTATAGAAAACAAGAGTCATATTTTGCAAAGTTGTAAGAGTTGAAAGGTTGTTTTGCTATAATTAAGGGAGATAATATTATGCTTCATTTCAAATCTAAAGGATTAAGTAGAGAAATGTTAATAAACTTAGTCAAGGGTACATAGTGTGTTCTTAAAATTTTGATTATGATTACGGCATTCCTCTTCACAATTCGAATTTTGAGAACATAGCAAATAAAACATTATGCGTCGTGTCCCATACGCCTCGGGTATAGGATCGATTGCAAATGCTTTAATGTTTGACCATTCTAAAATTTTCCAAATGTCTAGCGCATTTATAGGGAAAAGGGACTAAATCGGTTTTGACTAAAATAATTAAACAACTATCAAAGGACAATCCAAAGTTCGACGAGGATTGGTCGCTTGTGAGTAGTTGGAAGTATAGTATTAGAAAATATGGAAATGTTCTCATATTGGATGGACCATATCGACATCATTACGAATAGATAAGATTCTATTAATAATGAGTTGTCATATGGAAAATATGGAAGCGTGTCCATATTGGGAATTGAATATTAAAAAATCTATGTTTAGATTAGAAACTTTTATGCAAAAGGATGTTCAAAGGAATGTACTTTGAGAGAGAGACATCATATCTAAGGAATTGTCTTGTAACAATCTCCGATAGAGGACTTTGTAATATCATTGGCAATAGTCTTTGTGACTTTGGTGCAGTGACATTACGAAAGGTTCGTTGCATAAAGTGTTAGAATCTAGCATATTCTATAAGTAGCAAGAATTTGATATTCTTACACTTATGGAAAAGGATTTGGAGTTGTAAAATGAGAATGATTGCAAATGTGTTCAATTTGTCTATTTCACAAAAGTAAGAACCATAGGTAAACATTGTGTGCATGCTAGGTGCATGGGACAAGTGTAATAATTCAAGTAAGAAGTTGATTACCCGAAACGACAAATAATGAGTAATCAATATGGTGATAAATAAAAGGCGTTTTATTTATACTCAAAGGTTTGAGGCCATATGGGATTAGTATTATTCTTGTGTTTCACATTTGCATGTTTTGACTTCCAGAATAATTGAGTTTATTAAGAATAATCGAATTATTCGAACGGGCCACAGTCATTCATATGTTGGAAGTAGATATGAATGAAGACTGTCGTGAATTGGTGTGTGGATTGTCTAAAGAGCATTAGACATAAGCAAATGTTTGCTGCAACGTTCATGAGTGCTTGCGAATATGATTTGAGCATTGGATTAAACCCACGCTCACTTGGATCACTCCATGAATTGTATCACGAGTAATTAGTGAGACGATAACATCTTATATTCTTGAAACCGAGATGTGTGAGTTGTATCTTGCGAATCGGTTGCACATTGATAATATGTAAACGCACTAGTAACTTGGTGTTATAAAACATATTGATGTGTGTGATTTGGTTAGTGAGTGCAAGCGAGCATTGTATCAAAGTTTATCCATTCCTTTTATTCAAAGTAGAATAAAAGCGATATCTTTGGGCCCCTCGATGGTTTAGTGATGACAAACGTAAATGCTCGGCCGGGCTAGGGCTAATTTGATTTGTTCAGTTAGTCAGTCGTCATAAATCGGAAATCGAGATGTAGTACAAAGAGAATGATTTGAAATCATATCTCATATGATATCTAGAATGGAGGAATATATGATCCCTTATCTAAGGACACGCGTATCTGATATGATCAGAGTTGACAGCGACTTTGGAAAGCTACGATTGCAGATCGGGATCTGAAGTCATACGCAGAATAGTTATTAGACTTATCCAAGTGGGAGACTGTTGGATTAGTGTCTAAGTCCATAACTATTTTGGTATGTACTTGACCCGATGGTGCATGGTCCTTTTGGGTTGCCTTCACCAAAGCAACTTGATTGGAGAAATAAATAAAGAGAGAGAGGTTATTATGATTTATTAATATGTTATAAGAATAATATATTAAAGGAGAAATCATATTTGTTTAATTAATATTGGTCAATAATTAATTAAGAATTAATTTTGTGATCAAGTGTAATTAATTAAACTAGAGGGGCTGAATTGTAATTATGTGATAGTTACAAAATAAGGTAAGGATTATCTTATATATATATGGTGAACGAATTTGAGGTGTAAATCCCTTAGAATTCGACTAGGATAAGGGTTTCTAGGACTTATCTTATGGTTGCTTGGTGGACAAGCAACTAGATAAGGATAAGGACTAAAACCTTAATCTTTACACCTATATAAACCCCCTAGGGCTTAGGAATTCGTCTAACCCTTCCCAAGAGGTCCTAAGGACGAATTCTAACCTCCCTCCTCTCTCTTTATACCTTCTACACTTGCTTATGGTGTTTGTAAGCCATTAGAGGAGTGACACTTGTGACTCTCAGCTTTCCAAGGTCAATTCAAGGAGGAATTGGATTGTTATTGCTATATAACAATCAAGGTATGTTCTTAAACCTAATTACATGTGAATTCTGATTTCCATATGCTAGAATTAGGGTTCAAAGTCTTGAATTCAAAGTATGTACAATAGAGAAACCTAGATCCAAGCTTTAGGGTTTGTATGAGCACATAGGATGTCTTATGACCAAAACCCATCAACAACAACGAGTATAATAGTGCTCAAAGTAAGTACAACCAATCATATATATATATATATATATATATATATATATATATATATATATAATTGAAAGAGTTACATCATTGTATGAATTACATGTTCTAAATCAGTTACAATATGTAAACAACAAGTATGAAATGTTTGACGCCTTAACGTCCCATCCTCAAAAGCACTTGGTTACCTGTTTAATGATTTCCTGAGAATACAAGTAGTTTTGAAAAAGTGTCAACACAAAGGTTGGTGATTTCATAAGCTTTTGATGGTAAGTGTTGGAAAATTCATCTTTGTAAAGAGAGGTATGTTACCAAGAGAATCCAATATTTTCCTTATAAAAGTTATGTAGTCCTATGTACCAGGACCGGAAATGATCAAGTATTTGTCATACTTAAAGATATAAAGTGGTTTTAAATTGGCGTAAAAACCCTTCTAAATTTGAGAAAAACACGTAATGAATGATGTGTAGTCTTAAATACCAAGACCGAAAGTACACCATAATATCTGTAATTATTGATATAGAAAGTGATTTTAAATCGTCATAAAGTCCCTTTTTGATATATATATAAAAAAAAGATCCCGTAAACTTTATGTATCGCTAACTCCCTATGTGAGCGCTATAATCATACTATGACTAATGAACCTGCCACGATGTTTCTCAGGCGTCGCAAAACGGATATGACATATGTCACCCGTAGACCTGCAGGTCCCACTGTAGCTAGCAGCAAGGTGTGGGGTGTCAAACCCAATATAGATCTATACACAACTATCACGTTTTCCCTACAAGAGACTCTGATTATAACTACCAGGAATTCTCACCCGTACTCTAGGAGTACTGAGAAGGATAACTCACAATTTAAGTTAACAAGCTTACGTGTGGTGTGCGTGAGTGTAAAACCTCTTTCTATGGGAATAAAACCTTCCGAAATGTACTTGTTGGGTTAATGGAAACATAAACCATACCTATTATAGTTTATCCGAAACGTTTGAAATGGTGATGTACGCAAACTATATTCAACGTAATTTATTCAATTGTTTTAGTAAAATGGATGTACTTTGATTTAAAACAAATGTGTTATCCTTTATATTTCAGGTGTATTTCAATATATCAAATCCATTTATTAACTGATGCATGTTTATAAACTAAGGCAAAATTTCATTTATTTGCAATAACACACATTCATATAAAGATATACACCTTGCTCAACATGTTACAAGGTGATAAGAAATTGTTAGCATTTTTCTGTTATTACTAGTTTCGATCGTTATTATTAGAACATTTATAAAAACTTCTTAACAGGTCCAAGTCAGAATCCGTAAAATTTTGGGAGTTTGAAAAATGAGTCTAGTTTATTCATAAAATTTTCCATGATTTTTAGTGACCTCTAACTTGTGTGAACAAGTCCATAATCACAGACTGGTCCGGATTGATGTTTGAAATGATAGACAGTTTTGTAAAAATCACCATAAATTGTAGAAAAACCGTATGGAGATGTTCAAGTAGTGATTTTAAAGCTAAAAACATGAACTACATGCACCTAAAACAGTTTTAAAAAAAATGTTTAAGTTGACCAAAGCAGTCCGTGAATGGTGTCCAACTTTTCTGATGAAAGCTGTTAGAAAATTTTAGTTATGTTCTTGGTGTTTTAACTTGTATTCTCCTCCTTAAAACTTAAGAAAACATGATAATAGAGGGGTATGAACTCACCTTATGTGATTTCAGTAGATGGATGATGGAGAAAAGACGTGTTCAACTCAAGAACACTTTGGGAGATTGCTTGAAGATTCGAAGATCTAACACAATTATGATGAGGTTTGTGTGAGATATCTATGATTTGAGTAAAAGGAAGTGAAATAATCTTATGGAGGATTTTAATACTTACCAAAAGTAAAAGGGAGGCTTGGAGAATAGCCTTGAATCTCGAATTTTAGACAGAGAAGATGAGAGAAAATGAAGTTTGTTCTTGAAGGAAGAATGAGAGGAAATGAAAGAAATGAGAGGAGAGAGGAGGGTTTTCTAACCCTTGACCAAGTGTGTGGCTGAAAAATGATAGGGAAAGTAACATGAAATGACTAAGCATTGGCTGATGGTGAATAGTGACATGGAGTGGGTATGGGAGTGGTTGCTTGTGTCATAAGGTAAAGCAAAGTCAACACTCCACCTTAATTATTCACCCACTAGATTTTATTATTTAAATAAGGATTTTTATGAAAATATGATTAAATTATGAATATCTAGGGTTTATTATGTTAAAATATGATTTTGGGTGAAAATCTCGCGTTAAAATAATTAAAAACATGCTTAAAATGTTAAAAATATCAAAAATGGGTGAAAAGTGTCGAATTTCCGAGGTCTGGCCGAAGTCTCGGCCTCTGATGCTTGGAACCGAGAGTAGAAATAAAGACCGAGAGGAGGAGAGAAGAGACCGAGAGGAGAGGACCGAAGGTACAGCGAAGAAGGAACCGAGAGGAGAGGCTCGGTCTCGATAGCCATACGCGAGGCTCGGTCCGAGAGGCTTCTCTTCCCGGTTTCGGCCCGAGAGGCTTCTCTTCCCACTTTCGGCTCGAGAGGCTCCTCTACCCGCTTTCGGCCCGAGAGGCTTCTCTTCCCAGTTTCGGCCCGAGAGGCTTCTGATTCGGCTACTGAGTCTCGGCTGCTAAGAGGACTTTCGGTCCTAAGAGGACTTTTGGTCCTAAGAGGGGTTTCAGGCCCTAAAGCCTATTTTGCTCGTTTTTACCCCGTTTCAAGCCGTTTTTGACCCGGTTAAGGGTCGGAATAACCCGAATGACTCCAAAAAGTTACAGAGACTTTTGAGAGAGATTTGGGAGTGATTTGGGAGAGATTTCACATACTTAGAGAGATTTCTCATACAAAGAGAGATTTCACATACTTGGAGAGATTTCTCATACAACGAGAGATTTGAGAGAGATTTCACATACTTGGAGAGATTTCTCATACAAAGAGAGATTTGAGAGAGATTTCACATACTTGGAGAGATTTCTCATACAAAGAGAGATTTGAGAGAGATTTCACATACTTGGAGAGATTTCTCATACAAAGAGAGATTTGAGAGACATTTCACATACTTGGAGAGATTTCTCATACAAAGAGAGATTTGAGAGAGATTTCACATACTTGGAGAGATTTCTCATACAAAGAGAGATTTGCGAGAGATTTCATTTGTGATCTTTTTTATTGTCCGGCTTCGCAATGCAAGGTCCGTAAACCCTGTTAACCCTTGTTTAAGGATCTTACACACTCCCGATGAGTATGCAACATTGTTTTATCGGTTTGGCTCGCCACGTCCCACAGTTTTAGGTTAAGGAGATCTAGATGTACGCACTTTTCGATTTATGATCTCTCATTAGAATAGCGAGTTGTTTAGAATTTACATAACGTAAACTCTAGTACCCATGGGCAACTTGGGTCGAACGGTTTGACTTGTTGACTTCAGTTGACTTTGACTTGACCGGAAATTGACGGTTGTCACACTAGACGTAGACCCTGCTTGATTATCCGACGACACATTGAATGATTTGAAAAAAGATGTGTAATCAAATAGCCAATCTGGACGCACTCTAGCATCTATCTCATTCTCTTCAAGCCAACGAACATTAAAAGGATCCACAATCTGTTTCATCTTCTTGTTATAAACCCTGTATGGAGTACGAGCAGCGTATCTGAAAAAATAAAAGTCATCGACTTTTTCATTGAATTTGGGGTTGGATTCCAAGTGGAGAAGAGTGCAAGGGCAGCCAAAAACTATGAAATGGATGACAAATGGCTTGTATCCATATAGAATTTCGTACGTTGTTTTCATTTTTTCTTTGTTGATCAGAACGTGATTCTGAACATAGCACGCCATATTAATCGCCTCCGCCCAAAAGAACACAGGAAGTTTGGAGTCACACAACATCGTCCTTGCAGCGTCTTTAAGAGTTAGATTCCTTCGTTCATCAACACCGTTTTGTTGTGGTGTGCGAACATAACTGAATTGACGCACAATCCCTTTCTCAGCGCAAAAATGGTCAAGAACAACGTTCTTGAACTCCGTTCCATTATCAGTACGCAACGCTTTCACTCGGTTGTTGGTCTGATTCTCTATCATCACAATGAACTTCTTGATGAGGTCAGCGATCCCAACTTTGTTGGACAGAAAGAAAACCCAAGTGAAACGAGAGTAATCGTCTATCATAACGAGGCAGTATGAATTGCGGTTGATACTGAGAACGTTAACAGGACCAAATAAATCCATATGTAACAACTGAAGCACTTGACTGATAAAGTTAACCTGCTTTGGAAAGTGTGGTTTCCTATGATGTTTTCCTTGAGCACATGAAACACGGTTTTCAAACGTAATGAAATCTCTAACAGGCAGACCTCGGACCAATTCGTTCTTTGCAAGTCGATTCATATTCTTTGCATTTGTGTGACCGAGACAACGATGCCACAACATCGCATTTTGTTCCGAGACTTTGGAGAATAGGCAAGTGACTTTCGTCAGGAATATTGTTGTTCATGTATATGATGTAGGCATTCCCATCCCGCTTAGATTTTACAAGAATCCACTCCTCCGGAATGACAATGCCCGGCTTTAAAATAAGACATTCTTTGTAGGTAAAGTGCATCGAATACCCTTTGTCGCAAATTTGAGATATGCTCAACTGACTATGCTTCAATTCAGGAGCATAGTTGACATTTTCGAAACTAAGCACTCCGTTCGTCACTATTCCATTCTGAGTTATTTTTCCACCTTCACCGCCCGCAAACGAGACATAGCCCCCATTAAATGTTTGGATGTCATACAATTGGGAGATATCTCCTGTCATGTGCCGGGAGCAGCCACTATCGACATACCAAGGTCTGATGATATTCCTCCGCGACTGTCCCTACACAAGGAGCGAATTTATTCAGATTTGGGAACCCAGGTCATCACAATCCTGGGTTTACCCTTCACTTTCATAGATTTTTCATTTGATTCTTTCTTTTCATTAAGTTTAGAGGTTAATGGTGACTGATCTGAATTCAATTTTGGTACCCACTTAAAGTTAGGTTTTGAAACTCTATTAGTTTGCTTCGAGCCGGTGGATTTTCTACTCAAAGAGTTTGAAGATCCGGTCCTGCCCTTTGACAAACTCAACTTAGGCTTAGCCTTAGTTGATTTTGGCAAACTATTATTGAATTTATGGAAAACCTGTTTATTCTTTTCAAAATTATCCATTTTCTTGTTTGGAGTTATGCTCAAGTCACCATCCCGAGAATGAATTTTGGGGGAGTTTCTAGTTAAAGATTGTCCCCGAAATTCATTCTTCCCTCTTTTTGATGTGTGAGATACAAATATCCGGTTTAAACAGTTTCTTGCAATGTGTCCAGCAGTGCCACAGTTAAAACATATTTGTTTATTATCATTGGTTTTGACACTGCTTTTGACAGATTTCCTTTTTTTGTTTTTATTTTTACCACTTTCACATTTGCAAGAACAATCACAGGATTTTGAAGCAAATGTTGAAGGTGTAGAAGCATTTGAATCAGACAAAGATACATTCTCAGACAAAACATTATCAATTGCAATCTTATCATCAGAAAAAACAATACCACCAGACACAAAATTGTTTAAATTCGAATTTAATGTAGACTCATTACACAAACTGACACCAAACTTTGACACATCATCATTATTAGACTTAAGAACATCAGAATTTTCATCTCTCTGCTCCCCCTGAGCTACGGGCTTATCCGCACTCAAATTTGAAACGTTAGTATCCAAAACCTTTTCGTTTGAACATGTAACTTGTTCAGAAGCAGGTTTTCCATATACAAGAACAGGTTCTCGATCTATTTCTTCGTGAGATAATGGAATAGCGATATAATTGTGATTGTAAGGAGGAGGCATACTCTCAAAACCTAGTCCTACTTTCTTTTGATTTCCACAAGTAACGTCCTTCCACTGCATTTGGTTTTCTATCATTTTCGCAACAACTTCGCTTGACCCATCAAATTTTTTAAAATTGAATTCAGCATTTTCAAAACGTGTTTTCAATGAGTCAAATTCAGCAGTCACAGCTTCAAATTTTCATTTGATATGGTCATAGTTCTCACATCTGTTGTTGTAATCCTCTTGTAATTTACTAAAGTCCTTTATTTTATTTTCTAGTTGAGTTTTTAAGGGCTTTTGGTTTTTCCTAAGTATGTATCCCTCATATTTTAAGTCCACGTTCTCTCTCTTGATTAATTCTATTGATTCTCGCAAAAATTTCATAGTTTTAGCATAAGATGGAGAGCAACCAGATTCACTTACCTCGGGCTTAGATGGCTCAGGAGTAGTTTGCACCATGAAGGCAAACTAGAGGTTCATCATATCTTCTTCGGGATCTATCTCCGCCTCTTTCTCTTTGCAATCCTCGATCTGGGCCAGATAAGTATTTTCAGGTCCTGAAATATTCAGGGCCTGAATTTGATCTTCCCAATCAAAGGATTGAGCCACCATTGCCAGATTTGCAGGTTGATTGGTTGATGAGGATCCTCTACTGTTGCTGTGGACATAGGTAACTTGTACCACGATTCGATTAACTTTTTCCCTTCTGTCAGGCTTTGGACATTCCCTAGCAAAGTGCCCTGGCTCATGGCAATTGTAGCAGCAAAGTTTGCCTTCGTTGAATCCGACCTTTTTGTCGGAATTCACACTCCAGTTGTTTTTGCCAGTTTTCTTAGAAAACTGCTTTGCTCTTAACACAGCCATGGCCATCTGCCAGGTTATATCCATCTCTTATATGTCTTCAGGATGAATCTGATCAAGGTCGGAAAACGAAAGTTGTGGGGAGAGTTCTCCAGCCACAAAAGCATTGTAACAATTTACCAAACCCGTGGCAAGAGCCATATTTTCTTCTTTTTCTTTCATGGTTGACATCTGAGAACTGAAACCCTGAGACTGAGGGGGTACAACATTAGATGAGCCAATACTGGGATTAACTTGTTGAGAAGTGATATGACGTTAAGAGACTTGAACTTGTTGCATGGAAAGGATAACATAGGATATAGGTTGAATCGGTTGATGAGTTTGAAAGGTTGAACTTGTGGAACATGTGGAGTTGGGGTAACTTGATGAGCTTGCGCAACAATGAAGCTTGAAAAGGCATTGTTGTTTGTGCCTTGGATCCCTAGATTTACAGTGGAATAAGAGTTAACATGATTAATCTCCCTCTGCTTGTCATCAAGATCACAAGCCTTGATGATAGCCATAGTTTCTGCGAGATTCAGCCTGTTTAAGTCTTTTGTTTTCTTGATCACCGAGACATTCATATCCCAGGATTTTGGAAGGGAGTTTAACAACTTCTTGTTGATTTCTGATCTTGTTACCGAAACACCTGCAGAACTCATTTCTGTGGTGAGAGTAATGAACCTCTGGAGTTGGTTCTCAAGAGTTTCGCCCAGGACATAGTTGAACATGTTGAACTTTTGTCGAAGCATGTCCTGACGACTCTGCTTCATATCCTCATTACCATCATAGACTTCTATTAATACTTCCCAAAGTGCTTTTGCAGATGTATACTCACGGAAACCCTAAGCAATTTCTGGAGATAGTGCCATTGTAAGCGTAGCAAGGGCTTTCTCCTGCTCTTCGACCTTTTCGAAATCCTCATTCGTATAATTTTCAATCCGTTTGTCGACAATTGTGTCATACACTGTAGTAGTAATTTGAATTGGTCCCCTAAGTATACCACGCCAAATCTTGAAGTCTTTCATTTTAATATACTTCTCGATCCGGTATTTCCATTCCGGAAAGCCTTCAGCATTTAAGAGTCGGGGAATTCGAGAAGTTGTTCCCATGATGGTGTCAAGTTCCTGATGTACTGTCATGCTTTGAGAATCCATTTGTTTTTCCTTTTTTATTTTTTTTATTTTTCTGAAAATTAAATTGAAAGAAAAATAAAAATGATCAAAGACAGGTTTTTGGTGGAAAAGTTAAACCGAAAACTAGGATCAAGTGAGTTTTCGGTTTCCTAAGGTTTTCGGTTTCTGAAGAAGCTTGGATTTTCAGTTTCTGAGGAATTCTTGGATTTTCGGTTTCTGAAGAATGAACAAAAATAGTTTTCGGTGTCTGAAGATGAACCGAAAACCGAGGTTCTTTTTTCAGTGAAAACGTTGATTCTTGATCTGATCACTATTTTTCGCACAACCAAAACTTCCAAAAATGCTTCCAAATACACAGATCTGAACAGACAAGAATGACAAAGAGTTTTTAGTGAGTGTAGATACAACCAAAAACTATAAGAATTCCCTCACAAACTTAAATCTGATGTAGATCTTGATTTTGATAAAGCAAACAACAATCCAGTCTTCAAATTAGAGCAAATTCGAACTTGCCAATGAACCGAAAAGGAAGATCATGAGTTGTTGATGAACCGAAAACAGAAAACACAATTGATTGACACTAAAAGTGCTCTGATACCAATTGTTAGGTCCCAAATTTGTGCGATCTATCTAATGATCAATTAATTGCAATAGAAATAAAGAAGAAGAAGATTAAACAACCAAGATTGCATACAATTCAATCATGAAATGTCGAATACAACTTGGATAGACCGAAAACTAGCTAGAAAGACCAACCTTGCCTCTGACAATCTGACAACAATTTATAGTAACGTACATCAGACCGAAAACAGGTTTTCGGTCAAATCCTGACCGAAAACCTACCTAGACCGAAAACTCATACAAACACAAAAGATGTCCAAAACACATTAATAACAACCCTAAACCATCCATGCATTAATGCCTAGACCAAACCAAATATATTGGCCCTTCAAAACTCCAATTTTCAAGAAGAGGATATCCTACTCTTTTTCCTCTTCCAAATGACAGGTCACGAAACCCTCTTATATCTTTCTCTCTCACTCATTTCCTCTCTTCTCCACTTGAACACTGTTCTCCCATCTTCTCCCTGTTGACAATCATTTAGGGGTGCATTTTTTGCATCCCAAAACAAGAAAAAAATGGACTTAGAAGGAAGGTACCCGGGAGAGATTTTTCCATCTTATTTGTCATAATGAAACCCACATTTCTGGAGTTTTGTGGCCTATTTTGGCGGAGTATAACCCCAAAGAGAGGACAAGAGAGATGGGATATCCAAAGAGACAAAATTTCACTTTCTCTCTTCCTTCTCTCTAAAAACACCACACACACATTCTCTCTCTCTCTCTCTCTCTAGAAATCAGCCATCCTAAACCACGATTTTTAGCCATATTTTAGTGTTCTTAAAGCCACATAACAAATCCAAGGTAGGGAACTTACATCTCTTGATGCTCCTTAGTAATTTTTGCAAGTTTCTAGTCATTTTCTCCTTATATTTTCAATTTCTAAGATATGCTTTTGCAAGGAACCATAGTTTGATCTTTATGTTCATAGATCAAACTAAAAACATGTTGCAATTTCTGGAAATGGTGGCGATCCATTATCAAACCAAAGTCAAGAACAAAGGTGAGCATATGCAAGTTTTGTATAGCACCAAAAAATCGATTTTTTAAGGATTCATTAACTTTGGATTTATTGCATCTAAGTTCTAAAGGTTAGAAACAGGTTTTTCTACAAAATATTTTCAATATTATGTTTTTTTTATCTCAATCCAAGAAAAAGAAACCAAAATCATTGATAAAATGAAATGTTGAGCCATATTTTTATTAGTTTTACTTTTTAACTTTCCGGCAGATTTCAACCTCCAACTTTGAAAGGACAAAACTCAATCATTTCTTATCCAAAATTTTTTTTCTTCCTTCTTATTGCTTCGAGTTATCTTTCAAGCCCATCTGACATCTCTGAAAAATTCGAAGATTTCGATTTTTAATTAATTTTATAATATTATTGCTCCAACAACTATTTTCTTGGGAGTACTAGTTTTATGTTGCATGTTAAAGAGAGTAAATCATCACTAAAAATCCTTCAAAAATTATTTTGAACTCCTAGTATAATAAGCTCAGAGGGAGAAAAATATCTTAACTTAGAAGTGGTGAAAAAATATTAAAAAAAATCTCAAAGTGACATCAACACTTTTACCAAAATCACAAGAACCATGTTTTTCACTATAATCTATTGGGCCTTTAGGCATGTTTTCAATATCCAAAATGAGAACACGATTTTGCACGGTTAGTAAATTATATGAAGATGAATTCTAGAAATTTTCAGCTCCAAATATTTTTTCTTTATTTTTATATAAAAATAATAAGAAAATAGAGTGTTAAAGCATATAAAATATTTACATTAGTTAATCAATTCTAGGAAAATTCCTTGATGGCATATACCGTAAATCAACATCTTCATCAAGTTTGACCAATTTTTATTACAATTTACCATTATTTTTTATTTTATTGTTATTAAACACAAATAAATAACAAAATCGGATTCTGAATTTCAAAAATCACATTTATTATTTTTTTGAAGCTTTTATATATTATATAACCTTCACAACAAATTTGGAGAATTTTCCACAATCTTTTGTTATTTTTCTAAGTTTTAATGTATATTAAAAGGATTAAATAAGAGAAAATTGTTAAACTTATCCAAAGATCATACAAATTTATTGTAATGTCCCAAAATATCAATGTAAAAATTTTATTTTTAATATAATCAAAACACCAATTATCTTTTACTCAAACATTTAAAAGTATGTCATAATAGAACATTTATCAGAGTACAATCCTAAAATCACAAGGTTACAGAAAACATGGGTGTATGCATTTGGATCAAGTTGGGGCCTTCCATGCTGAACCAGAAGTACTTGAAACCATAAGCAAACTGTAATCACAAAGCTTAGCGAGTTCCCCAAAATACCATGTATTATACATATAATACATGCATTAGAAAGTGTTTTGTACCGACCATAGTCTTGCCATAATGCCACGAGCCGGGTCATTGTCTTTACTTGCCAGGCCGAGGGCCAAAACCCTGGGTCTCACAGACAAGTGCCAGGCGCCGCCTCCCAGTCTTCCATGCAAGAATCACAAAGACAAGTAACATAAAATCCATACACATAACTATCTACCTATTTGCCAGGGTCCGAACCCTGGTCTTGCATACAGTTTTCCATGATCCACCTCCGGGTCTTTCATACAAATGCCAAGGGCCACCACCTAGTCTGTCACAACTAGCATTTTAGCTAGAAAATTTTATTCTCATGTAAACATTCAACTATTGTAAGGATTTTACTCTAAGTAAATATCATGCTATATGCTAAAATGAAACCATCCATTTGAATCCAAACTCCTGAGTGAAGTTCAAAACCCAATACAATACATTCCATATATTCAACTATGGGTTGAAAACACTAAAAATCCCGGTTCAAGCTTATTATGGACTATGATCCTCTTATTGTGCCTAATGGACCAGTAAACTTTCAATTTGGCTATTTTCGGCCAAGAAACCCAATTTGGTCTCTAACTGGACCCACATACATGAAACTAAAGTATTTTAGGTCATGTGGGCCTAAACTAATTCATCTTATCTCTAATGGGCCATGACTAGCCATAGATGTTTTCATAAACCCTAATGTGTTGTAAACCATTCTTTTGGGCTTCATTGGGCCGTAAACCCTTTTCCTTATCACTATTGGGCCGTGAACCCTCATAATGGCCCAATGGGCCAAAAATCCATCAACTTGGACCTCATGATATCGAAATTAAGCAAGTAAGGCCCAAACTATTCTTTTCTTCTTCCTCATTCTCGGCCCAACTATATATAAAACAGAGAAAAGAGAAAAATCTAACTAATCTATACAAATGACACCTAATTATGGACTACAAGTTCCCTAGATACAATACCCTCCATGTAACAAGGAATCCCATGTTCCCATGCCACATCACTTCACCATTTCCTCTCCTTCTTCTCTCTTCTTCATACTCTCATCCATAAGAGCCACCACCACCACATTTATTTTTACTTCAAACTCATCTTCAAATCCTCTCATTTCCATCTAAATCTTCAAAGAGAATAATCCTCCAAACATTCCAAAAATCTTGTGTGTAGGTGTGTTCAAGAGATCTTTTTATCCAAGAATACTTCCAACTTCACTCTTAGGTAAGATCATGTAAAATCAAAGTGATTTATTTCATTTTATGGTAGATCCATCCTCATGAACTCATGTTTTCAAGAATTATACTCTTAAAACTTCCTAGAATTTGAAGATCCCATCAAAGGAGTACGCTAGGCCGAAAACAACATCATCTTCTCATATCTCTTCATCAAAACCGATCCAAATCCAAAAAGTGAGTTCATACCCCCTTCTTTTTTATTTTCATAATGTTTTGGGGGAGAATACAAGTTATTTTGTGTATATATATATGTGTATATGCATGACTATGTGTGTTTTTCATGATTTATTTGGTGATTGTATGTTGTTTACTTCATAAATCTAAAAATATGAAGTTTATCACTTAAATCTTCATAAAAACTACGATAAAAGTATATGTTGTCATGTAAACTTGCAGATCTGTGATTTATACACTCAAATTAGCAAAAACAAGTGTTGTGTTAAAAAATCTATAACCTAAACTCAAAAATCAGCTTTTAACAGAAACGTTTTGGTCTAGTTACGGACTATTTTGACCACCTTGATGGTAATATTTTTCAAAACTGTTTTACAAGATAAAAGTTCAGGTTCATACATTTAAAATGACTACTCTCACGCGTTCATACGATTTTCTACAATTTTTGGCGATTTTAACAAAACTGTCTATCATTTCAGGAAGGATTTCGGACCAGTCTGTGAAGATGAATATTTTCACACTGGTTTGAGATCACTAAAAATTATAAAAAAAAATTATGAATAAAGTAGACTCATTTTCTAAACCCTCAGACTTGATGGATCCAAATTTCGACTTACAAAGATTTTTCTATAATTTTTCTAAAAATAGAGACGTAAATGCCAAAAATCAGAAAATTGTTTTAAACTTACTAAAAGTGTTTATACGTATGTTAGATGCAAGTTTATATGACTTAAACATACTTTTAAATCATCTAGACATGTTAACTTATGTGAATTTAATATATATATATATATATATATATATATATATATATATATATATATATATATATATATACACGATTACAAAAGTGGTATTCTTAAGTCAATTTGACAAACAATTGAACAAATACTAGCAATAAAATAACAAACGAACTAATTTTTCCATTCGTATAATATTGGGCCTTAGTGGCCCATTAATATGCTTGATAGGTCTGAAAACTATTTATTTGTTTATTGGGCCTCACTGACCCATTAACATGCGCAACGGACCTTGGATACTATTTGTGTGCTATTTGGGCCTATAAATACCTTACATGTGAAATGGGCCTTAGTTGCCCTTTTACATATATTTTGGGCCCATGCTATATAATCTCATTTCTTTCGTGCCTGAAAATGACTTACGTGTTCAGTGAGACTCAGTGGTCCGCAGACATGGTTCATTGGGTCTGGAATGAGTTTTATATGTTTCTCTTCGCGTAAAATTCGATGAAGGATCTAGTGAGACTTGTCGTTTGACACCTATTAAGTGTACGATCGTAGTCTGTAGTTATAATCACAATCTCTTGGAGGGAGAACGGGGTTTTGTGTATAGATCTATACGGGGATGACACCCCACACCTAAGTTGTTCGCTACAGTTAGACTATATCTGTCTAGGGTGACGACAACCTTATTCTACTTTTCGCTGGCGTCCAACAACGCCAAGACATGCGAATTTGTCATTAATTAGCATGGTTATAACGAATCACTTAGAGGAATTAATATTATAAAATTTATGGGAGACCATCCTTTCTTTTCTTCTTTGGATTACTCGGATACATACTCGCACTGGTACTCAACCTCGAGGGTTGGTATGATAGCCTTCTCTTTTACAGACAACATAGGGTTATCTGGGGGCATTCTATTTACATTCTCTTTATGTTTTCCACATTATCTTGATACAATCTAATAAACATTAATACACATGCATTATTACATGATCTGACACGAACATACTAAACTGTTTTCAGAAAATATAGGATTTTCTAGTGGTTACAAAGTTATACAAATCTTTTTCGCAAACATGCTTTTGAACTCACCAACATTTTTATGTTGACCTTTTTAAATTAACTTGTATTCTCAGGAAACCATTGAAGCTGGTTGAGTGGACAAACTAATGGATATTTTGTTATATTTTGTTTCATCACACTCTGACTATTTTGGCATGTAATATTCAAATACAATACTCGATGTAAACAATGAATGTTGTTATATTACATGTGTGATGATGATGATGTTATGTTTCAATTATATACTATGTGATGATACTACAACAAAGAACTCACGCTCAAGCACCCGGACGTTTCCGCCGTCTGGTTCGGGGTATGACATAGTCTTCCTGTATACATAAGCCAATGGGCCGGAATTAGTGCCTTCGATCCATAGTGTAACGCCTACAAATTCGGGCTAGCCAATTTAGAGACAATAAACATTAAAAATGACTTTTTGATAGAAGATTATTTAGAATGAATAATATTAACCAAGTTATAGTATGTTCCACAAGGATTCCGTACATATAAAGAAAGCTAAAATCCAACTTATAACGAGGAAGTTATGACTCCTCGAAGTTTTGCGATAAAATACCTTTTAGCCTTAGTGATCTAAACAAAAGTCGTAGTATACGTCAAACCTAGAGCGTGCATATAGGGAACGTCCAAATCTGACATCGTATGAGGAAGTTATGAGTTTTCTAAGATTTAGCATAACAGTGCACAACTCGGAAATCGAATTTTAGATTGAACGTTTTTTAGCCGAAAAAACCTAAATGAGAATTTAAGATGTCATTAATAGGAGCTTAACGATATAACGACAATCGAAAACGGACATCGAATAAAAAATTTATGAATTTTTAACGGGTTTTATCTGTGTAAGCATGTTAACATATAACTTTGAAAATAAAGTCAAAATTAGCCGACATAGTCTAAACGAAAGTTATAGATCACGTTGCTAGCTACGCGTGGAAATAAAAACATAGAAAACAGAGCTTGTATGTGAAAGTTACAGAATTTAGAAGTTAATTAAATTATGAGAGGATGCGAGGCTGACACGTGGCACGATCCTGGCCCTTCCTTTCTGTCCACAGCTTCGCTTTGGATAAGGACACATGCCCCTCGTATGTGCAGCGTAAGGTTGCATACGCCTAGAATACTAAGTACACACAACGTACTCCGAAGCTATGCCTAGTGTAGACTGAGGATCCAACCTATAAATAAATGTGAGGATCATCCCATTTCTTCATACCAAAACCCTTAACTCTCTCCCAATACCCCCAAACTCTCCCTCACATTCCCTAGTACTTCCCAAGTGCTAGAGGCGAGTCCCGGAGCGCCAGAAGACTCTAAGGAGAAGAGCTTTCGGCTCAGAAGTTTTGCCCCCACAGAGCCCAGCTCCTATCTAAAATCCATTGTAAGTGAGTTATGGTTACCCTACTATAAGTATAGCTTATGTTTAAGTTCATTATCGTTATTAGGAACCTATAAACTATATATGTGTTAAGTATTATAAAATATACAAAGTGTTATTATAATATCTTTTAACTGCTTGTGGTATGGGGAATCTAGTTTGAAGGGCCGCATAGGTTTGTTGGATTTCATAACAGCTTAAATGCTAGTATGGTCCTACCCTCTGGTGTTTCATATCTGGCCCCTGTCTATACATAGTAGTTGAAAATTATTGTTTAACACTTATATAATACAAGAAAAACAATATTACCTAGACTAATAATTAGTCTCAATAAATATTAGATTAAAACTTAGCAATAATAATGCTAGGTTTCGTCGAAGGATAAGGCAATTGTTAGAAGGGAAGAGTTTTCCGAATTTCGAGCCATCACTTTAACAAGTAAGTGCATACTTACTTTCATCTTCCACATAGATATGAAGTATTAATACATGTTATACGTGCTTATTATTTATGTTCATGCTATCTATGCCAGATGAACGAATTATACATGTTTTACTTGATTTAAAACTGTATATGTATTTTTATACCTATAAATATATTGGGTAAAGATGGGTAGATGAAAGATGATATGGGTGATGAGAGATGAAAGATGATATAGATGATGAGAGGTGAAAGATGATGAGAAGCCTTGACTTAAATAATGATCCATTCATCTAGCAGAGTATAGATGACGACCACGAACTATTCTAGACAGTCCAGTGGAACGCTAGTAGGCTTGTAACCTATAGGTGTTTTTGAACTACGTGTTCACCGAATATACTCTAAAGACCCTGGAAACTATGGACTTAGTGCCTTATGAATGGACGTTGGTAGCTATGGATTTAGTGCCCTATAAATGATCATTTGCAGCTATGGACATAGTTCCTTACAAATGAACATTAGCAGCTATGGATTTAGTGTCTAATAGATAACATTGACAACTATGGACATAGTGCCTATTAGATAAACCCTGGCAGCAAAGGAATTCGTGCCTATTCCATAGTTCAATCCTTAGGAATGAATGAATGAAGAGTACATGATTTCTTTGGGTAGATACTTAAGAATAAAGAAGATAATGGGGATGGGAAGTTGGGTTAATTGTGTGATGATTAAACCTAATTATTATATTATTGTGGGTTGAAAACCCTATGTACTCACCAAGATTCCCAACCTGACCCACTCAGTTTATTTGTATCATAGATGTCGATACAAAGATACATTACACTGAGAGATTAACAGATATGTAAATCACTAGTGTAAATGAATGTAAGGTCTGTTGATGCTTATGTTTCTGTATTGACGATGACATCCCAATGTTTTAAATACAAACAAAATACATTTCTTCATTAATGCTTTGATAATATCTTTATCATGTTTTCTAGGAGCAAATTCCGCAATATTATTCTTTAAAATGGATACTCTGATTTTTAAATAAGCATAAATAATTTCCTTTAAAATGGCCACAAATTTAGGGATGTCACATATAGTATAGTGAGGAGAGTCACCTTAGACAGATGAGACTCACAAATAAATCTCTTACTATATATCTGCTAAAATCCCCGCACTATCAATCACAAATAACATCCCATTAATAATTGGATCCCAACTTTCACAAATAGCCAAATTAGGGTAATGACCTTTTTTCCCTTCCTTTAACTTGGCCCAAGGCCAAGGCCAATCCGAATGTCCAAAAAGCCTAAATTCAAAATAATCATCCAAAGCCTAAAGAAAACCATGCCCAACCTAGCCCAAAACCAAAGCTCAAAACTGTTGGATTAGGTTTCCAAGCCCATAACTATAATTGGTATGTACTTAAATTGATAGCAACACAGTCCTATTGGCTTGCCTCAAACCTAGCAATTGGACAAGGAAATTTTGAAATGAGAAAAATTAATTTATTATAAGATTAATAAATTATTATAAATTATTTATTAATATGTTATGAAAATAATATATTAATTAGAAATCATAATATTTAATTACTAGTTAGCCAGAAAGTAATTGGAATTAATTTTGGGGTTAATTGTATCAATTGTAAAGTATAGGGACTAATTTGCATTTATTAAAAAGCTGGAAGGAATGTTCCAGAACCTCCTTAGAGGAGGTGGATGAAATCCATAGGGGAAACCCTAATGAATTCGTTCGAGGGCCTTGGACAAGGCTTTGGATTTGCTTAGGCCCTAAGCAGGGGAATCCTAGGGTTATCCCTTAAACCCTAGCTTTGGGGCTAAGTTACCTTGATTGTTTAAGGAGCCTCCTAGCTCCTAATTTTGATCATCCCTTCCTTCGGAGAAACCCTAGCCAAAAATCGCATCCCTCCTCTCCTGTCTCTCTATATGTAACATCTGAATCATGAGGAGAAGAAGAAGAAGAAGATCTTGTAGTGACTCATTTTGGCAGGACAAGCTCATCTTTGTGGACTAGCTGAACGTGTGAGCTCCAGTAAGGTATAAAGATCTGTTGGATTAGTATCTAAGCCCGAAACTATATTTGGTATGTACTTGACCCGGTTGTGCATGGTCCTTTTGGGTTGCCTTCACCAAAGCAACTTGACAAGGTAATTTATGGAGAGAGAGGATATTATGGTTTATTAATATATTATATGATTAATATATTAAAGGGGAAATCATATTATTTAATTAATATTAATCATAAATTAATTAGGAATTAATTTGGTGGCTAAAAGAGATTAATTAAATATAGGGGCTTAAACTGTCAAATATGTGATAATTGGTTTTTGGGCTGGGAAACCTAATGGATTAAGAGTGAATGAAATTATGATGAAATTCCATCATAATTTCGTCCATACGCCTTATTCCAGAATGTTCCATGGGCTGCTTGGTGATTAAGTTGTCCATTAGGGTTTTGACTGAAACCCTAGCAGCCTACAATATAAATAGAGACCCCTACATGCAATTTTCAGCCACTTGATTCCAAGGAAACCCTAGGGCCGATTTTTAGCATCTCTTCCCTCTCTCATATTGCCTTCTTGCTCGTGTGGTGTTTTTAAGCCATTAGAGGAGTTACACTTGTGACTCTAAGCTCTAAGAAGAAGAAGATCCAAGGTTTTTGAAGAGGTAAACAACTAGATCTACTTTGTCCTGATATTTTCGAAATATGTATGCTAGATTAGGGTTTGTAAGTCTTGGATACAATGCATGTACAATAGAGAAACCTAGATTCAAGCATTAGGTTTGCATGAGCACATAGGAAAGTTCTTGTGTGTAAAACCCATCAAGATCCTACCTTTTTCACTTAAGGTTGCTAGATCTAGGTTTTAGCTACCTTCTTTGCATGAGATCTTGGCTTAACAAGCATGAGGTTCATAAAGTTAGCAACTTTATGAACCATTGAGTCATTTTCTGTATTAGAACCCATAGATCTGGACTTTGGTGCAAGTTATGGCCCCCAAGCTTGAATCTTTATGATTATATCAACTTTAAACCTAGCTAGTGATTAAGTCATGCATTGGCCATGCATGGCTGAAAATATATGATTCTTATGGTCCTTTAGAATTAATAAGGTATTCTGGAAAGTCTCAACACTCATCTTAAAAGATTAAGAGCTTAATGCTCACAGAACAGTTCTCACGACATGAGGGATATAGCCTCACTACGTGAGCATGACGATTTCCCCAATCTGAGACCCTGATACGAGTGAACTAGGTTGAATTGCTATGTTGACCCAAGCTGAGTTGACTCTCACGACGTGAGAATATGAAGCTCACGACGTGAGGATAGAAGGATAAGGAAGGTGGGGCCATTTCCTTGGATGACGCTACTATGGGCCTATTGGATTATTCTTTTGGGGTTGGTATTGGACTAAATCACTTATTGGGCTTGAAGAAGGTTCCATTCTAGGAGTTGGGCCTAATTTAGAAAATTGGTCCATAAGTAGGACGTTAGTGGTCTTGAGCCAAACCATAAAGAATTGGGCTTCATGCTGTGGACTTGGGCCTATGTCATGGACCAAACTAGATTACAGGCAAAATGGTCATTTTGCCCTAAGAAGGATTATTAGATTTTGACTAAGTATCAATTGTGATAATGGTAGTCGAGAAGTCGCGGAAGCAACCGTTAGAGATTCCTTACCGAGATATTCAGTTTTCAGCCTTGCCAGGTGAGTTACCTTCCAGTAGAAGTGAGCTTAAGGCCACAATGATGGCCCACTAGCAGGAGTTGTTTGTTAGATGATTGTATTTGTGATAATTGTTTGGTATGCCACTATCTGTTATGTTTTATGTGCTAGTATGGTATGATGTTATGTCATAGTGGTAGTAGGGGGAATAGTCCCCGTATCAGGTCGAAAGGACCAAAGGGGTAGGTCGGGCACCCCGGTATGCCTGACAGTATGTTTATGTTATGTTATTATGTGGTAGTAGTAAGGGGTGAAATAGTCCCCGTAACCAGTGGAGATAAACCGGAGGGGTAGGTCGGACACCCAGGTATGTCTGACAGGGGTAGGTTAGGCACCTAGGTATGCCTAGAAGGGGTAGGTTGAGCACCCCGGTATGCTCAGTAGGTTAGGCACCCCGGTATGCTTGGCATTATGTTTATTATATGGTACGTGGTATGATGGGGGAACTCACTAAGATTTGTGCTTACAGTTTCAGTTTTTGTTTCACGTCCTTCTTCTTCGAAGAGAAAGGAGCCGACACGGTAGCAGCGCATCACACACATGATTTTCCGCACCAGAGATCTATGGGATTATACTCTTATATGATTTTATCATGATATGTTGTGACTATGTATGTATATATATATATATATATATATATATATATATATATATTACTACTATGTGATTTTCAAACAAATGGTCCTATATTTGTTTAATTTAAAAATGAAATTTTTGGTCAGTATTTTTGGGATGTTACACTATTGTTTCCTTCTTGCTAGCTCTTGGGTGTGATTTGATTATACGCACGACAATTGTGGTGCTAAGCTTCCAAGAAGATCAAGATCTAAGGTTTATCAATTGTTTACTTTAACAATTGAAAGGAATGTAATTCTAAAACTCTTCCTAGCTAATTTTTGAAAATACCTTCTTCCCTTAAGGTTCTTATTTTTCAATTCAAAGTTGTATATTCAATAGTCAAAACATAGATCCAAAGTAGGTTGCTTGTGAACTTAGGAATTGTTTTCTAGTTTAATTTTTTACCTAAAACCCATTAGTGGTATCAAGGCCATTGGCTTTGTTTTAAATTTGAATTTCTATAATAGTTGAATTACAAATTAGGGTTTATAGCTATTAAACCCTAAAGGCCAAAGTTTTCGTTTTTAGGGTTTTGGTTTGAGGGGTTTTCAAAAAACCCTATCCTCCATAAACACTAATCAAAATTAGGGTTAGGGTTTTGAAAAACCCTAGTCTCCCACCCTTGATTTCAAAAATGCCTTAGGGTTTTAGGGTTCTTTTTTGGACAATTGTTACTTAATTGGATTAATTGGATAATTGGTAAATAAAGAAATTATCCTATACCCTAATTTTTGAAATCTAGAGTGTTAAGGATTAGGAATAAATTAATTGTTTAATTTAATAAGATGATCCCACAAGATTTAATAAATTAATTAAAGGTTAATTAATAGATAATTATTAAATCTAATTTTTGGTTTATTTTAAATTTAAAATTAATAGCTTAATTTTCAAAAATTTATATATAAACCTTAAAGTTTTAAAAAGTTTAAAACACACCTTATATATATATATATATATATATATATATATATATATATATATATATATATATATTATAATTAAAAGTTAAATATTATATATGTATAAGAATTTGTCAGTCGAATCGCTGGTATGCCTCATTCACGAAGCTAGTCAATAAGGGGGGTAAAAGGAATCTGTCTATATAATGGTAGTTGAATGAGTGTCCACTCTCATCCACCGCTTCCTTGATTAGTGGATGGTCGTTTGCAGAACGGATTTTATAGGACAAGTTAATCTTGTAGGGTTTCAAAGCACTCCATGGATGATGGCAATGGGCCTCTTGATGAAGTGTAGGTTAAAAGCCCAAGACTTGTCTTTTCCCTAGAAATAGTCATGTATTGTTCTTTATTAGGGTTAAGAGTGAGGCAAAATGTAGCCGCCACGTGACATTTCTTATATAGTGTTAGATTCTTTAGTCTATGCTGAAAGTGTAATTTATTCCTCGTGTTTTGAATAAATCGAGTGATCATTCGACATAATCTTCATATTTGTGTTTATCCTTATTTTCCGCATCTTGTTCATCAAATCACAATTAGGGTTTTAATCCTAACAAGTGGTATCAGAGCGGGTCTTTGAAGATCTATTGATTTTTGAAGTATTGGTTCTTGATTTGGTGATTTTATGCACACATATTGAAGATTATTGGTGTTTTGGCGTTTTGGAATCAAGCTTTCTGTTCAAACTACTGTTCATGAAGACTTATGGTGTATTTCTCTGTTCATCTGGGTATTTTTTTTAATCCATCTCGTATTTTTATTCATTCTCATAGTTGGATCTGCTCATTGCTTAGTCCAAAATCAATTGTTTGCTTCGTGGATCAAGTTCATTCGTTTTGGACCATAGATCTGGTTCTTTATTGTTCATCCGTTTCACTCAATAAGCCCACTTTTTCGTCCACTGTTCATCGTTTAGAAATATATTGGTGTCGATATCGCAAGTTCTGGATTCTCAAATCAAAATTCATTATTCAAATGATGCGTTCATCTATATGACGATTAAGTGTTCTTGTATTCTGATCGACTCAAAAATAATTTTGTGTTTTCATAGTTTCGATTACAAACTCCTTCAATCGATTTAATCCTCTTGATAATGGAGTTTGTGTTATAGCATATTTCCTGTTTGGATTCATTCTGTAATCAATATTTGTTTGATCGTGTTATTTCTTGGACGATCTTGTGGTTGAATGACCGATTTGTTTCAATTGAGTTGTTTGAGAACCAATTTTCGTGAATCTTTGATCGTGTGTGCTTTGACGAACATCAAGAACAGATAATGCTGGTGATGATTATTGATCGTATCAACTTTGTCCAACAAGTTTAATCTGTGATTGAAATCGATTTATGGAAGTGGCGATTGGGTGTTTGATTGATTGCAATCTTGAAGTCTGATGGTGAACGGATAAACAGTGGTGTATGTCGATTTGAATTGTCAAACAAGAAAAGTCAAAATTGAATGTTATGGAGATTGAATCGGACTTGGATATTAACTGGAATGGTTTTGGTGTTTGTATTCGAGGTTCAACACCGATATGGTCTTTGTGAAGCTGTTTGCTTTTACAGGTCAATTCTCAAGGTCAAAATTGGTATTGCAAAGCGAACTCATTGAGAACGAAAGAAATCGGGACTCAATTGGAAGAACATCAGTCAAGGCAAAAAGTCAAAATTGACTATCGGAGGTGAACCACAAATGGACCTGGAATGATTTAGTGTTCGTGTGTTTGTGCTAGAAACGAAAAATAAGCCTGATGTTGGGGCTTAAATCAGATGTATGCTCATACCTCAGAGTCAAAATTGGAACGAATGAAGAACGAATCGATCTCATCTGGACAAACTGTTGGTCAAAATTGAAAATTCAAAATTGTTGTGAATCTCTCTTACCTGGAATGTTCAGCTCGCACTCGTTATTGCTCAAAACGAACCTGTGAATGAGTTCGTGTGATTGTGCTTGAAACGAAAGGGAGAGGACCGAAAGCGAACCTATGATTGGGTTCGTTTGTTTGCCCTGGAAGGAAATTGAGTTCGGTTGGTAGCTCTTGAAACGACAGCACTTGGAACAAAATTAATGGAAGGAAAGGGGGATGAACCGAAAGCGAACCTGTGCTTGGACCGAACATGGTTTCGGTTCAATGAACCTGGAGCGAACCTAGGTTCGGTTGCTTGTGCTTGAAACAAAAGTGACTCAGATTCGCGTCTTTATGCTTGGAAATGATGGAATTGAATGGAGTCATATTTGTGGTTTCGCTTGAAATCATGTTCCAGTCGCTGTGTTCTTTCATGCTTGGTCCCTGCCACTTCAAGAATTTGACGATCTGGTCCCTATACTTTTCATGCCTTGGCAGTTTTGGACCACTTCCAAATTTTGTTACATAAAGAGGGGTATATTGATGTAGAATTACCATTCCAGCCCCCGTCTTTCAGCAAGTGACAGTTTCTGTCCTATATTCAGAAAAATTTACAAATTTGAGGGTTGGTGAACAGTATTGAATTCTTTAATGCATATATTTTTTTGTGAATACAAAATTATGGGTTCCATCAAGTCTTGGCGATTCGGGAAGTTGTTATTCGTAATAACGACAAATTTTCACGACTTTTTCGGATTTTATACTTCATTGTATATATCATTTTGTCGCGGGGGAGCACAGTAATTTTTATCCATTCAAGATCATTCTCATGACCATAAGAAGGATTTATAATCACGTTTTCGATAATAAATCGGGGGAGAATTTTGTATGGCCATTCGAAATTGGATTGTGACTTTTCAAAGTTGAAGATTTTTTATAAAGCTTGTGGTAGAATTATGAAGGTAACTTTTACAGTGGAAGTTCTTCATCGAGCTCTGCTAAAGCTTTTATAGAGAAGTATCCTTTACAGCGGAACTTATTTATTGAGCTCTGCTAAGGACTTATTATATCTCTGACTTCTAGTATTTTCTCGATCAAGTGGCATTACGAATCTTAAAGTTTAGGTTGTTACATGATATTTTTTGATGGCTTATATCATTAGCTTATTTGAAAATCTTTGTGACTTGGAGAAGGAGCTCTTCAAAGACAAGAATTGATTCGGTTTCTTTGTTCTGAAATGGGTTTTTATGGCGGGTTTTGTCACACCCCAAAACCAAGAACGGTGGAAACGTTCTGGGGTGGAGGACGTCATGTACAGTATCACAACAGTGTAAAATAGTAAACAAGCAACAACATCATCCATTGCATTATAAGTAAAGTTTTAATACATGTGTGTTCTTTCATTGTAATAAGACACCAAAAATATATAATCAAAATAAAAGACGTGACTTGTCTGCTCCGTCTTCTCAAAACCTGGCCATCATACCTGTCTACCGGTGACCTGAGAATACAAGTTATTTTGAAAGAGAGTATCAGCTTTAAAGCTGGTGAATTCATAAGTATTTAAGTGTCATAGTTTTTCTTTGAAAAGTTGTTATGAATACCATGTAAACCTTTAAATGAAAATGTTGATATAAGAGTGAAAAGCCCAAGAAAATCCCTTATATTCTATTAGTATAAAATGTAGTCTTCAACCAAGACCCGAATGTTTTGTAAGTAAAATGATAGTTTTTCCTTTCTATTGACAAGTACTAAAAGTACTTAGTCTAACTCCTCGTTTATGTGAATGTATCACAAAATAAAGTAAATAGGAAAATGTACTTATGTAAGTGTTATCCCGAGGTACTGGGGCTAACACGACATAGCGGTAAGCGAAATGTATAACCTATCACAAAATAAAGAAAATAGGAAAATGTACTAAAGTAAGTGTTATCCTGAGGTACTGGGGCTAACGCGACATATGTAAGGGTTATCCCGAGGTACTAGGGCTAACACAACATATATAACCTAATGAACATCCGAAGATTGTCTAATTGTCCTCTGTAGCAGCAGCAGGGAGGAGGAAGGGTTTGTCCCGTAAAGGTACTCCTAATATAAGTAATAACCATAGGCATCCGTAGATGTTCATCAACCACTGGTGCTAATCAGCTAGGATTCAGAATGGTTAGTCCCGTCTAGATATCCTGAGGTACTAGGGATAGGCAGGATAATTTACACAGAAGGTACTAATAAATCATCCTCGTAAATCGAGATACAAGTATTCATGTAAGTATACACAGGTAAATGTATCTACGTAAAGGTACTCATGTAAGGTATTCATGTATCATGTAAGCATATGTAAACGTACTCATGTATCAGCTAATGAACTGGTATAGACTCATGAATGAACTGACTCTTGTGTGATTCCTGGTAATAGGAATAATGTTTGATATCTTCTAACTATCCCTATGATAGTTAACTGAAAGGTAATTGGTTGATCAAGTAGGTTTATACACCCTTACTACACAAGAGTGTGGGAAACTAAATGAAAGATGAAAACTATAACATCAATACATATATAAGAATATAAGTGTATATGTATCGTTTAGTTCAAGAATGTAAAAATGGTTTTGTAAGACATCTAAGAGTTTTGAACAATAATTAACAATGAGTTGATGTCATTTTAATAATCATTTCAAAAGTAATACATTTGATAACAAAGTATTTTTAAGATTTAAAACCATTTCATGCATCACATTTTGTAGTACGTGAAATCTGTTGAATGAAAACACAGTTATAAAATACATATGAATGATTTAATAACATACTTTTTTCTACTTGTATTCCCCCCCCCCCCCCTCATTAAAGCATTTAAATTCATTTAAAACATTGATTTAGGGGTATGAACTCACCTGTAGATGGTGGTTTGGATGAACTGGACGGTGTAGGATTGTTAGGTGTCAAGTGAGGACTTGTACACACACTACGATCCTAATGAACATATAATCACACATATATTCACTCAATTAGTCTTAAATTACTAATTGATAAAGTTAAGACATCCTAGAACATAATAAACACCTTATATAAGTGTTATAAGCTCTAAGGGTTTCATCTAAGTTATTGTGGGACAAGGCACTTGGGTTTAGCGTTCCAAAGTACCCTATACTTGAGTTTACTCTCCCAAGGCCATCATACAAGGAGTTCATGGTTGTAAACCCTTGAGTTTACGGCCGTGAACTCTCAAGTTTGGTGATATTTTGTGTTTTGAAGTTCCAAAAGATCCCTAGAAGTATTCTAACTTGGTGGTTAATTTCTTGGGAGGGTTTAGGGCACTACTAACCTCCTTTGAGGATTTTACAGCCCCAAGGCCAATTCCTTTGGAGTTGTTGCCGTAAACTCATATGGATGGGTGTTTTTGATGCTTTCAAGTCTCATGCATATGTAGGATAGGTTCTAGACTTTTACCTAAAGCATATGAAGGCCTTAGGCACACTTTGGTGCCTTAGTTTGATGTTCTCGGCCCAAGAACCTTATCAGGGCCGTAAACTCACTTTGGGAAGTGTTTTTGATGTGTTTTATGTCCTTGATTTAAGTGGAAACAATTCTATGTAAATGTCCAAGGCTTTAGGTGCACAAAAGGCACACTTTGGTCCAAGTTTTTGGAGTTCAAGGTCCAAGATCTTCTTGGGCCGTGAACACCCAAAATTTTGTGGTTCTTTGTAGTTTTCTTGTCCCAAATACACTTATATACGAGCCTATGTTAGTAACATATTACAGGGAAAGGCTAGGCTTTGTTTTGGGAGTTTACTGCCCAAGAACACCTTGGGGAGTAAACTCCTAAATCTAGTTGTTTAGCTATCTAATCTATGTTATAAACACATTAAGAGCTATATAACACTACTAGAAAGAGGTACTCACATTTTTTTATAAAAACCCGAAGATCCGTGAGAGAGGAAATGGATTTTCTCTGGTTGAAAATGCGAATAATGAATGAAATTGGTTCAGAATTCTATTTATAGTCCTGAGATATTTTTGGCACAAAATATTTTTATTCCCAAAATGATTTCTAATATAATAGAGTGTTGGAATAACAGAGTTGCACAAAACCCTAGTGCATCCGCTCTCCTGATATCTCCTGAAGTGTAAACCCTGAATTACTCAAACTTATACAAAAAAGTTTGAAAATTTACTGTGACTGTTATAACTTCTATTGAAGTGATATTGTTTGTACAGAGTGGAAATTTCGGGTTGTCACATCATCCCCCCGTTAGAAGGAATTTCGTCCCGAAATTAGAATTTAAGCAAATAAGAAATTACACATAACTAAACGAAAAGATGAGGGTATTTCAGTTTCATTTGATCCTCTCGTTCCCAAGTGAATTCAGGTCCACGCTTTGCGTTCCAGCGAACCGTCACTATTGGGATACGGCTCTGCTTTGTTTGCTTGACCTCTCGGTCCATGATCTCTACTGGTTCCTCCACAAAGTTGAGGCTCTCGTTGATCTCGATCTCGTCAAGTGGAATAACAAGAGTCTCGTTGGATAGACACTTTTTCAAGTTCGAGACGTGGAAGGTAGAATGTACGTTACTGATTTCGTGTGGTAGATTGAGTTTGTAAGCTACAGGGCCGATTCTCGCGAGAATCTCGAAAGGCCCTATGTATCTTGCATTGAGCTTTCCACACTTTCCAAAGTGTATCAAGCCCTTCCAGGGTGAGACCTTCAGTAGGACTCGGTCGCCCACCTGGAATTCCAATGGTTTCCTTCGCTTGTCAGCGTAGCTTTTCTGTCGGTCTCTAGAGGCTTTCAATCGTTCACGAATTTGAACGATCTTCTCTCTCGTTTCCCGAATAATCTCCGGACCCGTGAGAGTGCTTTCGGGAACTCGTCCCTTAGCTAACTGGGTATCACCCACCTCAGCCCAGCACAGAGGGGATCTGCATTTTCGGCCATAGAGGGCCTCGAATGGAGGTGCCTTTATGCTCGTGTGATAACTGTTGTTGTAGGAAAATTTGACGAGGGGTAAATGGGTATCCCAAGCTTTTCCAAAGACAATCACACAGGCACGCAACATATCTTCTAAGGTTTGGATAGTTCTCTCACTTTGCCCGTCGGTCTGTGGGTGGTAGGTTGTACTCATGTGCAGCCTAGTTCCTATGGAACTTTGTAATGACTGCCAGAACCTCGAAGTAAATCTACTATCTCTGTCCGAGATAATAGACAAAGGAACACCGTGCAGCCTTACAATTTCCTTAATGTAAGTTCTTGTAAGTTTCTCCATCTTGTCTGTTTCTTTGATCGGCAGGAAGTGTGCAGACTTGGTCAATCTATCAACGATGACCCATATGAAATCAAGTCCACCCGTCGTCTTGGGCAACTTGGTTATGAAGTCCATAGTGATCCGCTTCTACTTCCATTCTGGTATTTCCGGTTGCTACAAAAGACCGGAGGGTTTCTGGTATTCGACCTTGACCTTTGCGCAAGTAAGGTATTTACCCACGAAGGTAGCAATATCTGCTTTCATGTTAGGCCACCAGTATAACTTTTTAAGATCCAGATACATCTTATTTAAACCTGGGTGGACGGAATAACGAGTGTTGTGAGCTTCGGTCATGACCAAGTCTTTGAAGCCACCGTGTTTCGGTGTCCAGATCCGATCCATGAGGTATAAGGCTCCACCATCCTTGACTTCCAAGTTCTTATCCATCCCTCTAAGGGATTCACCAGCCACGTTTTCAGGTTTCAAAGCGTCGAGCTGAGCCTCCTTAATTTGTGTGGAAAAGTGTGAATGGATAGTTAGAGTCAAAGATTTGACTCTACGACCAGCATATTCTTTCCGACTTAGGGCGTCGGCAACTACATTGGCTTTACCCGGGTGCTAACGAATGTCGCACTCATAATCACTGAGTAGCTCGACCTACCATCGTTATCTCATGTTGAGCTCCTTCTAGTCGAAAATGTGTTGTAGACTCTTATGGTCTGTAAAGATCGTGCTTTTTGTACCATACAGGTAGTGTCGCTAGATCTTCAGAGCAAACAAAACTGCTCCTAGCTCAAGATCGTGGGTGGTGTAGTTAACCTCATGTGTCTTCAGCTGTCTCGAGGCATAGGCTATGACTTTACCTCGTTGCATCAGAACACATCCGAGCCCTTGATTTGATGCATCGCAATAGACCACAAACTCCTCTATCCCTTCGGGGAGGGATAGTATCGACGCGGTGCACAAGGCTCGTTTGAGCGTTTGGAACGCTCTTTCTTGTTTCTCTTCCCAGTCAAAGGCTACACCCTTCTGGTTCAGTGTTGTAAGAGGTTTTGCTATGCGGGAGAAGTTCTGAATGAACCTGCGATTGTAGCCAGCCAGACCTAGAAATTGACGAATTTCTGTAGGTGTCTTCGGTGCTGACTAGTTCTTGATGGCCTTGATTTTGGAAGGGTCCACGTGTACTCCCTCTTCGCTAACAACATGGCCCAAAAATTTGACTCGTCGAATCCAAAATTCGCACTTGCAGAACTTCACATAGAGCTTCTCCGACCGCAATGTTTTTAAGACTCTATGGAGATGTTGACTATGTTCCTCCTTACTTCGAGAGTAGATGAGTATGTCATCAATGAAGACGATGACGAACTAATCCAAGCAAGGACGACACACCCTATTCATCAGATCCATGAATATTGCGGGCGCGTTAGTTAATCCGAACGGCATCACTACAAACTCGTAGTGCCCATAACGAGTTCGGAAGGCTGTCTTGGGAACATCCTCCTCTAACACTCGTAGTTGGTGATATCTGGATCGTAGATCTATCTTCGAGAAGTAGTTGGCTCCTTGAAGTTGATCAAACAAATCGTCAATGCGGGGCAAAGGATAACGATTTTTAATTGTAAGCTTGTTGTGTTCTCTATAGTCGATGCACATGCGAAACGATCCATCCTTCTTCTTGACGAACAAGACCGGTGCTCCCCATGGTGAGAAGCTTGGTCGAATGAATCTCTTTTTGAGAAGTTCGTTAAGTTGACTGGAAAGTTCCTGCATTTCGGCCGGTGCCAGACGATAAGGATATTTGGCTACGGGGGTAGCTCCTGGCACTAAGTCGATTCTGAACTCGACTTGGCGTTGCGGTGGTAAACCAGGAAGTTCTTCTGGGAAGATGTCGGGAAAGTCGCGTACTTCTGGGATGTTCTGAATGTTTTTCGTTTCTTGAATTGTATTAAAGACGTGTGCGAGGAATGCATGGTACTCCTTTCGCAAGCATTTATGGGCTTGAATGCACGAGATGATGCGAAGGCTCCTACTAGGTTTGTCGCCGTAGATAATTAAGGTTTCGTTGTTAGGAAGGTTAAGACGAACTGCTTTTTCAAAGCACATGATGTCGGCGCGAAGAAGACTCAACCAATCCATACCGATGATAACGTCGAAACATTTAATTGGGACCGGCATGAGATCTATCTTGAAAGTATGGCTATCTAAAGTTAATGTACAACCTACGTATATGCAGTTTGTGCTCTCTGTTTTCCCGTTAGCCATCTACCGTAAATGAATTATCTAATGCGCATGGTTTTTGTTTAAGCAGGTGTGCAAATTTGTGACTTACGAAACTTCTCTCTGCTCCACTATCGAAAAGTATGCAAGCATATGAGTTATCGAGGAGGAACGTATCAGTAACTATCATAGGATCAGCTATTGCTTCCTCGTGGCCCAATGCCATAACTCTTCCTACCCCTCCAGCCATCCCCGCTTTAGGGCAGTTCCTCTTGTAGTAGCCCACCTCGCCACAACCGTAGCAAGCTTGGCCCATACCGGTGTCAGGAACCTGGGCGGCCTGAGTTGTTGGAGTTTTGCAGTAACGGGCTGTATGCCCCTTCCTGTTGCAGTTAGAGCAAAACATCTCCTTGCAAGGTCCGTGGTGGTGGAAGCTGCATCTGTTGCACTTCGGGAGAGTTCCAGCATAAGTTTTTGCTGGTAAGGGGTTCGCAGGGACAACGGGAGTTACTGTGGCAGCATTGATTGCCACAAGTTTTTGTCTCTTGGAGGATTCTTGCGAAGCCCCTCTTTTCCTCTTAGACCACCCTTTCTTGTTGTTGTTGACCATTTGTGGTACAGGTGCAGGGATTGTTGGGTTCTGAGGTTTCCGGTGATCTGTGAGAGATTGTGCCAGTTCTTTCGCGCTATCGAAAGTAATAGGCCTGGAAGCTAACACACTTGACTGGATCTGGGGCGACAGTCCCTAGATATATCTCTCTATCTTCTTGCTCTCGAGAGCAACCATATCAAGGCATAGGTTTGCCAGATCACAGAACCTATTTGTGTATGTCGCGATGTCGGATCCAACCATTTGTAGACCCCAGAATTCCTGCTCGAGTTTTTGTACTTCACCTCGAGGACAATACTCTTTCATCAGCATGTCTTTCAACTTTTCCCAGCTAATGGAATACGCCAGCACCAAAGTCAGATACTTAACATGGCCGTTCCACCATGTTAGTGGTCTGTCAGAGAAGGTACAAGCTGCGAACTTGACTTTGTTGCCTTCTTGGCATCCACAGATTTCAAAGACAGATTCCATCTTTTCAATCCATTGCCTTAACACCATAACCCCACCAGTACCATTGAAGCTGCGGGGTTTGGCATTCGTGAAGTCCTTATAGGTGCATTCCCGAGGGTGCCCATGGCTTTCGTAGTGGTTCGAGGGAGGTGCACCTAATCCTGATCCACTAGGGACAGGAGCATTGATTGCTGACACAGCAGCTGTAACTGCTGCTGTGAAAGTTTCCTGGAACATGTTGGCATCAAAAGGAGTAGGTGATTGAAGAGGTTGAGGTGGTGGTATTGGTGCTTCATTGTTTGGGTTACGCCTGGGATTTCTGCGTGGCGGGATCTTTAACTATACGTTTAAAAGATGACGACAAGGATAAGAATAAATGAATAATGAATGTGTCTCATGGACTAACTCCCCATAGCCCAACAACAGAATGAATATTATGACTAAATGAAGATGACAACATTTGGATAATAATTTCCATAAGATTAGACATATGTCAATAATACTGGAATTACAGATGTAACAAGTTCGGGAAAAATGGCCTAGAAGTAGGCCTTACATCAACCAAGATGGAAAATTTTGACAGAATTAAGACAAGATCAAGACCTAACAGGTCAAAGATTTATAAAGACAGGAAATTAGACCAAAGCTTTACATAAACTAGGTTATATCCAAAACATGAGTCGACAAGATTCTATCGGCGACGAGAACTACTAGCATGAGTTCTTGATCCCGACAGTAGGCATTCTATGTCCCTTATACGCCTATCCGTTCTTGCTTGCTGAGCTCGAAGTTATCTAACTTCAGCTTGAGTTTCAGCAAGTTCCCTCTGCAGATTTGCATTGCGGACCATAGTCCTTTCATGAGCAAACTCTAGTTGGCGAATGTGGACAGTGTTAATACCAGAGTTGGCGTCAACTTCCAAGACTTGATTGATAGTCGCCTGAGCCATTATCGTGTTCCGAGAAATCCTACGTACCATGATTCGTAGGACTCTATCAGTAGAACCTCCTTCAGTGAGGTTGTAGAAACTTCAATCTCCATTGTAGGGAATGGGCTGACCTTGTTCCTGGCTCCATGTATTCAAGTTCGTGGCCCATAGAGGTGTGGGTCCTTGAAACACAAGACGGGGGTTCAGGTTTGGGTTTTGAGCATCTGGGGGTAGGTTGTTGACTTCAGGCTCCGAGTCAGAACCATCGGAAAATCCCTAAGCATGGTGATCATCCAAAGGGATTTGGTGATCATCTTCTGGTTCTGCCTCTAGCCAACCAGCATTGCCTTGGTTTGGGAAGTATAGATCGCCATGGTGAAATCCAGCCATTTTAATCTATGCGAGAAAAGGGATATAAGATATAGCTAAATAGGCGGACTGACTAAGATGATTACAGTAAAAACAAATACCCCTATGGTATTTCTTTATGGTTGTGTTGGTAAGTTTTTAGACTTTTTGCCATATCACAATCATTCTTGGGCATATGCTAATCACTCCTCAAACCAGCATAGTTGATCAGGCTATGCCATTCCCAAGATTGACTATATATCCCCAGGCTTACTTGTGATATTCAACAATCATAATACTTTTCTTTTTGTCATTGTGACACTGGTTTTAGTATGAATGCAAGCATGTATACTTACTTAAATATTTTATTATTTAAAAGTATAACTCTTAGACAGAGTGTTTTAATCCCTATGTATTTATAGTTAGTATATCTTTTATGGGTTGATATACTTTATTCACAATAAACAATGCTCTGATACCAATCTGTCACACCCCAAAACCAAGAATGGCGGAAACGTTCTGGGGTGGAGGACGTCATGTACAGTATCACAACAGTGTAAAATAGTAAACAAGCAAGAACATCACCCATTGCATTATAAGTAAAGTTTTAATACATGTGTGTTCTTTCATTGTAATAAGACACCAAAAATATATAATCAAAATTAAAGACGTGACTCTTCTGCTCCGTCTTCTCAAAACCTGGCCATCGTACCTGTCTACTGGTGACCTAAGAATACAAGTTATTTTGAAAGAGAGTATCAGCTTTAAAGCTAGTGAATTCATAAGTATTTAAGTGTCATAGTTTTGCTTTGAAAAGTTGTTATGAATGCCATGTAAACCTTTAAATGAAAATGTTGATATAAGTGTGAAAAGCCCTAGAAAATTCCTTATTTTCTATTAGTATAAAATGTAGTCTTCAACCAAGACCCGAATGTTTTGTAAGTAAAATGATAGTTTTTCCTTTCTATTGACTAGTACTAAAAGTACTTAGTCTAACTCCTCGTTTATGTGAATGTATCACAAAATAAATAAATAGGAAAATGTGCTAATGTAAGTGTTATCCCGAGGCACTGGGACTAACACGACATCGCGGTAAGTGAAATGTATAACCTATCACAAAATAAAGTAAATAGGAAAATGTACTAAAGTAAGTGTTATCCTGAGGTACTGGGGCTAACGCGACATATGTAAGGGTTATCCCGAGGTACTAGGGCTAACACAACATATATAACCTAATGAACATCCGAAGATTGTCCAATTGTCCTCTGTAGCAGCAGCAGGGAGGAGGAAGGGTTTGTCCCGTAAAGGTACTCCTAATATAAGTAATAACCGTAGGCATCCGTAGATGTTCATCAACCACTGGTGCTAATCAGCTGGGATTCGGAATGGTTAGTCCCGTCTAGATATCCCGAGGTACTGGGGATAGGCAGGATAATTTACACAGAAGGTACTAATAAATCATCCTCGCAAATCGAGATACAAGTATTCATGTAAGTATACACAGGTAAATGTATCTACGTAAAGGTACTCACGTAAGGTATTCATGTATCATGTAAGCATATGTAAACGTACTCATGTATCAGCTAATGAATTGGTATAGACTCATGAATGAACTGACTCTTGTGTGATTCCTGGTAATAGGAATAATGTTTGATATCTTCTAACTATCCCTATGATAGTTAACTGAAAGGTAATTGGTTGATCAAGTAGGTTTATACACCCTTACTACACAAGAGTGTGGGAAACTAAATGAAAGATGAAAACTATAACATCAATACATATATAAGAATATAAGTGTATATGTATCGTTTAGTTCAAGAATGTAAAAATGGTTTTGTAAGACATCTAAGAGTTTTGAACAATAATTAACAATGAGTTGATGTCATTTTAATAATCATTTCAAAAGTAATACATTTGATAACAAAGTATTTTTAAGATTTAAAACCATTTCATGCATCACATTTTGTAGTACGTGAAATCTGTTGAATGAAAACACAGTTATAAAATACATATGAATGATTTAATAACATACTTTTTTCTACTTGTATTCCCCCCCCCCCCCCTCATTAAAGCATTTAATTTCATTTAAAACATTGATTTAGGGGTATGAACTCACCTGTAGATGGTGGTTTGGATGAACTGGACGGTGTAGGATTGTTAGGTGTCAAGTGAGGACTTGTACACACACTACGATCCTAATGAACATATAATCACACATATATTCACTCAATTAGTCTTAAATTACTAATTGATAAAGTTAAGACATCCTAGAACATAATAAACACCTTATATAAGTGTTATAAGCTCTAAGGGTTGCATCTAAGTTATTGTGAGACAAGGCACTTGGGTTTAGGGTTCCAAAGGACCCTATACTTGAGTTTACTCTCCCAAGGCCATCATACAAGGAGTTCATGGTTGTAAACCCTTGAGTTTAAGGCCGTGAACTCTCAAGTTTGGTGATATTTTGTGTTTTGAAGTTCCAAAAGATCCCTAGAAGTATTCTAACTTGGTGGTTAATTTCTTGGGAGGGTTTAGGGCACTACTAACCTCCTTTGAGGATTTTACGGCCCCAAGGCCAATTCCTTCGGAGTTGTTGCCGTAAACTCACATGGATGGGTGTTTTTGATGCTTTCAAGTCTCATGCATATGTAGGATAGGTTCTAGACTTTTACCTAAAGCATATGAAGGCCTTAGGCACACTTTGGTGCGTTAGTTTGATGTTTACGGCCCAAGAACCTTATCAGGGCCATAAACTCACTTTGGGAAGTGTTTTTGATGTGTTTTATGTCCTTGATTTAAGTGGAAACAATTCTATGTAAATGTCCAAGGCTTTAGGTGCACAAAAGGCACACTTTGGTCCAAGTTTTTGGAGTTCAAGGTCCAAGATCTTCTTTGGCCGTGAACACCCAAAATTTTGTGTTTCTTTGTTGTTTTCTTGTCCCAAATACACTTATATACGAGCCTATGTTAGTAACATATTACGGGGGAAAGGCTAGGCTTTGTTTCGGGAGTTTACCGCCCAAGAACACCTTGGGGAGTAAACTCGTAAACTAGTTGTTTAGCTATCTAATCTATGTTATAAACACATTAAGACCTATATAACACTACTAGAGAGAGGTACTCACGTTTTGGTATAAAAACCTGAAGATCCGTGAGAGAGAAAATGGCTTTTCTCTAGTTGAAAATGCGAATAATGAATGAAATTGGTTCAGAATTCTATTTATAGTCCTGAGATATTTTTGGCACAAAATATTTTTATTCTCGAAATGATCTCTAATATAACAGAGTGTTGGAATAACAGAGTTACACAAAACCCTAGTGCATCCGCTCTCCTGATATCTCCTGAAGTGTAAACCCTGAATTACTCAAACTTATACGAAAAAGTCTGAAAATTTACTGTGACTGTTATAACTTATATTGAAGTGATATTGTTTGTACAGAGTGGAAATTTCAGGTTGTCACAGGTTTGGTTTTCATGAAGATTTTTTGGGATTACATTCGAAAATGAAGTTTAAAGACATTACTTCAGTGCTTGATTTATATATCCTAGAGCCCATGTTTGAAGACTATTGAAGAATCAAGATTCGTGGATTGCTTCATCTATTCCTCGTTGCATGATCTTTTTATTTGCTAGATACTTGTTTTGGAAGTTAAAGCATTGTCATCCATTCCATACTTTGAGGGAGAGATTGTAGGGTTTCAAAGCACTCCATGGATGATGGCAATGGGCCCCTTGATGAAGTGTACGTTAAAATCCCAAGACTAGTCTTTTCCTTATAAATAGTCATGTATTATTCTTTATTAGGGTTAAGAGTGAGGCAAAATGTAGCCACCACGTGAGGTTTCTTATGTAGTGTTAGATTCTTTAGTCTATGCTGAAAGTGTAATTTATTCCTCATGTTTTGAATAAATCGATGAAATTACACATTACACTTTATAAGTCGTTAGTGGAGCGTGTGCGGTTAACAAGCACACTAATAGGGACTAATAAATAGTCGTAATGGGTATCTCATAATTATCGTTGTTGATGGAGCATGTGTGGTTTACTATCACATTAATAGAAAATGATAAAGACAATGAGGTTACCAAGCATATTTGCATGGTTATTCAATCTTGTTTGTGATCCTCGGTATCCCAGTCACAAATAGAAGAGCATAATCCAAGATTAAAAAATGTCATTGAATAGTTTCAATGTATCTCAAAAAGAATTAGGAATTTCACTTCATTTCATCTCGTCTAATGGTGGAATTGGTGAATCGTCATTCACCTATCTTTATGAAATTTGTACTTGAATCTTGGCATCCCATTTCTAAGTTGTGAATCCTCATAGTTGGATCCTAACCTTAATATTATATCTTTGGGTTATTATATGGAGGTATCTTGAAATCTAACTAAAACTATCCTCTTTTGCAGATGTTTGCTCTTGGAAAGACTTCTGCTTTATCATCCTCTAACCACAACTCCTCTTTGCTCTCCATTTTCTCCAAAGTCGGTATGCATGGTTTAAACTATAATGATCAGATGCGCAATATCAAAATGGCGCTTCGATTTTAGGACAAATAATATGTCCTTGATAAGGACCTCATGGATATCGATGAAACCAAAGCCACTTCCGAAGAATATGCTACCTACAAGAAGCATTATGAAGATGCAACCAAAGTGGCGTGCATCAAGGTGGCAACCATGTCTCCAGAATTACAGAGGTAATATGAGGACTATTGGCCCTTTGAGATGAACAATGACCTTATGTAAAAGTAACATAAGCGAGCTCGTCAAGAGAAGTTTGAGGTATTCAAATCACTCATGGCTTGCAAGATGAAGGATGGGGACTCGGTTGTTAGTAATGTGCAAAGAATGCAACGCTACATAGAGCGTTTGGTCAAGCTCAATGTGAAATTTGATGAGGAATTGGCCATTGACAATATCTTGAACTCATTACCCGGTTGGTATGGTCAGTTCATCCTATCGACCAGCAAATTGTAGCTTCCAAAAGCTGTTGCTGAACTCTAACCCAGTCAGTTACATGTCCTTAGATAAGTGATCATATAAAACTTCGTTCTGTAAGATATCCCTAGACATAAGACATGGAATGTAATCGATCTCGTTGTACAGAATCTATGTTTCCTGATTTCTGATTTGTGATGCTATAGGACTTCTAATTGAACACATCAATTTAGTCCTGGCTGGGCCCATCACACAAGTCAACACCAAATCATCGAGGGGACCATTGATATCGCTTTTCCCGTTAGGGCAAAAGGAACGAATAAACATTGACTCATATGCTTGTATCTTTTACTCATCAAACCATACATGATAATGCGTTTTATAACACCAAGTTACTGGTGTGTGTTCGTATCACTAATGCATAACCACCTTTGTAAATTTCAACTCATACTTCTCCGTTTCGAGATTATAAGATATTATCGTCTCAGTATTACTTGCGATGAATTCCATGAAGTAATACTCTGAGCGAGGGTTTATCCAATACCCAAATCTCCATTTCTAAGTACTCATGAACATTGCAACAATTCTATTGCTATGTCTTACTCCCTTAGACAATCTACAATCCAATTCATGACAATCTTAATTCACTACTCACTTGCAAAAGTACGAATGACTGGGGAGTTTGAATAATCATATTATTCAGGAAGTAAAAACATGCAAAATATGAAACACAATAATAAACGATTTACAGAAGGCAGTAAACATACTTATAAATAATACTTTCTTAATTAATCACCAGTCGGATTGTGAACGGAAGTTGTCTCTATCCGTTTGAAAGCTAGCATCACTATAACCATCTACTCTCAAAGTATCATTTCCACCAATTACAAGGACCCAGTCCTTTGTCCTTTGAAAATACTTGAGTATATTCTTAATCGCTATCCAATGAGCTCTACCCAGATTGCCCTGATAACGGCTGACCATGCTCAAAGCAAAGGTCACATCATGTAGATTACATGTCATAGTGTACATGATCGATCCGACAGCAGAAGCATAAGGTACATGAATCATGTCAACTATTTCCTCATCTGTACTCGGACATTGAGTCTTACTCAATTTGGTATTGCTCTGGATAGGTAGATCTCTTTTCTTGGAATTTTCCATACTAAACCTCTTTAGTACCTTGTCCAAGTATGTGTTGACTACGTCCAATTAGTCTTTTCTTTCTATCTCTCAGTATTCTAATCCCAAGAATATAAGCGGCTTCTCCAAGGTCTTTCATGGCAAAACACTTTCCAAGCCAAGACTTAACATCTTTCAAGGTTGGAACGTCATTACCAGTGAGTAATATGTCAACAACATATAACACCATAAAAGTTACTATACTCCCATTAGCCTTGATATACATGCAGGACTCATCTTCACTCCTTGACAAACCAAACTCTTTGATTTTCTCATCGAAGCAAAGATTCCAATTGCGAGATGCATGTCACTACTAGAAAAACAGCCTTTTACGACGCTCATTACACGTCATAAAAGGCTCAGAAGACGCGCAAATGCGCATCAAGGAAGGCCCTGTCATAAAGAGAGGCGACGCACTTTTGCGCGTCGTCTATAGACGACGCACATTTATGATGCTCATTTACGACGTGCAATTACGACGCATGTTTACGACACGCAATGTGTATCAAGGAAGGCCCTGTCATAAATGAAGACGACACGCATTCGTGTGTCGTAACCTTACGACGCGCGTGTTAATGACACGCAATGCGTATCAAGAAAGCCCCTGCCAAGAGAGGCCATGTCATAAATGAAGATGACACACATTTTTGTGTATCATAATTTTAAATGTTTAAAAAAATAATCTTTATAGGTTTAATTATTTTCTAATTAAATTTGTATTTAATGTTTCATAATAGAAAATAAAATATCATATACAAAAAATAGAATTCATTGCTTAAATTTAATGTCATACAATTCTATTTCTTACAATATATAAATTTGCATCTAATCTACTATGTACATCAAATTCCAACTAAGTAACTTCACTTGCAGGAGGCATCAACTCCATGCTTCAAATCACCAATAGAATAATAATATACTGCACCTAGAGTAGACTACCTTCTCTTGGCTCCATTACTTCCCAAAGAGATTGACTCCTTCCATAACACCAGATTGTAATTCCTCCTTATCATTGGTATTGGAAATATCACAGAACTTGGTGTATTCCAAGATAGTCTGATATCCTTAGTGCTAGGAGATGTTGGTGGGCATTAACCAATCGACCAATGAGAACTGATGGTGTAAGCAACTAAAGAACATATTAAAAGCATTAATGTAATAAATAATAATTATGAAATTTAATATATTAATCACATAATCAGTTTTAGCTAACTGATAGAGTTGTTATATAAATACGTTATTAACTAATATTATCATATCAACATTACAAACAGTAGATAAAAGATATAGCACCTTGAGTTATAGTTATGATTTAACATAAAAAAATGATATTTTTAAATATTTGGTGCTAAAATTAAAAATAATCACCTTTGTGTTCCATTCCATGTTCTTTAACCTCCCATTTATCATTAGCAATTCGATCAGCATACCTGCCAAGGGGCAGTTTAGACCTTTACCAATTCATATTTTCAGACTCTGCACTTTTCTTCATAATCCACTTGGACACAGTTTCACAGTCCACAAGGCGATGAGTTTCTTTTGTACACTACAACAATAGCAACAAATAGATTTTATCTTTTATATAGAAAAAACATAAACTAATATTTTAAACTTTTATAAAAATGCATGAGTTATGATACTCACATTCCAGCAAAAGTTGTATGAGCAATAGCAAGTTACAGTATAGCTTCCATTTCCAAGATCAAACTCAATAGCACAATCACGTCCAGGAGCAAGTTATAAAATCTTTTTTTAAAGTAGCCAACAAGATTCAAACTACACACAGAAAATAAAAAAAGTACCATGTATGGTCAAAACAAGATTCAGACTACAATTATAAAAATCTTTTTTTTACGTAGCCAACAAGAGTTGTCAAGAAAATAAACTTACAGTGATAGATCGCAAATATCTTCTCTGAAACAAATCGTATATTTTGGCCTTCGGGAGCTTTTGTAGTCTTTCTATATAATCCTATCAACATATTCAAGACCCCATTGATAACACATAAAAATAATTCTATAGTTTTTATTCGTTAACAAAAATAAGAAAAAAAGTTGAGAGCTTTGATATGAACACCTGGATTTCATCCGCCTCCTCAGATATATCAGCATCCTTCCCTCTAAGTTTTCTTAGGGCTGCATCAAACTCTTTCTTTCTTCCAATCTTTTCCTGCATGCATGATGTCAAACATAATTTCTTGAAGATAAATTAAACAGCTTCATGAATCATGATACTTCACATACCTGCCATCTAGGAGATTCTGGTACAAAGAAAAGTCCCACTAATAGAACAGCACAAGGGATCAATCCTGCAAACAGAACACTAGAATTCATCACCTTTTATTTTCTTTATCCATAAGAATGCCACTAGTAGTAAATAAATATAATTTAGACTAATTTAAAACCTGTCGATGCCAAGGTCCTCCATGTTAGCACTGTACCAGTTATAAAGGCAACAGACACTCCTGTACATATCTTAAATGCCACTAGTAGTAAATAAATTTAATTTTGGTGCACATCCCTATAGTGTAGTGTACCAATCAATTATCAAATCAATTTTTTATTTTTTTATTACTAATATATGGTGAAAATATGTATCTCATAGTCAAGAGGCTTGCAGACGTGTCTCACGTGCAACAAGTAGGAAAAGCAGAGATTTTTCATTTTTATTTTTTGTTGTAGGAAGGGTATATCAGGCAAAATTTAAACTTTAAATGCTCCCCTCCTTTACCTCCAATTTTCAATTTCCTATTTCCTAATAATAATTAGTTATACCTGAAAAGGGTGTGAATATCAGCTGTTGTAAAGAAGCCTCTTCCATTAAGATCTAAACATCAGAAAAGATATGTAATTCCCTCTGGAGTGTCTTTGTTTTCCAGGGCTTGAACAAAGTCAAGGAAACTCTCAAAGCCCATCTCCCAAGCATTTCCTCTTCCCGTTTTACCCATACGCACATGCTCATCAAAAGCTATTAGACAAATTAATATCACAAGTCATTTTAAATATATATATATAAATTATCAGATTGAAAAAATAACAGAAAAAGATAAAATAATAAAGTAATTCTTAGTTCTTACCACTCTCGATAAAAAGCAATAGAACAATGTTCGGGTGATGCCTGATATAAAAAGCAACCATGTAAGTAAAGTCTGAAAGCATGAAATTCTTATGCATCAAGAAAAGATTTCATGCAGCAAATAAGTTATATGAAGAACATTAAGATAGAAGGGATTTGCTAGTTGCTATTCAAAAAGTGCAAAGAAGACTCTGTAGCTTTTGATTCTTGAAACTTTCTAAATTCTTGGAAAGTCTCCAGACTGATTCTAAAAACTATTAAGTAATCAAATGCCCTTTATTATCTATAACATAAATCAAAACTCATAGTTTTTTGTTCAGTTTCTTTTCATTTTTTTGGGTGATGTGTAACATGGTTTTCTACAAATATATATAAAAAAGGCACCATATGAAGCAAAAAGAGGAAGTTTATGCCCAAGAACTCTAAAGAACATAGGGGGTTGCTATAGCAGCAGTAAGATACTACCTGGATGGATGCTCGATCATCCTCATGAGGAATGACATTGTCTACATCCATGGTATCGGTACCTGTAGAAGCAGCCAAATCTCTATTAACTGTAGTTGATGGATGCTCTTGGATAGCTGATGATTGAGCAACAACTGTTTCACTATCACCCATAGTAAATAGGTGATTGATTGCATCTTAAACCTGTATAGAAGATAACAGCCGTGAACAACCAAGGTAACCATACAAAGGTGATAGCAGTTCCAAATTCTCAACCATGTAACATCTAATCAGTCCAAATAAACACAAAAAGAGCTAAAAGTTATATATTTTAACTAGGCAATACAAGTAGAGGTCTAAATGAAGAACTAGATAACCTAATCATAATAATATTTCCAGTTAGCTATATTTGTGATACAGTTGCATGAAGAAAAAAAAATTCGCCACAACTTTTGCAAGAGTAGACTCAGTATGTTAAATAGGAATACAATATTGAAACTTGAAAGCCTATAAAACTATATTAGTGTTTGTTTGAGTGTGGAGTACCTACTACATAATTAAAGATAATCCATTCATCAGCCAAGGAAACTCTATACTCTAGTCTTTTTATAAGTTCTTCAGTTATGCTTTCTCATTAAAATTTCCATATCTCTATAACAATCAGCCTTAACGCAAACCCTAAAGGTTGTCGTCTCTGTGGCAATTAAAATGCAGAAGTTATATATTAAGCAGTAACAAAACATAAACAAAGAATACCAATTGTATCTTTGATTTTGATCAACTGTTAACAGTTATATTCCTTTCGTTATCCTATATCACTTTTCCGTCCGTATGAAGCCCTTCGGACCCACACATATTCAAAGTTCACAAGTACGATGAAGTGAATAGGTGAATCTATGGTTGCCTCTATATACATTATAAAAAAAATGTCAAAAACCTGATGCAAGTAGGGTCTTCTGATAGCAGTCTCAAAATCAATAATCTTGGAATCAAATTCTTTAGCCTTCTTGTACAGCTCTTCTCTAATGGCAATATAAGACTCCACCTCTTCAGCTTCTGTTACGCCTTCACTTACAGGTTTAGAAGGTTTCTCCACTGCATCTAGATGAAATTCCCATTCACTTTCTTCAATATTGGCTTCGTCTTTAGAATTTGTTGCAGCTGCAACTTCCTCAGGGGTTTTTAGTTCAGATAAAGGGCGACTTGCTATTAATCCCTAAAGCTGTAAATTGTAGGAAAGTGTATGACCATGTTTAGTTTATTTTGGACCTAACAAAAGCTAGAGGCTCTTCTATGTAAAAAATTGTATATCACCTGTTATAATAGCGGTCCAATTGCTGATTAGGATGCTCCGATATCCGTGTGTATATCATTGCAAGATTAGACCACTATTGTTGTTAGTACTCGTATTCGGTGTATTTATCCCATAAAGGAAAAGATATATAGGTAATCAGTTCCAGCATAAGCTCGTATTTGATGTATTTTGAGATCAAAATCAAAATGTCGCCATCGTTAGATTAACAGCTTGGCACAAGATCTTGTTCAATTAAATTTCTGAAAGAAGAACGCAAAAAACTGGGAGGATATAAGAACCAAGGTCGCCGGCAGGTAGGGCGAGTGGAGGTAGCGAATGTTGCAGAGAGCACTCCCGTTTGGTTTCTTCTTGAAAAAAAAGCCCTAGATTTGGACGCCTTTTGTAATTGAGGATAATGGTGGTGACAGTCAATTGTGTAGAGGTAAGTATGAGGTAAGGTGGAATGAGATCTTACGAAAAAAGCCCTAGATTTGGACGTCTTTTGTAATTGAGGATAATGGATGTGCGTTTGGTAAAAGAATTATAAAACGACGCCTTTACAATCCAGAAGGTGGAGGATAGAGATGAGAGAAAACCTGGTGGAGAAGGAGAGACGAGAAGGTGATGGTGTGGATTAGGGGTTGTTCAACTGGTAGCTTCGATTAGGGGGTGGAGACGAGGGAGAAGAAGGCGGGGGTTTAAAAAATTTGGGGATTTTATTTTCCCTCTAAGGAGAAGCACGTTTCTTAAAAAAATATAAAAGCACATTCATAGACGGCGCACCTTTTAGATAAAGTGCCCTCCGTGTTTTTAATTTTTTTACATAAGTCATTAATTTAAGGGCACGCAATAATGCGCGACCTAAATCCTTAAATTTTTTGAAGAGATGACACATTTTAACGTCACTCTCTTTTGCGTAACATAAATCTCCGAGTGTCGTTGTTTGCGCGTCGTAAAAGGGTCTTTTTCTTGTAGTGTGTTTCAATCCATAAATGGATTTCTCAAGCTTGCACACTCTATAGGGAAACTTTGCATCAAAAAAACCCTCTGGCTGCTTCATGTAAACATCCTCAGCCAACTTCCCATTAAGGAAAGCAGTCTTGACATCCATCTGCCAGATTTCATAGTCATGAAAGGCAGCTATGGTGAGCAATATCCTAATAGATTTAATCTTGGCTACTGGTGAGAAGGTCTCATCATAGTCAACCCCCGGGGTTTGAGTGAAACCTTTTGCAACTAGTCGAGCTTTCTATGTGTGCACATTCCCATCCATGTATGTCTTTCTTTTAAGATCCATTTGCAACCAACTGTCTTTCGACCTGGCGTATTATTAAACAAATTCCAAACTTGGTTGTCATACATGGACTTTATCTCACTGTCCATTGCCTCTTTCCACTTAGAATCCTCTAGGCATGCCATTGCTTCCTTATAAGTAGCTGGTTCATCTATATTTACCAGTGCCCTATCACTGATAAATGTGTCTCCATCTAAAGTAATATGGAAACCATATAACTCTGGTGGCAAACTAACCCTAGTGGATCTTCGAAGAGGTAATGAGTTATCAACTGGTTCAATAGGAACTGTTTCCTCTAGTTGAGTGCTAGTGTCATCTAAGGTTCCTTCATTGGCTAACTCTTGAATTTCTTCAAGGTCAATGGTACTCCCATTGTCCTCTTTGAATATAATCTCTCTCTCTAGAAAGACTCTTCTTCGTGTGACAAAGACCACGTTTTCACTAGGTCTGTAGAACAATATCCAAAAGATTGTTTGGGGTAACCAATGAAAACACGTTTCTCACTTCTAGCTACTAGTTTGTCATGAGTCTCTCGTCTTACGAAACCCTCACAACCCCAGACTTTAATATGTGCTAATGAGGGAACTTTACCCGTCTACATCTCATGAGGTGTTTTGGAAACCTTCTCTATAGGGACAAGATTGAGGATGTGGGCGTCTGTCTCTAAGGCATACCCCCATAAGTTAATAGGAAGTGAAGCACGACTTATCATAAAACGAACCATGTCTAACTAGGTCTGATTATGCCTCTCAGCTACACCGTTCAATTGTGGTGTCCTAGGAGGAGTTAATTGTGAAACTATTCCACATTCCTTTAGATAGTCATTGAACTCGATACTAAGATATTCTCTACCTCTATCAGATCTAAGTACCTTTATCTTCCTGCCTAATTGATTCTCGACCTCATGTTTAAAATCTTTGGACTTTTCAAAGGTTTCTGACTTATGTTTGATTAAGTAGATATAACCATATATGCTATAATCATCCTTGAAAGTCACATAGAATCGATTAGTATCTCTTGTGGTTAATTTGAAGGGTCCACACACATCTATATGTATGAGATCCAACAAACCTTCACCTCTTTCACAAGACCCTGTGAATGGTGATTTTGTCATCTTTCCCAAAAGACAAGATTCACACATATCATCTTATTTTAGGTCAAATATTCCAATACTCCATCCTTTTGGAGTTAGGCTATGTGTTTCTTGTTAATGTGCCCAAGACGACAATGCCACAAACATGCCTTGTCTACACTATTATCCAAGTCAATATTAAACACACTATTACCTAAGCTTTCAACACAAGTCACTCTTTCACACACACCATCACAAGGTAAAGCTTCAAGCACAAAAATGCAATTCTTATAAACATAAACTGAACCATTCAAATACTTAAAAGAATATTTGAAACCTTGTTTGAACAATGCATGAAATGAAATAATGTTTCTCATCATCTCAGACGAATAGCAACAATTCAATAAATCTAATCTAACATCATTATTAAACAAAAGTTGATAAACTTCGATCTTGGTTGCTGGTGAAGACTTTCTGTTTCCCATGATCAAGTTTAACCTCCCTTGCTCCACCTCATCATTTTCTTTTATCCCCTACAAATCAGAACGGATGTGAACACCACATCTTATATCCAGGACCCATGAACCAGAAGATAATGAGTTATTAGAGTAAATAGTTTAAATATCTGCTGAAGATTACTTCACCTTTCCATCCTTAATGTCCTACATATATTTTGGGCAGCTTCGTTTCCATTGTCCTTTGTCATTGCAATAAAAGCAATCAACATCTTTTGGGTCGGAAACATGGGGAATGACAGCATTGGGCTTGGCCTTAGGACCACCATTAGATGACCCATCTTAGGCGTTGCCCTTCTAATTTTTCTTAGGAGGACCTTTCCTCTTTTCCCCCTTTCCCTGTCCAGTAGCTAAGACGGGGGCACTAGCAGAAATGGAGGCTACACTTTTACCCTTCATTCCTGCCTCAACTGTCTGCAACAAGTTGTACAATTGGGCCAATGTCTGCTCAATGTTGTTCAAATAGTAAGTTAGGATAAACTGACCATAACTATCGAGCAATGAGTTCAAGACCATGTCAATGGCCAATTCCTCATCAAAATGCACGTTGAGCTTGATGAAATACTCTATGTAGCGTAGCATTCTTTGCACACGACTAACCACTGAGTCCCCTTCTTTCATACTGCAAGCCATGAGTGACTTAACTACCTCGAACTTTTCCTGACGAGCTCGCTTATGGTACTTTTCCATAAGGTCATTGTTCATCTCAAAAGTCCAGTAGTCCTCATAGTACCTCTGCAGTTCTGGGGACATGGTAGCGACCATGATGCATGCCTCTTTTGTTTCATCATCATAGTGATTCTTGTAGGCAACATATTATTCGAGAGTGGCTTTGGTTTCATCAATCTCTTTGAGCTCCTTTTCAAGGACATACTCTTTGAACTCAAATCGAAGTTCCATTTTGATATTGCACATCCAATCATTTTAGTTAGAGCCATCCATAACGACTTTAGGGAAAATAGAGAGCAAAGAGAAGTTGTGGTTGGAGGATGATGAAGCAGAAGTGTTTCCAGGAGTAGGCATCTGAAAAAGAAAGATAGTTTTAGTTAGATTTCAAGATACCTCAATATAATAACCCAAAGATATAATATTAAGGTTAGGATCCAACTATGAGAATTCACAACTTAGAAATGGGATGCCAAGATCCAAGTGTAAATTTCATAAAGGTAAGTGAATGACGATTCACCAATATCACCATGAGACGAAACAAAATAAGTGAAATTCCTAATTCTTTTGATATACATTGAAACTTTTCAATGGCATGTTTTAATCTTGGATTATGCTCTTCTATTTGTGACTGGGATACCGAGGATCACAAACAAGATGTGAATAACCATGCAAATGTGCTTGGTAACCTCATTGTCTTTATCATTATCTATTGATGTGTCAGTAAACCACACACGCTCCATCAACAATGATAAGTATGAGATACCCATTACGACTCTTTATTAGTCCTTATTAGTGTGCCGGTTAACCACACACGCTCCACTAACGACTTATAAAGCCTAATGTGCAATATCATGGGTTAGCATATTGTTCACATTTTTTCTAAAGTAACTAGAGTCGAGATTTTGAAAAAGATGTTCTAGTACGTAATTAATGACATTATACTTTTAATGAGATTAACTTGTCCTATCAAATACTTTATGCTAACGACCCTCCACTAATCAAGGAAGCGGTTGTAGCAACCCGTTATTTCAAGTCTATGTAAATCCATATCATAACATTAATACCATAGAAACTTGAATAATTTAAGGATATGCTTATACAAGTTATTTTTTATATACATGCCTTGTTAATCCTACATATTTATAAGTTATGAAAACTTATATTGAAAACTATCCACCTATAACTTAATATTCAAGACAAGATAAGTTAAGGTGTTAAAGTTTAATGCGTAAAATAACACACCATAAAGGGGTTTATGGCCTAGGAACATCTAGAACATGAGTTTATGATCCAAGAAACATCAAGAATGCTTGTTCACAGTCCATGTTATGAAATAAAAAGGTGTTCATGGTTGGGTTCAAACCGTGAACACCCTTTAAGAATCAAACTGTGAACAAGTTTTAAAGTACAAAAGCAAACAGTGAACTTCATTCAAGAATCAAAAGCAAACTGTGAGCTCCATTCAAGAATCAAAAGCAAACCGTGAACTCTTTCCCATGTAGACTATGGACCGTGAACATACTTCTAGAATGACTTTAAGGTCCAAAAGACTCCAATTCTTATTCATCTAAACCGTGAACACTTCATTCTAGAAGAGTTTAACTGTAAACACTCATAAAATATCTTCATATTCTTATCCAAGTTTGATTCCCAATGTGATAACACCGTAAACACTTCATTCACTGCCTTAGGAGTATACTTCATACTTAAGGCACAAATGAATTCATTTATACAATCAACAAACATAAACACCCTCATTTCCTCTCAAATTACAAACCTTGTTTCCTATCATATACTCTCAAGTATCAAGCACATCCAGTTACACTTCAAACTTCAACATACCTTCAAGAACACGTTCGTATTTGCATCCAAATACTTCTAGAAAATCAGTAAGTTGCTTGAATTAGTCTAGTCCCTTAAAGATATTTAACATATATATACAACTAATCCATAAATAATATACGTGTATAATATTATAAGGATTTGTTGTTATCACGTGTTCTAACCCGAGAATCATCACTACCACCTCGTTATCACCCGAGAACACACATACAAGGTGAGTTCATACCCCTATAATCTACCTTTTAAATGATTTTAAATTCTTTTTAGCCGTGGGGGGGGGGGGGTGGAGGATACAAGTTGAACACAAGCTAATTGTGTAAATAATTACATGTGATATCAATCACATAAAAGATTTCCTTATGCTTTTAAAACATGATTTTTACAATAAAGGATTACCAAATACTTCCATAATGACTTAAAGTCATGTAATCTCTTTTCAAAATCACATAAACTCTTTTAGAATACTGTTAAACTCTTTAAAATATATTTATAACTCTTTAAACTTATAATTGTCAAAATCATGTTCATATATGTATAGGTATATAAATAAGACTTAAAGGGCTTAGGACTAATGAGTTTCCTTATTTCCATTTTCCTTGTTTCGATGTGGGCTTAAGGTGGGGTTATTTATCTGAAGGCCTTTTCCTTCTTAATTATATATATTATACCTATAGGAATATAAAAGGTTACTTCAGTCAGTATCGTTACCTTTGTATCATGTTGAGCAAAGGGTTACATTCATGAGAGATCATGCTAACCAGATAGAACATATAAATTATAATAGGTATAATTTATGAAAAAAACGAGTAATCTATTTTCTAGATAAGTATACGAGGTTTAAACTACTTTGTCAAGAAAATGATATAATTATATTTTTACTCAAACTAAAATGTGATGGTATGTCTTCAAGACATAGAAATATACTTGCTATGTTACATTCTTGTAACCAGAGTCTCCTGGAAGGAGAGCGGGCATTATGTGTATAGATCTATACGGTACCGACAATCCCACATCCCGACTGTTAGCTACAGCTTGGCCAGTAGGCCAAGGGGTGGCAAATGTTACATATTTAGTTTCGACACCAGAAGGTCGTCGTGTTCATTCTAGTCTATCAGCATGGTTACAACTTTATCACATTTTAACCCTAATTAACCAGGTTAATATTATAGTAGCTATTCACCAGTATTTTATTCTTTTTAAGAAATAATATTATAGTAGTCACTTTCCACAATCAAAACGGAAAGGTTTTATAGGATTAAAACTACTTAAATGGAACGGTTTTATGGAATTAAAACTACTTATCAATCATAAAGCAGAAAATGTAGGATTTTTTTGAACGTAATCAATTACTTTCTTAAAACTAGTATAACATAAAGGACCTTTAATGGTTGAATCTATAATTTCTTAGTTTATACATCAGAGTTATATATAAGTAATATCCAATTGGCAGTGGAATGTGTGACTTCCGCCTTACTTCATGTTCCTTTTTTGGTTGTGGACTTAGGGCAGATACACACATTTAACTGTCCATTCGATATTAGGTTATATATAAAAAGTATAAAATAAGTGATTGTAGAAGGAACTATTGTGGTTATCTTTCTATCACATCAGAAAATATAGGATTTTCTAGAGGAACCGACGAACTTTTCCACGATCTTGGAGTTTAATTTATATAACTAAAATACGTATGAACTTACTAGCTTAAATGTTGATCTACACTTTCAAAATAACATGTATTCTCAAAAACCTAGTAGATAGATACACTCTCGAAGCTTTTGAGAAGACAGCCTAGTACCGTGTTGCGTCTTTTGTCTTTTACCATACCTACTTTTCATGTTTGAATATGTAATGTAAAAACTTATACTTATTAATTCAATGGTTTTTTGTACTTTGATTACTATAATGCATGTGTTGTGATACTTGACATGACGTCCTCCGCCCCCGAACGTTTCCGCCGTTCTGTTTTAGGGGTGTGACAGCGGTAGGTGAGAGTGGACACTCATTCAACTACCATTTTATAGACAGTTTCCTTATACCCCTTATAGACTAGCTTCGTGAATGAGGCATACTAGCGATTCGACTGACCAATTCATATACATATATGATATTTAACTTTTAATTATAATATATATAAGGTGTGTTTTAAACTTTTTAAGACTTTAGGGTTTATATGAATTTTTCAAAAATTAAACTTTTAATTTTATATTCAAGATAAACCAAAAACTAGATTTAATAATTATCTATTAATTAACTTTTAATCAATTTATTAAATCTTGTAAGGGTTATTTAATTAAATTAAACAATTAATTTAATCCTAATCCTAAACCCTCTAGATTTCGAAAATTTAGGGTATAGGATAATTATCCAATTAATCCAATTAAGAAACAATTATCCAAACCAGAAACCCTAGAAACTTAAGGCGTTTTCAAAAATCAAGGGAGATGGCAAGGGGTTTCCAAAACCTTAACCCATGTTTTTGCTAGGGTTTGTGGAGGCTAGGGTTTTCGAAAAAACCCTTCAAGCCAAAACCCTAAAACAAAAACATGGTCTTTTAGGGTTTAATAGCCATAAACCCTAATTTTGAAATTCAACTATTGTAGCAATTCAATTTAAAACAAAACCAATGGCTCTGATACCACTGATGGGTTTTATGCAAACCAAATAAACTAGAAAAACAATTCCTAAGCTCACAAGCAACCTACTTTAGATCTATGTTTTAACTATTGAACATACAACTTTGAATTGCAAAACAAGAACCCTAAGGGGAGAAGCTATTTTCGAAGATAACAAATTGGGGTTTTAGAGTTACATAACTTTCAATTGTTATAGTAAACAATTGGTAATCCTTTTGATCTTGATCTTCTTGGAAGCTTAGCACCACAAATGTAATGCCTCTAATAGAATCACACCCAAGAACTAACAAGAAGGAAACTTATGAGGAGAGAGGCTAGGGTATGCAATTTTCGGCCTAGGGTTTCTTAAAAAAAGGAGTGGCCAATTTTAGCCTTTTAGGAGCCAGAGGCCTCCTTATATAGATGAGGTAGCTAGGGTTTAGGGAAAACCCTAATGTTCCTTTGCTTGGGGTCTAAGCTTATCTAAAGGCCTTATCCAAGACCCTTGGACGAAATCATTAGGGTTTCCCTTTAGAATTTTGTCCGCCACCCTCCAAGGGGGTTTTGGAACCTTCCACTCAACTATTGGATAATTGCAAATCAGTCCTTACACTTTATAATTAATACAGTTAACCCTAAAATTAATTCCAATTAATTTCTGGTTAACTATTAATTAAATATTATGATTTATAATTAATATATTAATCTTTTAACATATTAATAAATCATAATTTACTTATCTTATAATAAATTAATCTCTCTCCATTCATAATTTCCTTGTCTAGTTGCTAGCTTTGAGGGAAACCCAAAAGGACTGTGTTGCTATCAATTCAAGCACATACCAATTTTAGTTATGGGCTTAGACACCTAATCCAACAGCTCTATGATGAGTCATGCTTCACTTCCTATTCATTTCTGGGGGTACTCCTTAGAGACATCCGCCCAAATCCTCAATCTTGTCCCTACCAAGAAAGTTGCCAAAACACCTCACAAGATGTGGACAAGGAAATTTCTCTCGTTAGCACATATTAAAGTTTGGGGTTGTGAAGCTTTCGTAAGACGAGGGACTCATGACAAGCTAGCAACTAAACATGAGAAATGTGTTTTCATTGGTTACCTAAAATAGTCTTTTGGATATTTGTTCTACAGACCTAGTGAAAACGTGGACTTTATAGCATGAATAGGAGACTTTCTAGTATGGGAGCTCATGTTCAAAGAGGATAGTGGGATTACCATTAACCTTGAAGAAATTCAAGAGTCAACCAATGAAGGAACCTCAGATCATACTAGCACTCAACCAGAGGAAACAATTCTTGTTGAAGCAATTGATAACTCACTACGTCTTCAAAGATCCACTAGAGTTAGTGTGCCATCTAAGTTATATGGTTTCCATATTACTTCGGACGGTGACACATTTATCAATGATAGGACACTAGTAAATCTGGATGAACCAGCTAATTACAGGGAAGCAATGGCAAGCCCATAGGATTCCAAGTGGAAAGAGGCAAGGGACAGCGAGATAAAGTCCATGTATGACAACCAAGTTAGGAATTTGGTTGATAATGTGCCAGGTCAAAATACAGTTGGGTGCAAATGGATCTTCAAGAAGAAGACCGACATGGATGGAAGTACACACATTCAAGGCTCAACTGGTTACAAAAGGTTCCAGTCAAACTCCAGGGGTTGACTATGATGAGACATTCTCACCAGTAGCTAAGATTAAATCTATTAGGATATTACTCGCCATTGCTTCCTTTCATCACTATGAAATCTAGCAGATGGATGTCAAGACTTCTTTCCTTAACAGGAAGTTGGCTGAGGATGTTTACATGAGTCAGCCAGAGGATTTTGTTGATTCAAAGTTTCCCAATAGAGTGTGCAAGCGTGAGAAATCCATTTATGGATTGAAACAAGCATCTCGCAGCTGGAATCTTTGCATCCATGAGAAAATCAAAGAGTTTGGTTTCTCAAGGAGTGAAGATGAGTCTTGTATGTATATCAAGGCTAATGGGAGTATAGTAACTTTTCTGGTGTTATATGTCGATGACATATTAGTCACTGGTAATGACGTTCCAACCTTGAAAGATGTTAAGTCTTGGCTTGGAAAGTGTTTCGCCATGAAAGACCTTGGAGAAGCCTCCTATATTCGTGGGATTAGAATATTGAGGGATATAAAGAACAGACTAAGTGGACTTAGTCAGAGCACATACTTGGACAAGGTACTAAAGAGGTTTAGTATGGAATATTCCAAGAAAGGAGAGCTACCTATCCAGAGCAATACCAAATTGAGTAAGACTCAATGCTTGAGTACAGATGAGAAAATAGTTAACATGAGTCGTGTACCTTATGCTTCCGTTGTCGGATCAATCATGTACGTTATGACATGTACTCATGTTGATGTGTCTTTTTCTTTGAGCATGGTTAGCCACTATCAAGGAAATCGGGGTGGAGCTTATTAGATAGCGATTACGAATATACTCAAGTGTTTGCGAAGGACAGATGACGAGGTTCTTGTCCTTGGTGGCCGTGATATTTAGAGAGTAAACGGTTATAGTGATGCCAGCTTCCAAACATATAAGGACAACTCCCTAGTGTAACTCTCAAACCCACTCTCCGCCATCAGTTGCATAAGAAGTCCCAGCCATATCTCCCTAACCAGCTCGCGAATACCAACACATATTACTAATACTAGATAATTCTTCGAATGAGAGGTCTCTCCCTACAACGATTAGACTCAAACGAGAGCTGCGAAGTAGGGATAAACCTAACCTTCGGAAATTATTCAGTCCTTGTAATATGTAACTTAGCGTATTCGTTTACCGGTTAATTAAACATAACTAGGACCCCTAATAGCACAAAGCAAGCAGCATCCGGGCATTGAGTAATCGAAACCAATCATACCCTATTCAGGCTATCATATCATTGTCTAATCAGTACTATCATGCAGCTCAATAAGCACATACAACAGGCATATCGGGCATCTTCCTATATCCTTATCCCTATTCTAGCATACACATACAATATGCATAAAAGGCATCCTTCCTAGACCCTTAGCCATAATCTAGCATGCAGTTCTCATAATCATATCATAACATAAAATGTATGGGTATCTTGGGGAAAAATTACTTGAGCTCAGCCGGTCGCACGCATCACACACCTTGTTCTTTCTCAAAACTTTTTACTTTAACTTTAGAAAAACCATTTTCATGTGGAAAATCTTTCAAACCCTCGATTTGAGTCCAGACACCCCCGAAGGTGTGTCCGAATCCCTCAAACCAAGGCTCTGATACCAACTTGTAACATCCCAAAATTCAAGACAAAAAATTTTGTTTTTAAATATGTTACTCATAAAACAGTTTACTTAAAACATCATCGATATCATATCAGTCCATAAAACAACAATCACAAGTTTCAAAAATCATATCATCAATAGTAATAACGTCAGAGTACAATGCCATGGATCTCAAAATGCGGAATTGTGTGTGTGCGATGCATTGCTACCATGTCGGCTCCTTCCCCTTCGACGAAGAGGTACCTGAAACCAAAACTAAAAACCGTAAGCACAAAGCTTAGTGGGTTCCCCCATCATACCACATACCATACGACAACATAATGTCGGGCAATTCTAAGGTGCCCGACCTACCCATGTCAAACAATTTTGGGGTGCTGACCTGCCCTGCTAGGCGATTCTGGGGTGCTGACCTGCCCTGCTAGGCGATTCTGGGGTGCTAACCTACCCATGTCAAGCAGTTCTGGGGTGCTGACCTACCCTCCGGTTTATTCCAACCGGCTCCGGGGACTATTTCTCCCTCTACCACTATGATACAGAACATAGCATAAACATATTGTCAGACATATATAGGGTGCCTGACCTACCCTTCGGTCCTAACAACCAAACTCGGGACTATTCCCCTCTTACTACCACTATCACATATATCGTATCATGCTAGCACGTAAACATATCAGGTAGTAGCAAACAAGACAATTATCACAAAGACAATCATCTCAACGATAATCAACTACTAGTGGGCCCGCATTGGTGCCTTCGACCCACTTCTATGGGAAGGTAACTTACCTCAATGTCGTGAAGTATCTGAACTGTCCTCGCTGCAGGGATCAACTCCTCTCAAATCCAACACATAATCATCTTCCTTAGTTACCATTTCATGGTCAACTTAGGTTAAAGTCAAAGTTAAAGTAAACACCCCGGTCAAAGTCAACTTTCGGTCAACTCGCCGAGTTGGTCCACCAACTCGTTGAGTTACCTGATACAGAGTCGGGACCCTTTGTAAGTGACTTGGTGAGTTCATCCTTTGACTCGCCGAGCCCATCTTCATGCTAGTCGGGACGTTTAGTCCTTGACTCGTCGATTTCCTCATGAACTTGTCGAGTTCATCTTCATGCAAAGTGAAGCTCTTAGTGCTGGACTCGTTGAGTTCTTCCTTGACTCACCAAGTTAGTTCATACACTCGCTGAGTCCCATGATTCCCAGGTCCTTACTGATCCCAACCGACTGAGTGTTCTTCTAACTTAACACATGGTCCATTATCAGAAGGATTTGATGGGAAATGCGTCCTGACTCACCGAGTCACATGAGTGACTCGCCGAGTCCCTCTATGTCCAAAACCATACACTCGATTTCAGTTGGTTTTAATGCATCCAAAACATAGATCTGACCTCATGGGTCCATAATACACGTGAAGTCCCAAACTTGATGTCCATGCATGAGGTATTTGGCCCAAATGGCCCTAAAATGGAGTCTACAAGATGCATGGGGTGCTTATGGCAATAAAGTTGGCACCTTTATGCCATAAGAACCCTCAATGGTTCCAGATCTGAAGTCATACCCTCTTAGAACCACACAATCTTGAATGTGGCTCTATAAAAGTTTAGAAAATGAAGAAATGAACCCTAACTAGAGATCTAAGAGATAAATGGTCAAGGTTGAAGCTTTTTACCAAATGAGCTGGAAATGGGACACAGCCTCTGGATCTACTAGCTTCCACTTGAACTCCCAAGCTCCATCTTCCTTCTCAAGCTTCACAACCACCACATACATACAAAAATGGCTCAAGAACACTCAAACAAGGTTAGGGTTTCGATTTAGGGTTTCTGGACACAGGGAGGCGATGAGGGAGGCCACAACTGGAGAGTTAAGGTGTTTAAATAGGGTGAAAACCCTTAAATTAGTGTTTCATCCAGACAAGCCTACTCGTCGAGTCAGGGCATCTGACTCGTCGAGTAGGTTCTTCTTCCCGCATCCAAATTTTAACTGCTACTCGATGAGTTGGGGTCTCCAACACGTCGAGTCCCAGAACAAATGTGCAAAATTTATATATTTAACTAACGTACGAGGAACCGGGGGCTACACGAAGAAGGCCATCTTGTTGTAAAGAGGGTATCATCTGAGGATAACCCATCAAATCCCCTCACAAAGGGTCTAAGTAGGCTTAAGCATATTCAGCATGCTCGGAGCATTGGACTGAGAGATGATATTAGTTTTAGCAGTTAGATTAGTTTATTCTGAAACTTGTAACAAAGTAAATGTACTTGACTTTTGGTGATTAATTGATAAAGTATTATTTATGAGTTTGTTTACTACCTTTTGTCAATCGTTTATTATTGTGTTTCATATTTTTCATGTTTTACTTCCCGAATAATATGATTATTCAAACTCCATAGTCGCTCGTACTTTTGGAAGTAAGTGGTGAATTAAGACTGTCATGAATTGGATTGCAGATTGTCTAAGGGAGTTAGACATAGCAATAGAATTGTTGCAATATCCATGAGTACTTAGAAATGGAGATTTGAGTATTGGATAAACCCTCGCTCAGATTATTACTTCATGGAATTCATCACGAGTAATACTAAGACGATAATATCTTATAATATTGAAACGGAAAAATATGAGTCTGTAATTTACAAGTCGGTTATGCATTGGTGATACGGAAACGCATCAGTAACTTAGTGTTATAAAATGTATTGTTATGTATGGTTTGATGAGTAAAAGATACAAGTATATGAGTCAAAGTTTATTCGTTCCTTTTTCCCGACAGGAAAAGCGATATATATGGGCCCCTCGATGATTTGGTGTTGACTTCTGTGTTGGGCCTAGCCAGGGATAAATTGATGTGCTCAATTAGAAGTTCTATATCATCACAAATTAGAAATCGGGAAACATAGATTTTTTACAAATAGATTGATTGCATTCCATGTCCTATGTCCAGGGATATCTTGCAGAACGAAGGGTAATATGATCACTTATCTTAGTACACATAACTAACTGGTTCAGAGTTCGGCAACAACTTTTGGAAGCTACAATTTGCTAGTCAATTTAGAGGCCATACTAGCAATTATAGTTACTGACTTATCTAAGTGGGAGACTGTTGGATTAGGTGTCTAAGCCCATAACTATTGGTATGTACTTAAATTGATAGCAACACAGTCCTTTTGGGTTACCATCAAACCTAGCAATTGGACAAGGAAATTTTGAAAGGAGAAAAATTAATTTATTGTAAGATTAGTAAATTAATATAAATGATTTATTAATATGTTATGAAAAAAATATATTAACTAGACATCATAATATTTAATTAATAGTTAGCGAGAGATTAATTGGAATTAATTTTGGGGTTAATTGTATCAATTGTAAAGTACAGAGAATAGTTTACAATTATTAAATAGTTGGAAGGAATGTTCTAGAACCTCCTTAGAGTAGGTGGATGAAATTCATAGGGGAAACCCTAATGAATTCGTCCAAGGGCATTGGATAAGGATTTGGATTTGCTTAGGCCCTAAGTAGGGGAATTCTGGGGTTATCCTTTAAACCCTAGCTTTGGGGCTAAGTTACTTTGACTGTTTAAGGAGCCTCCTAGCTCTTGGGTGTGATTCCGTTAGAGGCACGACAATTATGGTGCTAGGCTTCCAATAAGATAAAGATCTAAGGATTATCAACTGTTTACTTTAACAATTGAAAGGTTTGTAATTCTAGAACCCTTCCTAGCTAATTTTCGAAAATAGATTCTTCCCTTAGGGTTCTTATTTTGCAACTCAAAGTTATATGTTCAATAGTTAAAACATAGATCCAAAGTAGGTTGAATGTGAACTTAGGAATTGTTTTACTAGTTTATTTGTTTTACCTAAAACCTAGCAGCAATGAAACCCAACCTGCTGAGTACGCATTGTACGCTCAATGTACTGCTAAAAGGGCTTGTACACGCAACATACAAGCTTGTACCCCCCACGTACTCACCAACTTCGGCCAACTTTCCAATGTAGCTCCTAATCGATTAGGACTACGACCCAAGCTCATATTTGACTTCCTTAAGGTGGTTAATGACATAAATTTGCCAAATTTATGTGCATGCATGGCTTAATGGGGCTCTAGATCTCAAAAGAGCTTAATAAATGACTTAACACATGCATGAGACCAAAACCACCATAAAGTTTGCACCTTTATGCTTAAAAAATCCATAACATGTCCAGATCTACAAGAATAAGCTCCAAAAACGACATTAGCTCACAACCACCACCCAAAGGGACCCAAAAGACCAAAAAGAAGCCAAAGAATCGATCTATGAAATGAGATGACAAACTTTGAACTTTATACCTCACAAGCCACGAAATGAAGCTGCTAAAGTCGGATCTCAAGGCTCTTGTCCAAAGAATGAGTCTTCAAGCTTCTTCTTCCCCCTCTAGATGCACAAAATCCCCCACAAAAGCCTCTTAAGAGCTCAAAAGCACCACACAATGGCTAAGGAACGAATTAGGGTTTTCAAAGGTGAGGAGGCTGGTTAAACAAGGAAAAAAGGCTATCGTATGGCTTATATAGGGTACAACCTCGAAAAATAGGGTTTCTAAGCAGCTCACGTACGTTAAGCGTACTCCACATATGCCCAACATATGTGGAAAAGCTCTGTTATCCACCTTCAAGAGTATGCCTAGCATACTCCGACTTTCCCAAAATTAACACTTTTGCCCCACACGGACCAAATGCACCAAATCTTCCACCCCCAAGGGTCTAGACTGAAAATCACAAAGAACTGAGTGCTACATTTACCAGGGTATCCTGTACTACAGTTAACCACAAATAAAATGTTTAGGCAATTTTCTAAACTATATAACATTTAACTCTACTTTTTGCAAGAATAAATACACAAAAAAATCATAAAATCATATTAAACTATTTAAAAACCAATTTAGGTATTTTTCTCAGTTTTTATACATTAAATAACAATTGTACAAAAAGTTTGAGGATTTATTTCAATTGTTTGCTATTTATTTCTAATTTCCCAAGATTAAACATCCATAAATCCAAAAATGGTTTTCCACTATTTAAAAATGAATTTTGATATTTTTCCCATCTTATATACATTGTATAACAGTTGTACAAAAATATTAGTAATTTACCTAAACCGTTTAGTATTTTTCACGATTTTATGATGTTTTCGAGGAATTAAATGGTACAAAAATAGTTAAACATATTTAAAAATCATGAAAAATTACAAGGAGGTTCTAAATTACAGTAAGAACTTAAATCTAAAGTTTAGAAATTTTTAGAATTAAATTGGTTTAGTTTTTGAGTATTTAATCATTGGAACACCTCCAAAAATGTTAAATTTTAATATTTCAATAATGGGAAATTCCACTTGGATTTCTTATATAACAAATCGATTCGTATTTCACAGAAAAATGTTTGTAAATTATTAATATCAAAATTTTGATACAATATTAGCATAATTCTAATATAGTAGTAAATATACTAGTATTAAATTTCGATTAGAGACTCATTAGTATGTAACATCGTTGTATGAGTCGGTAGTGGTATGAGTGGAGTGTAGTTCAAGGCACCGTTTGCATCATCTCAAAGCATTATGCGTATTCATGAACACTATTTAAAATTTTTAAATGTTTTTGGGTGGAAAAACATGTCAATTATTCAATTAAGTTCATTGTATTTATTTTAAATTGTATAAAATATGATTTTTTTTGTGTATGTGTTGCAATTGTTAATTCATGAGGCCTGTATCGCGGTAAAGTCCCTGGAACCATTTCACACAACTCCTTAACTCTTTTGAGCCCATGGTCATTATGGACTATTAGGAGGTAGACAACTCCTCACTTGCTCATTTCGCGAAGTGCATTTTACCATTTCTATCTATGTGAGCGACATACGTGGATTTTAATAGGGAACCCCTCGGTCATTAGACTTAGTTTGTGAACTCATGGTATAATCATTATGCACATACAAACCTTGTATCTCGTTTTAGCATCAAACTTTATTTCCCATGAGAATATGAACATTGCATCTCATTTTGGCAATGTAATTTATTTCTCATGATGACAACAAACTTATTTACTCATTTTAGCAATGTACATTTATTTAGTCGATGCCCGTTTTACATGCTTTTTCAGGGATTCATCTAGTAATTGACACTTAGAGACACATCATGTGTAGGAGTATTCGTATGGGTTGTTTTTCAAATACGTTGTAATTTTTTTTATTTGTTCAAACTCATTGTAAATTTGTAATGCTTTTAAATACTATGGTTGATGTTGTCTTTTAATTTTTACTATGAGACCCTATGTATTTGTCGTGTCCCGTGTTTCCGCTTTAGCGGGGTGTGACACATGTAACCCTAAAAGTCAGAGCCATTAAGTAAGACCCAATGCCCGAAATCTAGGGTTTTGAACCATGCCGCCACCGCGATGAGTAGTCTACTTAACCACGCCGCCACTTAGAAGATATGGCCGCGCCACGGTACTTTCACTCATGCGCTGCGACATTAGGTTTTTCCCAAAAACCTTTTCTCATAATCCTTAAGTCTTTAGTTGACCATTTCAAAAAAACGAATGTTACACATTAAGACCATTCGTGAAGTTTTTCTTAAACTATTTCTATTTTAATGAGAAAATTGCTTTATGGACTACGAAATTGGCATATTTTCGGCCATTATCTAGCCCAACAATGTGTTGGTTGGTGTAAATTTTAGTTATTTATTTATTTTTTCTGCATCTGGGTTTTGTTAATTTTAGTTATTTATTTATTTTTAAAATTTCCCAATGAATATAGAAGTCACTAATGCATATGTAATGGATTAGCCTCTTGTATATTCACAATTAGTTTATATCCCGTAAGAATGTCGGTTATAAAGTTAATTAAACTATCATATTAAAAAATAAAAATTATTAATTAGTTATTTTAAATAAATTATTTCTTAAGAGATATGATTTTTAGTTACATAAAATTATAATCGTTTATTTAAATAAATATATGAATTTATATCACTTTATCATCTATATTAATTTTATTTTTTAATATAATGTTATTAATTTAATATAATTAAAATGAAAAATTTTAAAAACTAAAAATTAAAATGGAGAAACAATGATTAATTTAATGAAATTAGAGTGAGAAATTTAAAATTTAAAATGGATAGTTAATAGGTTCACAAGTGGTATGATAGATGACATATAATATTAATGAGGAGTTCTAAAATTATGACATTTACTAATAGGAAAATAAGCATATTCATTTATTAGAATAATAATAGTTATACTATCGGGCAAACGGTGCCAAATTGCAAATGGCATGATGTAGACTAAGAGCAACTCCAACCAACCATTATAATGGTGCAAAGTCTCTAAAAACCACTCCAACGGACCTTCAAAATCATCACCATTTTTGTGAAGACTCATGGTGGCCTCCAAATTTGGCGTGTCTATCTCCGAACACCAAATGTACTTTTCAATATAACTCCATTATTTTATTATATATTATTTTTAGCACCATTATAATTATTATTTTATTCTATATATTATTTTTAATGTATGGTTGGAATAAAAACTAATTTTAATGTTACAAAGTTACAATTTTATTGCATTTTTAGTGTTTTGTGGTTGGAGTTTGTATAAAAAACCAAGTTTTGGATTAAAAATATATAATTCATTAACGTTTATTTTATTTTATATTTTTTTAATACCTAACCTTAAACTGTTATATTTTCTCTCCCCCACACCTTCCTTTCAAGCGACACAACACAGTCGCTGCTCCTTACCATTACCTCTGTGTTCAAACAGATCCGAGATGGTGGTGTGTGAAGTGGATAAACGATAAGGCTATCCGGAGTGGTGTTTATTCCACGCGTGGAATGCTGAGGTGTACATCTTGGAGACGCGTGAACACCGCCCCCAATGTGAGTGGGTTGGATGTGGTGTGGTTGGCAAGACGGGTGAAGAAATAGGAAATAAAGAGCATCAACAACGTCCCTTTCATTCAATGTTTCCTGTATTGAAGTTACATATATGGTCCCTGAAAATATTTTTTTATATCTTATTATACCCTTATACTTATCATTAAATTAAAGTAAACCCATATATATATATATATATATATATATATATATATATATATATATATATATATATATATATATATATATATATTATTGAAATATGATTTTATTATTCTATGTTTTTTAAATATATTTATGTTATAAATTATGCTTTTTAATTAATTTAATGCTAAAAAAAAAAAAAAAAAAAAAAAAAAAAAAAAAAAAAAAAAAGAATATTGTGGAGTGATAATCATTTCCGATCTTTAATGGGTTGGTGATCGGTTGGGTGTGAAGCTGACGTGACGCACATATAGCAGCACTTTTCCGGTGGGTTGGGTGTGACCATCCTGTAGCAGCCTAATGGTGTGGGACTTGTGATTAGAGATACGAGGATAAGAGATGGTGTTGTGGGACCAGATCGGAGGCGGAGTTCCTCATTCCCACCATCTCCTGGTAACTCCTGCTTCCATCATCGATGCCTCTCAATATTTCCTCCCCTTTCTGATTTCCCCCTCCGAGTAACTCCCCATTTCATCATCGATGCCTCTAGGGTTTGCTACGATTAGCGTTTTGTGATGTTTAGCTTCAAAGAAAATAGCAGAGAAGGAAGCCCTAATTACGAAAACATGGATTGATCTTGAATTTCTGGTACCAAATTGAAAAAAGATACCCCTTCCCACCGTACTCCGCCCCTCAGCATCCTGGGTGTGGCTGGAGACGATGATCAATTCTTCTTAATGAGGTCAATAGATTAATTTCTTGAATCCTATATGAATAATTGATTTGTAGATTTCAGATTCAATTATTAGTGTTAATGGGTCAATATAGTGAAATTAAATGACGAATTTGAAAAAAAAAATTGCTTGTTTTCTTGTTCAGTACTCGGAGTGTGTTAATTCATGGTCTTTGTTTTTGGAATTTCACTAAAAATCCAAGTTCTTTTCTTGTCGGATGTTATCTTTTATTCAGTTTTTAAGAATATTTTACTATTGATCTCATTCCCCTAAATTTGAAAAATCTATCCAATTATAGCATTTTACTTTCAATTTTTTTTCCTTATTAAAGCATTATACTTAGATAATTTATCCAATTGTAGCATTGTACTTATAATTTTTACTTATTAGAACGTTATACTTTGAAAATCTACCCAACTATAGCATTTAGTTTTAATTTTTCTTCAATAGAACAGTATGCTTTCAAAGTCTACATAATACTTTGAAAGATCTACCCAAATAAAGCATTGTACTTTTAAGGTTTAAGTTTTTCTAAATAAATCATTATCCTCTGATAAATCTACCTAGATAGAAAAGTGAAATTACTTTTTATTTTAATGCCATTGCTATAATTGGGTATATATTTTGTAGTTCAATGTTGTAATAGGAAAAAATGAAAGTATATGCATCTACCACCATACATACATATGCCATATGTTATAAAAGAGACAAGATACAGAGAATTTTACTAGAGTGTGTTTTTCATCCATTTCTCAATATTTCTCTACTCCCAAAACTTATTAATTTGTTTTTTTATGGGAAAAAATCAAGAGAAGAGAATGAGATTAGGATGAACCAAGTTATAAAGAGTCTTTTCAAATTATCTGTGACTAAAATGAGGAAAAATACACAGAACTTCAGTCATGAGGCACTCAGCTCCATAAATACATATTCGTTGGTTGAAATTGTAGAAGCTCAAGATCCTGAAAGAATTATGACATCAAGAATTAACAGAAGTCCATGGGAATGATGAGATAAAGTTTAGTTATACCTCAAGAGGAAGACCTATCAAAAGACCAAATTATTAGTAGAGGTTGCTGAGAACAAACATGGCTTAAGATAATAAATACATTCCCTTACATAGATACCAAATTAATCTCAATTAATAAATATTCATCCCAGTTCCCACGCTTGTTGAAGAAGAACAGACCAGATGCAGCTGCCTGATAGAAATCAGTTATATGATCAAAATCACTTTTTTGACAAGTACAAAACAGCAATATCAGAGCACAAAATAAAAGTAGCTTGATATTTCCATCCTCCACATAGATAAAGACATCAAAAGATCTACATGTAACACAAACATTGTCTCTATGTACAGTACATTATTACTTGTATCTTTTTAGTTATAATTATTGATTTTGGCTGAAAAATGAATTATCATTATATAATAATTTCAAAATTGAAATCAATGTAACATGATGAATAAAAAAAACGCAGAAAGTACCTTTTACAATAATGCTTGCTTTTGAGTTGTCTTTTCCGGGCCACAAAACTTCTCAAAATCATCCGTGGAGTATGGTAGAGGAGACTCCTGTTGTGTGTGCCTGAATTATGGGTACCCGTACCCAATAATGTATTTTATATCTGTAGGTATCTGTGGGTATCTGCATCATGGGTGCAAACCCACACGACTTAAGAAGCTGTATTGGCCCAATAATACCCAGACCATTCAACGAAAGAATGCTCTGGGGAAGATGACTTATGCTTGTACCATTTATATGTAACTCTTTTAAACATTCCAAACATCCAAGTTCCTCAGGCAATTTCTCAACTCGAATACATTTGTAGAGATTAAGATATTTTAGACATTTCATCTCACAGATGCTGTTCGGGAGATCTTGTAAAAACTCATTCTTCCATAGGCTTAAGTTCTCTAAACATTCTAATTGACCGAGATCCTCTGGTAACTTCTCAAGCAGCGAACATTCATGAAGTTGAAGATTTTTCAGGCGTTTCAACATGCAAATGCTATTCGGGATATCTTGTAAAAACTTGCAGTTAGTTAGGATTAGCTCCTCTAAACATTGTAATTGGCCAAGATCCTCGGGTAACTTCTCAAGAAGACTACAGAATATAAGTCTGAGGGATTTAAGATGTTTCAACATACAAATGCTATCAGGGAGGTGTTTAATATCTATAGACAACAAACTGAGCCTCTCTAGACATTCTATTTGGCCAAGATCCTCAGGTAACCTCTCAAGTAGTCGTATATCATCAAGTTCAAGAGATTTCAGATGTTTCAACTTACAAATGCTATCTGGAAGATGGTTTATCTTTGTAGAAAACAATATTAGCTCCTCGAGAGATTTCAACTGGTCAAGGTCCTTGGTCACCTCTAGAAAACTACCTTTGAATCTAAGCTTTCTTAAACGTTGTAAACCACAAATACTTTGTGAAAACGTCTCAAGGTTTGTGCAAGCACACATACCTACAGATAAAAGCATCTCAAGATTTCTAGTCAATGAGGGTCGATCTTCTGTATAAAAATATTTAAACCGAAACTTTGGCAAGTTACTTTTAGGGTGAAGCGGGCAACTTTCTAGGGATTTCACAGTTAGACTTAACTCAGCTAAAGGAGCAACCGCAAGTGATTCGTCCACACTAGAATATGTATAATCTTTTGATGCAAAGAAAAAAGATCTAAACCTCACACAATCACTTAAGTTTACATGGACAAGCTTTTTTAGACATCCAATGGAAATGCGAAGTTTTACCAATTTACGACACTCTGTGAGAACTAACTTCTTGAGATTTGGAGTCATCCCAAGGTCAAGGGTCCTCAAATTTGAATCACTAATTTTGAGTTCGGCGAGCTTTTGACATTCATTGCCCATGAGAAGTTCTTCCAAACAATATGAATTTTGAAGATCTAACTTCTCGAGATTCGGAGTCTGCCCAATGTCAAGGGTCCTCAACTTTGAATTAGTGAGTAGTAAGCATCTTAGATTTAGACATCTTCCAGGAAAGTGAAGTTTTTCCAAATTCTTGCATCCAACAAGAATCAACTCTTCAAGGTTTGGAGCCAGCCCAAGGTCAAGGGTCCTCAAACTTGAACAACTGAGGTCAAGGAATCTGAGCTTGTAAAGAACCTAAAATAAGCAAAAAGAAAAATGAATATTGATGTAATAACAAAACTATGAATGTATATCATTATAATGAATCATGGGAAACCATCAATCAACCATATATAATTTTACCTTTCTTTCTCCCCCTTCCCAAAGCTGTACAATTTTGCTTCCATCCATCTCAAGTGCAACAAGATTATTTGCTTGAAATGTTTTGGGTAAAGTCCTAAAAGGGTAATCAGTCCAATGCAGATATCGTATAGCATTTGGGAAGTGTGGACCGACTATACGAAACTTAAAATCATTGGAAGTATCTCCACGAACAGAAAAAAATCTAAGTTTCTTCATATTTCTCAGACCTTTTATAAGAATATGCGGATTGAATTTCTTAGTGTGGAATTGTATACATCTTGTTGCTTTTGTACCCTGCAATCCAAAAGAAGTCACCATGAAACTTGTGTCATAATAACTATAGATGTGTTAATTTTTTCCCAACATATAAGTAAAACTTGATCCTTACCAAATCATTGGCCAATATATCTTCAATTTCATCGATTTTCCACAATCGGCTATGCTTGTGAGGCTCATCGGGGTGCAAGCGACGAATAATATTCATAGCCATTTCCTTAAGATGGTCATGCATTCCGACCCACTCATAATCATAAGAAGCACAATTAAAAGTTATGAGAGATTTTTGCTCTAGAACTCGTAAACCAATTCTAGCATGAAATCCACAACTTTCAAGTACTTTGATTGCTTTGTTTTTCTCCCAACCTTTCAGGTAGCATGCAATATCTAGGAATATTTCCTTGTAATCGTCTTCTAGACTGGTGTAGCTTAATTCCAATATTTTCAGAGTTTCTGCTAGTGGAATTGTTTTTAATCTTTTTAGGGCATCTTCCCATTCAAGCTCATTTTTACCACACAGAAGCGAACCTAAAACTTTAATCGTCAAGGGAAGACCAGCGGCATAGCTTACAACTTGTTTTGATAACTCTTTGTATCGTTGGATTGGAATCTCTCTGCCAAATGCATACGTCTTGAAAAGGTAAATTGCTTCCTTGTTCGATAATAGACTGACATCACGAACGAATTCTACTCCGTGTGCTAAAAGCACTTGCTCATCTCTTGTTGTGATTATAATTCTACTTCCTAGCTTGAACCAATTAATATCACCAGCTAACGCCTCAAGCTGGTCTATACGATTCACATCATCTAGAACAATAAGAACCTTCCTATGACGCATCATCTTTTTCATTATTTCTTTTCCATCAAAAACACTACTTACACTGATGCCTTTATCATTTAAGATGTCCCGAAGGACTTGTTTCTGCAAAGACTTCAAACCGGACAAAGAAGCATTTGAAACTTCCCTAACATTGTGCACAAAGCTTTTACCTTCAAACTGAAAGGATATGCGATCAAAAACAGCTCTGGCCAAAGTTGTCTTCCCACCACCTCCCATTCCCTTTATCCCAATCATCCGGACGTCATCAGAACCGGTTCCTAAACATGATACTACATCCATGACCCGGGACTCCATTCCTACTAACTTTTCATCAATGTTGAAACTGATGGCATGTAACTCGAGTGAAAGGTCTTCAACTATTTTTTGGATGAATTTAGCTTCATGCCTGCTTTTATTTAAAAAAAAAAAAAAAAAAAAAAAAAAAAAAAAAAAAATCAATTAGCCTACTCAAAATCCCACATGACAAGTTACTTTCAGATCTATATATAATAAACAAGTATACAACCCCATATGAAAAATAAAACAGATGCACAATCATATTTCATTATTCTTTGCAGAAAGACCAAAAACTCCAGTTAAAATTAGACAAGATGCCACATACCACCCCTTTACATCCAGGTTATACACTAGATCAGTAAATTTTCAAAATTCAAGAATATTGCAGAGATATTGAAAGAATTACCCTTCAGCAGTGTTCTTCAACTCCCATCCAGAGAGATCCGCTGCTTCTTTCAGAGCCTCTCTCCATTTCCCAGCAGCCTCTTCCTTTTCATGTCCTGCAAAGGCCTCTGCCACTGCTCCGCTTTGTTTGCGGACTTCCGAAGGTTCCACGTCGTAGAAGACAGGGTAAGCGATATGATCGTTAGTCCTTTGACACTCCATTATCTTAACAAGTTCATCCAAGCACCACGATGAAGAGGCATAACTCTTGGAGAAAACAATAACGTAGAATTTGGAGTCTTCAATGGATCCAATGAGCTCATCACTGATGTTTTTCCCTTTTTTGATTTTCTCGTCGTCCTTGTAAGTATGAATGCTTTTGTTCTGAAGAGCATGATAAAGATGATCAACGAAGCTCGTACGAGTATCTTCACACTGAAACTCAAAAATACATCATACTTAAAGCTCTTATTAGCGGATGAAGTTGAAGAAGACGCCATTTGAAGTTATGATTGAAAGATCTAATAAAAATTAAATCTTTGTTGGCGAAGTTTATGAAATATGACTGCAAAGAAACTTGGATGCGATGAATCACTTGTAACTTGTAAGGGAATGTGAGCGGAATGTGTATGTTTGGAAAAGCTGGAATTGGGTGGAAAAGAAAAGGCACTTGTTTGGTCTAGAAAGACACTAGCTTTATTTGAAAAGACAATTTTTATTATCTCTAATACGTATATATATATATATATATATATATATATATATATATATATATATATATATATATATATATATATATATATATATATATATATATATATATTTCCCTTTTGAAAAAGATGTTGCATTATTTGAGTATATGCTCCTTACTTTTACTTATTATTTTATTCTAATTGTGTTTATGAACACATCCAGTAATTAAATGTAATTAATATAATTAGTGTAATTGATACTTATATTTGTCAAAAAGTTGGAGCTCCGGTCCTTAACTATCAATTTTATATAAGATCGTTTGATTGAACATGTTTTGTTAGGGTTTTGATTTTTAAAAGGGTCTTTGGGATTTTTTTTTGAAAATTGTTTATTGTCTTATTGATTTTCTTTTTTAAGTTAATAAGCTGTCAAAAGTGTTTTGAAAATATATATAAGGACAATCGAATCATGTGGATTCAACAATGAAAAATCCACAAATGTGAAAAAACCTCTCTCCATAAAATTTAACAACTTCAAAGTCATGATTAATAAAGAAATTTGAAAATTTTAGGGTAGGATTAATAGCAACAAGTTCCTTTATACCAACCGAACTCCGCACATCCTCTTCTGCCTTCCCATTCATCGCATAAAATTGTATTAATAAATCCTTGTATTGCGTTGCAGACATGCTTATAATTAGGGATGAGCAAAAGCGGATACCCGCCCACCGGAACCGGCGGTTTTGAAATGTTGGAACCGGAACCGGTTACACCGGTTCTTTGAATTATACCCGCCCTAATTGAATGGAACCGGAACCGACGGTTCTTGAAATGTTGGAACCGGAACCGGTTACACCAGTTCTTTGAATTTTGGAACCGCTCAAAGAACCGTCGGTACCGGGAACCAGGTACCCGGTTTCAAAAATCTTTTTAACTAGTTCTACGTTGCTTACAAGTCGCACAACCTGTTCAAGCTGAGAACCATTAAATTTAATGGTAAGCAAATTTAGTTGAAATTGCTTAAAAATCATGTTTTAAAATAACCTCTATAACTTGAGCAAGCCCTTTTCGAAGTAGTCCATTTAATTGTAGGCCAATTGTTAAACTTAAGAAAAAAAAATAGAACTCCTCTTCTTTTATGGAATAAGGAATCCATTACTTTGCTTACCACTAGACGATGTGGGAAATGTATCCTCTTTATAGATGATAGAAACATCAACTTGTTGTATATCAAGCAACCAATATAAAGAAATGAAGTTGACTAATCATCATACATACTTATGAAGCTAACATTTTTTCTTGAATCTCATGCATTTGAAACCCTCATTTTTAACTTCCTCAAACCACATTCATTTGAAACTCCATTTTTTAACTAATGCAACTCAAAAGTTTTCTTAATTATGATTTAACACTCAAAAGTTTTATAACTTATATTATGTTTAATTAGCATTTAGTGAAAAGTTTACTATAAGAAGAAGCCCAATCTTTTGTGTCTTTTGTGTTATATAAAATCTTACATGTAAGAAGGATTTGAAGATATTGTGATTCAAAAGTTTTCATATAGTTGAAGCATTCATGATCCAAATATGATGATTTGAAGAAATGGGTTATGTCGCATCGATGGTAATTATAATATGATTTTTGCTTTCAACCAAAACAAATGAAGTTTTTCTATTCTTTCTTTATATTCAGTTTCTCATTTAATCTTTATATGTCATTTGTGTGTATTACTCGATCTTGAATGTGACTCTCCAAACATCAATGTTTTAGTTGGAATATCTTTCTGATTCTTTTTTTTCAAGAAAAATATTTTGATTGCAGGTTAGTGAAGAATTGTCATCAAGTTTCTATGGTTGAATGGTGTTAAATGAAGAAACAAGATTCATAAAATGGATATAGTTTTTTTTTTTAAGCAGAGTTGACGAATGTTAGTTTTTTCTTTTGATTTAAATGTTTGCTTATGTAGCATCTTTATTTTTATATTCAACCGTCCAATGCTCTTATTTATTTAATTGTAGTTTTTCTATTTTGATTATGTTTATTTTCTATTATTTTTTATTAGGTTATTCTACACAACATATTTAAAAGACAATATTTAAAAGATAACATAATTTTGAACATTTGATATGTAATTATGATAGACTTATCATGATATGTTCTTCATATGAAAGTAATTTATCCATATTACTACGACAAGAATTAGATATGACATTTACGAATATATATATATATATATATATATATATATATATATGTGTGTGTGTGTGTGTGTGTGTGTGTGATTTGTTTAACATGTATATGCACCTATTTATGTTATAAATTTATAATTAAATATCTTAATTTTTAATAATTAAAGTGATTAAAATGATGCATCAAAACCAATTATTTAGACGAATATAATAATAATAATAATAATAATAATAATAATAATAATAATAAATATACATTTTCAAGTACCGCATTCATTTGAAACTCACGCTACAACTCAAGAGTTTTATAATTTATGTATATTTATTAGTTGCAACTCAAAAGTTTTTAACTTATGATTATTAATTAGTAATCACTAATAACTTTTTATTTTCCTTTCTTTTATAAGGTTGTAAAGTTTTTCTCATTAAAAACATTAGTGTATTTGAAGAGATTTGTGATTTAAATATGAAGAGTTAAAATAAATGTTATAATAGATGTTTTAGTGTTTTTATGTTATTAAAAGTTATAGTGTTTGTTTTTCATATTTTTTTATTATTCGTTGTATATATCTTTTTAATACAAATGTTATAATAGATTTTTTTTTCTATTTTTATGTTACTAAAAGTTGCGGTTCATACGTTTTGTTACCCGTTATATTATCATTCATTTGATATATAATTTACACAATTTTAAACGGTTTATAAAATTATCAAATAGTTGTATATATCACAATGACCTAAAAATAAAACTATAATGTTTAATAAAACTAACATGTTAACTATATGTTTGCTTTACTACTAACATTTTATTTCAAAGTAGAAATATTACATAATAATTTGGTAAAATCTATTATTTTAACTATATAATTTTATTCTCGAGCAACGCGCGGGGATTCACCTAGTTTGCATATAAAAGAGTACTTGGATATCATTAATATTTTATATGTGTTCACATAACAAATCATATAGCTTTTTCCTAATTATTTACCTACAAACCAAATTTTCAAACTTAGTATATAATCAAAGTAATTGACTATTATTCAATTAAATAGAAAAGGAACTACTTGTCTCTAAATTGAAATAAAGTTAACATACACACACACATATATATATATATATATATATATATATATATATATATATATATATATATATATATATATATATTAATGGTTCCGGCGGGTACCCGACGGTTCCGATTAAATGAAAACCGGAACCGTAACCACTTAAGGCGGTTCCAAAAAGATTAGGAACTGGAATTGGAACCGCCTAAGGCAGTTCTTGTTACAAAACCAGCGGTTACGAGGCGGTTTCGGTTCCGAAAGCGGGTACCCGGTTCCGTTGCTCATCCCTACTTATAATGGACTTTTTCTAGAAAAGTTTAAAAGTAGGAGCCTTTGGAGTAATCTCTCTTGATTATCTATGGAATAACTAACCTTTGGAAGTCTATCAAATAAATCTTATTCACCAAAAGCTATATCTCTGATAGCTATCTCATTCCAAACTTTGTTTGCAAATTGTGCATCAACATCAACATGGCTTTGTTTCCTACGGATAGCAATTTTGTTGAGATAATTGATATCTTATTCTTCAAACTTATAATTCAGTATTATATCCTTTTATGTTCTTAATTTATGTTTATTATTTATTTGGAATAGTTGTGTATTTGTATTGTTAGATATTTGCAGGAGGGGTTATTTTGCATAGTTGAAGAAAGATTTGGGCTAAGGAGTAAAGTTGGATTATGTCAAGAACATGCTAGTTATAATTGTTGTAGTCGGGTTGACCCGGTGTATAAGTAGATACGTATGTGTGTTTTTGGTCATTATTCATTGATCAATCTTCTTCTATTAGGGTTCTCTCTCTTTTCTAGTGTTTCTTTGTATGTTCTTCGATAGAGTCTGTAATCTCTCATAGAGTCTGTAATCACTCACTGTTCGATTGAGTGTTCTTGTTCTGTTTTGAGTTTCTCTGTGTTTAGAGTATAGACTATAACATATATCTGAGAGTGAGTGTGATTGTGATTGTAGTGAGCTTTCTTGTGTAAGTAATTGAAAACCAACTGGTTCTTACTTGAATAAGAATCGTTGATGTTGTGATTTCTTGTGTGTTCATGATTTTTAACTTTCGTAAGATGGTATCAGAGCCCGGTTCAGCGTTTTTTGTTGTTCCGTGTTAGGGTTTCTTATTAGGGTTTCAGATTTGAGGGTGTGTCTCGATCTGGCTCTGATTTACTTCCGTTTGAGTGTAGTTTTGTTTAGGGTTTGTCTGTTAGTCTGCGTTTAAGATCGTAAAGATTATTCTAGATCTTATTCAGATCTAGCGGTCGTCTCTCCATCCATCAATTCTGGTGTTATCTTGTCACGATCTTGAGAGTAAACGTTCAGATCTTGTATAGGTTGGTTAACTTGAATTAATCTCAACACATACATTATCCTGACGGTCAACGTCAAGATTGTGCAAACAGGGTTTCATTAACAGAGTTGGTGTCTGGCATTTGAATGCCCTGTGGTGGTCAGTGGTAGATCTTTTGATCTATCGAAACAACCTTACTGTTTGTTGTGCAATTTTATTGTGGATCACTGTAAGTTCTCGCACACTTTTGCTTCTTGTTTCTTGTGGTTTTTTTAGATCTATCATCTATCTGCTAATCTTAGTTGTTTTACGTCTGTATCTCATCCTGCTTTGATCTTATATGATTATGAATCTAGACTGATTTACAGAAACTGATTGTAAACTTCTAAGGTTAGGTTTGGATTCGTGATTTTTCTTGTCTCTGGTTATTGATAGTCATGACTGGTGAAACACCTGAAGGATCTACTTCCGGTAAATCTGAAACAGTTGATTTTGATGATCCTTTGTATCTTCATCCTTCTGATTATGCTAGTAGTACTATTATTAGTTTTAAACTACTAGGAGCTGAGAATTTCAGAGTTTGGAAAAGCTCTGTGATTAGCTTTGAAAGCTAGAAATAAAAAAGGTTTCATTGAAGGTACTGAAGTTCAGGAAAAAAAGGATCCTGTTAGATCTCTTAAATGGGATAGGGTAAATGCTATTGTTTGTTCTTGGATTCTTAACTCCTTGTCTGAAAATATCTATATTGGGCATGTATGCTCTGAGTTTGCTCTGGATATTTGGAATGATCTATGTGATACTTATTACAAGGCTGATGGGTCTGTTGTTTTTAATGTCCATCAACAAATCAATTCTCTTTCTTAAAATGGTTTGTCTGTTTCTGATTATTCTAACAAACTTGATGGTCTTTAGAAGGAATTTGATAGTCTAACTAAGTGTATTGAATGTGTTTGTGATGCTGCTGTTCAGTCTAAAAGCCATTCTAAGCTCATGAAGCCTATGCAAATTTTAAGTGGTTTATATGAGTCCTTTAATCAGGTTAAGAGTCACATTCTGCTAATGGAACCTTTACCTGATGTTAAAACTGCTTTTTCTGTTGTGTCTAGAGAAAAGTCTAATCAAAAGAATGGGTCTACTTCTGTTCTGTCCAACAAAAGTAGTACTTCTTCAGCTTTTGCTGGAAAAATTAATGATAACAGAAAATTTAAAGGTAGAAATTAGAATTTGATTTGTAAAAATTGTGGTATAAAGGGACACACAATTGAAAAGTGTTATAAACTTATTGGGTATCCCAAAGATTTCAAATCTAAGTCTGATTTTAATAAGGGATCTTCATCTGGAACTGCTTCTCATGTTAGTTCACATGGAAGTGAGATTTTTAATTCTTCAGTACTCATTCTGATAAGTCTGGGCAACATTTTTTTTGACAAGTGAACAGTTTTCTTGTAACGTCCCAAAAATACCGATTAAAAATTTCATTTTTAATTTAGGTTAATATATAAAAACATCATTAAAAAAACATTCATAATAATACTCCATGTATGAAAACCGGTAATATCATAGTAATATTTCAGAGTACATCCCAGAAAATCCATAGTGCGGAAACAAGAGTGTGTGTGATATGCCGCTACCGCGCCGGATCCTTTCCCTTAGCTGAAGAGGTACCTGAAACCAAAACTGAAAACTGTAAGCACGAAGCTTAGTGAGCTCCCCCATAATACCTCATACCATGCAAGCATACAACATACAACTAGGAGATACGGGCCTCGCCCACACTCATGAAGATACGGGCCTTGCCCACACTTCGCTAGTCGGGAGATATGGGCCTTGCCAACACTCCACTATCTGGGAGATACTGGCCTCGCCCACACTCCACTCTCGGAGAGATACGAGCCTTGCCCACACTCAACCGCTAACCCATAATATACAAGTATCACGCAGACAACAAGTATAGGAAACTCTATCATACTGGCATATATCATAATCAACTCAACCAAGAGATATGGGCTCAGCCCACACTCTAATACTAACATCTCGTCTATACGGGCCGGCCTTGGTGCCTTAGACTCGTTCCTACCGGAAGGAAACTCACCTCGAAATAGCTGTTGATCGGTGTGGGAATGGACTGTCTACTACTGCTGCTGCTCCGGAAATCCTCCGGCTATAATCGCCACAAAACACTCAATCAATCACTGCTAACTGTCCTTTGGGTAAAATGACCATTTTACCCCTGGCCAAGTCATAAACCAAAGTCAGAGTCAACTTTCAGTTGACCCGACTCGCCGAGTTGGCTCTCCAACCCACCGAGTCCCTATCCAATCAATTGTCCTGAATCCCGACTCTACTCGTCGAGTTAGGCGTTGACTCGACGAGTTCTCCTTCTAAACTGATGTCCAAGACCTTCATCCTACTCGCCGAGTTGTATGAACAACTCGCCGAGTTCATCTTCATCTGATGAACACGTGTCACACCCCAAAACCGATAACGGCGGAATACGTTTCGGGGTGGAGGACGTCATGTACAGTATCATCACAATTGTATAATAGTAAAAACAAGAAACATACAACCATTGCATTTACATAGTGAATTTAATTACAAGAGTGTTTTGTATTGTTCAACGAACACCAAAAGTAACACAAAAATAAGAGATGGATCTTGTATGCTCCACCTTCTCCAAAATGTTGCACCTATACCTGTCTATCTTTGACCTGAGGATACAAGTTATTTTGAAAACGAGTATCAGCATAAAGCTGGGGAGTTCATAAGAATTTAGTGTGAATTTTTGTATAAAAAAAGCATTAGAACCATTAGTACGAAAAATTGCAATTTACATTCATAAGCAGTAGAATGCCTAGAAAATCCTATATTTTCCAGAAAATACGTTGTAAGCGAAAGTCTGTGAAAAAGTATGCATTCTTCATCTTTGAAAACAGTTTATTGTAAAGGTATATTAGCAAAATCTCCAAATAGTAATGTGATAGGATAGGTTAAGCCTGTAATCGATAGAGGTGCAAGCTTCCTTTAGTGATAGATACTTACTTACTTCGGGATGTAGTTTAGCATTTAGTGTAGTATTTTAGTGTGGTTACAGTGTATTCCTTGTATTTTATCGATAGTGAGGATAATAGAGGACCCCATGACCTTCGCGGTCATGCACAATATAGTGAAGTAGTGGCATCCCTGGGCCTGTACGGCGCGGACTGAATTTAACAGTCGGGATGTAATAGCGTCTGCCCCGTATAGATCTATACATGTAGTGTCGTCTTCCTGTCGGAAAACTCCGGGCGTAGTGGGTAGCGAATAGAGTATCTCGTAGTGGGTTAGTGTGTTATCGCCTGTTTAGTGTTTTCTCTATGTTCTAGAGTAGTAGTCTTTAGTATAGTTCATAGTGTGTTCTTTTATCAGTGTACAGCCTCGTAATAGTGTGTATTATAGGGTATAGAGTAGTGGCTATAGCGAGTAGTAGTAGCATTAACTATACCTATTATAGTTAACTTAGTGTGTATGGTTCTTGTCACTAGTGATTTAGGCATTTAATGAAATGAGAAATATTCGTATCCCATACTAATATACATGATATATAACTAATAAATCAACGACAGTCGGACGGATAACAACTACCCTAAGTCCACAATCAAACAAGAACAGGAAATAAGGCGTGCTATCGGTCCTAAGTCCTTCAAGTCTTACTTATATAAATATATTAGTGTGGTTACATTTAATAAAAAAATTTATTTAATGAAAATCTTGTCCGAAGGAAACATTTAAAAACTTGTTCATTTATCCAAAATAGTTTTGAAAATGTAAAATCATTTTATAAGGCATAGTGGTAAATCACATGTGATTTGAACTATGAATAGTGAATCACATGTGATTAATTCCTGTAACATGAATAATTTACTTGTATAAACTTCCATAAACATGTATAATTGACTTGTATCCCCCCCCTAAAACATGTAAAACATTTGAAAGGTTCATTGAAGGGGTATGAACCCACCTGAAATCACATAAATCGGGTGAATCGGGTAAATCGGGTAAAATTGTCGGTTATTCGTTTTGTGCCAAATAATGACTTGTGCACATTTTAGGACCCTAGATTCATATGAAATATGTATTTTACAATAAATTAGACTCTTTATGCTTTCCGTTAAAGTATTTGGGCATTCTAGCATCGTTTCGGGGTTTTAGGGCCTAGAAGGGGTTCCCGGGAGTGGTATAAGGCCAAGAGGGGTTTGCGGGGAAGTCCATGAGTTCACTCCCTTGGAGTTTAAGGCCTAAAGGCCACTCCTTGGGAGTTTACGACCATAAGCCCCCTAGGCTTGGCCGTAAACTCATGTATCCCTCCAAAGTGTAAGTTTAAGCCTCATATTACTTCCCTAATTTTTCTAACAAGTGCCTAGGACCATTTGGGAGGGCTAAAACCCTCATTTTGTGGTATTTTGGGGAGTTTACGGCCAAGGCTTGTGCTTGGGCCGTAAACTCCATTTAATCCCTCAAAATGGATGTTTAAAGGGGCCAAAACACTTCCTTGAGTCTTAGATAAATTCTAGTAGGCCTTAGAGGGGTTTTTGGGTCATTTTGTCATAAAATTTGGGGAGTTTATGGCCCAAGTAAAGCCTTGACCGTAAACTCTTCTATTGGCTTCAAAATGAGGTGTTTTATGGCTTTAAACACTTCCTAGGGTCATAGCTAATTTCCTTACATGCCCTAGATGTGTTTTTAGGACTTGTTTGACATAAAATTTGGGTGTTTACGGCCCAAGCTTAGACTTGGCCATAAACTCCTCTTTTTGTCTCCAAATGGTGTTGTTTAATGTCCTTAAACATTTCCCTAGGTCAAGACTAAATTACTACATGCCCTAGATGAGTTTTTGGGACATTTAACAAGGGTTTTTGGGTGTTTACGGCCTAAGCATAAGCTTGGGCCGTAAACTCCTTTTTAGGCTCTAAATCTTTAAGTTTTCATGTCCAAACTCACCTAGGTAATTCCCTTAATTAGTACACAAGCTTATAGGAAGGAAAAACGGGACTTTAGGCCAAGTTTTGGGTGTTTACGGCCTAAGGGGCTTCCTAGGCCGTAAACTCCCTTTAATCACTTAAATCCTATGGTTTTTGGCCTCTAAATACAATGAAGTATGTTTAGAACAAGATAGGGAAGAAATCCTTACGTTTTGGAAGCCCAGATTCGCGGTTTGGAGTCGGTTTGGGTCTAGAGAGAGAAAGTAGTGAGAGAGAGGGTGAATGAGTGGTAAAAGGGATGAAATGTGGTGTTCATTTGCTTAAATATGTCTCGGGTATTTCACCCGGTACACGGCTACCCGATGCTAAAGTTTGACGGGTTAAAACTTTTTACCCGGGTGAAGTGGTTAAAAGTAATATAACTATATTTAGTGAAACAGGGTTTAACACTTAAAGTTATATTTACTCAATAATAGAATGATAATGCCAAGCAAATACGAATAGACAAACATTTATTAGTCGAGGACTCCAAATGTCACGGAAAAATAATACATAACGACGATTTCCGTTAGTGAAGACGGGATTTGTAACGGCAAAAGGTTTGGGTTGTCACATCATCCCCCCGTTAGGGGAATTTCGTCCCGAAATTTAGAATTCATACATATAAGAATTACAATACTATTAAGCAAAGAGATGGGGGTATTTGAGTTTCATTTGGTCTTCGCGCTCCCAAGTGAATTCCGGTCCCCGCTTGGCGTTCCACCGAACTTTCACAATTGGGATGCGACTTTGCTTCGTTCGTTTCACTTCCCGATCCATAATCTCCGTAGGCTCTTCCACGAAGTTGAGGCTCTCATTGACTTCGATTTCGTCGAGGGGGATCACGAGAGTCTCGTCAGACAGGCATTTCTTCAAGTTTGAGACGTGGAAAGTAGGATGTATGTTATTTAGCTCGCGGGGTAGGTTGAGTTTGTAGGCTACAGGCCCAATTCTAGCGAGAATCTCAAAAGGCCCTATGTACCTCGGGTTTAGCTTTCCACGCTTCCCGAAGCGTATCGTGCCCTTCCAGGGAGAGACCTTCAAAAGGACTCGGTCTCCCACCTGGAATTCCAAGGGTTTTCTTCGTTTGTCAGCGTAGCTTTTCTGTCGATCCCTAGCGGCTTTTAGTCGTTCACGAATCTGCACAATCTTCTCGGTCGTCTCTCGAATAATTTTCGGACCAGTGAGAGCGCTGTCAGGAACTCGTCCTTTAGCTAACTGAGTGTCACCCACCTCAGCCCAACACAGAGGGGATCTGCACTTCCGGCCGTAGAGGGCTTCGAAAGGGGCTGCCTTGATGCTCGTATGATAACTATTGTTGTAGGAAAATTCCACAAGAGGCAAGTGTGTATCCCACGATTTCCCAAAGTCGATCACACAAGCTCGCAGCATATCTTCTAGAGTTTGGATCGTTCTCTCACTTTGTCCATCGGTTTGCGGATGGTAGGCTGTACTCATGTCCAGCCTCGTCCCTAGTGCCTTCTGCAATGATTGCCAAAATCTAGAGGTGAATCTACTGTCTCTGCCTGAGATAATAGATATAGGGACGCCATGCAGTCGTACTATTTCTTGAAGGTATGTTCTAGTGAGCTTCTCCATCTTGTCCGTCTCCTTGATGGGTAGGAAGTGTGCGGACTTGGTCAACCTGTCGACGATGACCCAAATGGTATCCAACCCACCCTCTGTCTTGGGTAGTTTGGTTATAAAGTCCATTGTAATCCGCTCCCACTTCCATTTTGGTATCTCTGGTTGTTGGAGGAGTCCTGATGGCTTTTGATATTCGACCTTGACCCTTGCGCAAGTAAGGCACTTACTCACAAAGGTAGCAATCTCCGCTTTCCTGTTCGGCCACCAGTATAGCTTTTTGAGATCCAGATACATCTTATCTGAACCTGGGTGGACGGAGTAGCGAGTGTTATGTGCTTCCTTCAGGACCAAGTCTCTGAAACCTCCATGGCCTGGAGTCCAGATTCGGTCCCTGAAGTAATACGCTCCGTCACCCTTAACCTCCAAATTCTTATCCATTCCGTGTAGAGATTCTCCCGTCACATTCTCAGGCTTTAAGGCTCTCAGCTGAGCCTCCTTGATCTGTGCGGATAGATGCGAATGGATAGTCATCGTCAATGACTTGGTTCTCCGACCAGAATACTCCTTCTTACTCAAAGTGTCTACTACTAAGTTGGCTTTCCCCGGGTGATATCTAATTTCGCAGTCGTAATCGTTAAGTAGCTCGACCCATCGACGCTGCCTCATGTTAAGTTCTTTTTGGTTCAGTATGTGTTGGAGGCTTTTATGATCAATGTACACCACGCTCTTCGTCCCATACAAGTAGTGTCTCCAGATTTTTAGTGCGAAGACGACCGCTCCTAACTCAAGGTCGTGAGTAGTGTAGTTCACCTCATGTGTCTTTAGCTGTCTCGAGGCATAGGCGATAACCTTACCCCGTTGCATCAGGACACAACCAAGCCCCTGATTGGATGCATCACAGTATACAACAAAATCTTTTGTCCCTTCGGGAAGGGATAATACTAGTGCGGTGCATAGGGCTCGCTTCAGGGTCTGGAACGCCTTCTCCTGTTTCTCTTCCCAGTCGAATGATACACCCTTCTGTGTAAACGTAGTGAGAGGCTTCGCAATCCGAGAGAAGTTTTGGATGAATCTGCGGTAGTAGCCAGCGAGGCCTAGAAATTGACGAATCTCTGTAGGCTTCTTCGGTGCTGACCAGTTCTCAATAGCTTTAATTTTGGAGGGATCTACGTGGATTCCTTCTTCACTAACCACGTGTCCTAAGAATTCCACTCTTCGGATCTAAAACTCGCACTTAGAGAACTTCGCATACAACTTCTCTGACCGTAGTGTCTCCAGGACTAGTCGCAGATGATCCCTGTGTTCTTTCTCGCTTCGTGAATAGACAAGTATATCATCAATGAAGACGATGACGAACTGATCCAGATATGGACGACACACCCTATTCATCAAGTCCATGATTACAGCGGGGGCGTTAGTCAGTCCAAAGGGTATCACTACGAACTCAGAGTGCCCGTAGCGGGTTCGGAAAGCTGTCTTCGGAACATCTTCCTCAAGCACCCGTAACTGATGATACCCGGATCTAAGATCAATCTTGGAGAAGTAACTTGCTCCTTGAAGTTGGTCGAATAGATCATCGATACGAGGGAGAGGGTAGCGATTTTTGACCGTGAGTTTATTTAGTTCCCTATAATCAATGCACATCCGAAAAGATCCATCCTTCTTCTTCACGAACAAGACCGGAGCTCCCCAAGGTGAGAAGCTCGGTCTTATAAAACCCTTGCTGAGCAGTTCGTTGAGTTGACCGGATAGTTCTTGCATTTCGGCAGGTGCTAGACGATAGGGAGACTTTGCTACGGGAGTAGCTCCTGGGACTAGGTCGATTCTGAATTCAACCTGACGTTTGGGAGGTAGGCCTGGAAGATCCTCCGGGAAGACATCAGGGAATTCGCATACCACGGGAATGTCTTTCGGATCTTTCGATTTCTGGCTTGTGTCGACAACGTGAGCAAGGAAGGCGCGGTACTCCTTACGCAAGTATTTCTGAGCCTAAATACTGGAGATGATACGAAGGCTCGTACCTGGTTTATCTCCATAGATCATTAGGGCTTCGGAATCCAAAAGGTTCAGGCGAAGGGCTTTATCGTAACACAGGATATCCGCGCGATGAAGACTCAACCAGTCCATACCAACAATAACATCGAAACTCTTGATTGAGACTGGTATAAGGTCGATTGGAAATTAGTGGTCGTCTAACGTGAGGGTACAACACGGGTAGATTTCTTTAGAGTTTTCGGTCTTTCCATTAGCCATTTCTACGACGAATGTTTCTTTTAGTGGTTGAGGAGTTTGTTTGAGTAAGTGTTTAAAGTTATGATTTACGAAGCTTCGTTCTGCACCACTATCGAATAAGACACGGGCATAAGAGTTGTTGAGAAGAAATGTACCCGTGACTACCGTGGGATCCGCTACCGCTTCATTGTGACCGATAGCGAGTAGCCTTCCGGTTCCCCCAGCATTTGTAGCTTTCCAACAGTTCTTCTTAAAATGACCCACTTCACCGCAGCCATAACATGTCGGAGTCACTGCCGCACTGGGAACTTACGAGATAGGTTTGGGAGGGGCCCTGCAAAAACGAACTGTGTGGCCCTTTCGCCCGTAGTTGGAACACTGCAATTCATGGCAGGGTCCGTGGTGGTGAAAAGGGCACTTGGGACACTTGGGCAGATTCCCGCTGTAAGCTTTTGGTGGTGCAGGAGTGGTTGGAGTAGTGACAGCATGGACCGCCACGATTTGCTGGTCCCTCGAGGAGGTTTGAGTTTTCTTGCCTTTCTTCCTATCCCCACGCTTCCTCTTCCTGTCAGATGGACCGGATGGTGCAGTGGTTGTTTTGTTTGTTGCTGTTGCTGGAGTGGAGGAGATCTCGTGGTTGATCAGACTCTGGGCCAATTCCTTGGCGCTGTCAAAAAAGTGGTAGGGCGTGAGGCTTGAACATTTCCCCAGTATGGGGGCACTAAACCCCAGATGTACCATTCAATCTTCTTGCTTTCGGATGGGATCATATTGGGACACATAGCCGCCAAGTCACAGAACCTGGCCGTGTAAGCTATTATGTCGGTCCCCACCATCTTGAGGTTCCAGAATTCCTCCTCAAGTTTCTGGATTTCGCCCCTAGGGTAGTATTCCTTCCTCATAAGCTCCTTTAGAGTGTCCCAGCCCATGGCATTGGCTGAGACCAAGGAGAGTGCGTTGACATGGCCATTCCACCATGACAGCGCCCTGCTGGTGAGGGTGGCAGTAGCGAACTTGATTTTGCTCTCTTCGGGGCAAGAGCACATCTCGAACACAGCTTCGGTTCTTTCGAACCATTGTGATAATGCCAGGATTCCTCCGATACCATCGAAGAAGGTAGGTTTACAGTTCATGAAATCCTTATAAGTGCATCCCTGCACCCGTTGATGGACTTCACCGAACCTGGAGTTACCACAACTCGCATCCCCAGAGTTCATTTGGGCCATGGCTGCTGTCACAGCCGCTGTCACCGCTGTTTGGAACAGCACATGGTCAAACTGCGGAGGAGGAGGTGGCGGAGGAGGGGTTTGAGTTGCTGGTCTTCCTCTGCTCGAACGCCTTCGTGGAGGCATCTTTCACTGGAAGATCATAGAAATGATAGTAATAATAAGAGTCGAGTGCAAATATGAATAGAATGTTTCATGGATTAAATCAACATAATCCAAGATCAGAATGAAAGACATAGCGATAGAGTAGTCAACCGCCAATATACTGGTATTAATGATGTAACACAAGTTCATGAAAATTGACCTAATAGTAGGTCTTACATCAAACCATAGAGAAAATGTTGGCAGTTTATGTTGGATAAGGTGTCTAACTCCATAACTTATTTGGTATATACTTGACCCGACCCGACATGATCCATTTGGGTTGCATTTCATCCAAACTATTTATGGATAATTTTATGAGAGTTATACACATATGATTATTAATATATTATAAGTTATAATATATTAATATGAAGTCATGTTATTTAATTAGTCTTAGTCTTAAATTAATTATGAATTAATGTAGAGATTAAAAGGAAGACTAATTAGATTGTGAGCTATTGGTTTTATATGGTGTGGGCTAACACTCATTTGTTAATGGGCTAGGCTTGTATGGAAGTCCATGGATGATCCATGGATCTTTTAACCCATGGATCCTTGGAAAAGGAAAGGTCATGGGTTATTAGGGTTTCACCCTAATCATGTACACTATATAAGCATACTTATGTTGCATGAAATAGCCACTAGTGTCACTAGTGTGTGTGTTTGTGTGTGACCGATTTTATAAGTGTGTATACACTCTCTCAAAGTTTTCCAAGAGTTTGTGGTGATTTGTGATTCCATTTGAGGCATTCACACTATTGGTGCTTGGCCCTCAAACTCCTTAAGAATCAAACTCATCATCAAAAGGTATGTAATCTCATCTAATTCTTGTATGTTTAAAAGTACCCCATGCCATGTTAGATAGGTAATGAACCTTGGAAAAATTATTATTTTGCATGTATTTAGACAAACATAGATCCAAGGTTTATTAGGGTTGCATGTACACTTAGGAAGTGTTAGATTGCTTAAAACCCAACAGTGGTATCAGAGCCTAGGCTTGCTTGTTTGATACTTGATGCAAAATAGTGAAAAAGGTCGAAATTTTTGCTGTCTGCATGATGGACTCGCCGAGTCCATGGGGGGACTCGTCGAGTCCAAGGCAAAATTCATCCTACTCACCGAGTAGGTTCGTGCACTCGGCGAGTAGAAGGTTCAGAATGCAGATTTTTGACTTTTGCTGCTGGAAATGGACTAGAAACTTTACCCTAAACTGTTTTGATGTTTTAAAACTTATTTTAGTTAGTGTAATGGTTGTTCTAATCCATTTACAATAGCATATATCAAAATTTCATGCTTTGTATGTGTTCATATAATTCTTGAAACTTTGATAATCATGTTCATGTTCTTATGAATTTAGAAGATGATAGGAATTATTTGCTGAATTGTTTAGGATTAATTCTTGATCATTTTTGTGTTTTAATGGAGTCCATAATTGTCCTCAAGTTATGGATATCCAAAGGTCACTTTTCTTTAACACACATTAAAAACACATAAGTTACATAAAATGAAGAGTCTTCATTTTATGAACCTTTAATTCATAAGTTATGAAATGAAAAGTTTTGAAGAGTTACAAAACTTGCCCTCAAGTTTTGGAATTTGGAAAAGTTTCACACACTTTAATAAACTTTAATTCCAACACTTAGAATTTTAAAAGTTAAAATTCAACACTTATACTATTTATAACATTAATGGTTAATTATATATATGTATAAGAACAAGTCGTTTTACCGTTAGTAGGCCTCATTCACGAAGCCGGTCTATAAGGTGGGTATAAGGTTGTTGCCTATAAAATGGCGACTTAATGGGTGTCCACTCTCACCCACCGCTTGCTTGATTGGTGGAGGGTCGTTAGCCGAATGGGTAAGACAAGGACTTATAAATTATCATTAAGTATGATGAATATTATAAAGTAACTAAATGTTTTATTTAATTCCCAATCTTAGTTACTTTAGGAAAAATGTGAATTTGGTGCTAGCCCATGGAATTCACACTTTGTACCTTACCAAGTCGTTGGTGGAGCGTGTGTGGTTAACCGGCACACTAACTTGGACTAGTAAGGATCACGAAGGGTGACTTAATGTTTGTCATAGATCAATGGAGCGTGTGTGGTTAACTGGCACATTGATTAGGTGATAATATTAAGGGTACCAAGTGAATTGGTATGGTTATTCACACCTTGTTTTGTGATCCTCGGCATCCCAGTCACAAAATCTGAGAGGGCACACTCGAGATTGAAACATGCCATTGAAAAGTTCAATAAATCTCAAAAGATCTAGGAATTTCAAATCCAATTAAAACCTAATAAATTATTTCATTTTTTCATGGTGGAAATTGGTGAATCGTCATTCGCCTACCTTCAAATATTTTATAGCTTGGATTACGGCATTCCTCTTTCAAATTATAAAATATTGTGTTGGGTCCTAGCCTTAATATTTCATATTGGGTGTTATATTAAGGACTTTGAAAACTAACTTGATTTTCTCCCATTATAGATGTATGGTTCAGACAACTATGATCTTCCCAAATCTCTTGAAGATGGTGTCCCTCAACATCATGCTTCACTTCCTCCACATCCTCCAATTATTCTCCCTCACCCACAAGTTCTTGAAAAATTTAAAGTCACTCAATCCCTATTGGCAAGCATAGTCTATGTGTGCTCACATCTTGGAGATAAAGTCACAAATTGACAAGCCAGGAAAGTTGGGTGTCAAAGTCTCGTGAAAGTTGGATGTTCAATCACTTTCTTAGTAACATAGTGAGTCTCTTTGGGACTATTATGAGACAGACTATGACATGACCCTTAATGATGTTATCTATTTGCTTGGTGTTGTGGAATCAGGCAATGATTTGGAACACCAGTAAAGCAAATTTGATTAAAAGAACAACTTCCCAAGTCTTAAATGGACATTGACAATGGTAGCATTGGATATCTAGAAAAAGATTTCTCTTCCCAATGGAAAGGGATCGGCTATAGTCAACTCAGTTGACCAAATAGTAAAGAGAAAGGCAAATTCTGAGATAGTCTCATGTGCCGTTACCAAAGGGTCCATGTGTTTTGTTGCCAAAGGAAGGGGCATTGATTGCGAAGCTGCCATATTTACCTGAAAGATCATAAGATTGATCAAGTCAAAAAGTTTGACTCTACTTCGGGTAAAGTCCACTGACTAACTCTATTAAGTTTCTATTTAGATATTTTGATTACATAATGTGAATGGTTCACATGTTGATGTTTTTAAGAATCAAAGAAAAGATAGGAAGCTTAAAGTAAGTATATGTTGATTCTGATTGTGAAGGTGGGTTTGGATCGCATGGTTCGGTAATCAGAATTTTGAGTTGTTGCTTAAGAGTTATAATATTTTGCTTATGAATAGATAACAACAAGGTTTTCATATGAATTGTAAGGATAAGTTTTTCCGCAAAGTTTTAAAATAAAAGAAAAAAAAAGGGTTTTAATTTTATTTATTTTTAAAAAAATATATTCTTACAATGACATCTGTGGAAAATTGTTGCTTATATGTTTCCAGTAATAGCAATATTGGAAAGTGGATTTGATTCTTTCGTTTGTGGTAGTGTCTGAATTTACCAAATGAAGAAAGTTTTTCATCACCCAAGTTTCAATTGGACAGAAACTTGGAATCATACAAGTTGTATTGTATGATGAATGAGAATTTTCATCTTTGAAAATTAAGACTAATTCTTTGATCACATGTATATGTGAGTCAATTGAAGGACTAAGGAATTAGGTACACTGGGTGTGCGTTGGTCAAGGTCCACCACAATGATTGATTTGTCATGATTTACTAAAGATTAGTAAATATGATTATACTTATAAGGTTAAGTATAATTCTGTAACATTGGAAAGGTTACAATGTATGACAAAACAAATGAGAAGAATCAAATTAGGCAGAAAGATAAAAGTTTCTCAAATCTGAAAGGATGGGATAGTACTTTAGTATTGTATTTCATGATCATTTTAATGAGTATGAAACCAAATCACAAATTCATACTCTAAGGACGTCTTAGTGCTTTGTTATGGCTAAGAAGAGAGGTCATGAATTGTTGGATTGGTTAAAATCAAGAAGATGAGTCATACTTCATTCCAAAACAATTCTTAGAGTCATACTCCAAGATTGTAACTTTGAGTGACATAAAGGAAGATTTATTAACACTAGTCAAATGTAAGAGTAAAATATTTTCTACTCTTGTACATTTGAGATTGGTAAGTTATGATGTCTTGGATGAGACAAAGACCAACTAAGACCAATTGTGTGAAGTGTTAGTCTTGATAAGAATCCGCATTGTCCCTTGAATATTTGTTTTGTCAAGGAATGGTTCTTGACTGGGGAAACTTATATGTCAAGGGGACAGTGGGAGCCTTAAAGATCCTGAAAGAGTTTCAAGATTTAATCAAAAGTAAAACCTGTAATTTATCACTAGCACACGACTTAAGGTTTGCAACCTATCGTGTTGACATAATTCTTATTCCTATACCTACTTCAAATAAGTTGAATTTGCATGTCAGTTATCAGAGTTCAACTTGGAAGCATTGGTGGGCCTTGTGCTACCAAGGTGACAAGAAACTAAGATTGAACAAGTTTAATCCATGTAAGGCTGAATTTGTCACTAACCTTATCTTGTGATTATGGTTTTAACAAATTCACATGGATAGGAACTCATACACTATAAAATCTAAGTGTCATAAGGTTTTTCTCCGATTCATGAAAATGATGGTGAGGAAACGCTGTCACTAAGTAGATTTTACATAGATATCAATTGTGTTATTTGCATTTTCAAACGTCGTTAGTGGAGCGCGTGTGGTTCACCGGCACACTAACATGGACTTGTGAGAAATGGCAACCGTCTAAACAATTAAGACTATGATTACGGTATCCCTTTTCATTGTGAAAATTGTTTAGACACACATGTGAGCTATCTAAGAAAGGGTGTATGAATCTAAATTTCAGAAGTCCAGCAGATTTCTAGAAATATGTCAGAGCTAGTGGGAGCATAAGTGTTATGCTGATAATCATCATGTTAGTTGGAGCATGATTATTACATTTAGTGTTGCAAGTTAACAATGTTAATTATAGAAAACAAAGTTTCAATTCGTGAAGTTGCAGGGGTTGTAAAGTCATTTTGCTATAATTAAGGGAGAGAAAATTATACTTCATTTCAATTCTAGAAGCTTAGATTGAGATTTTAATCATCTTTAGTCAAGGACATATATATATATATATATATATATATATATATATATATATATATATATATGAATTTTATGTTGGAATGGTTCAACTTGAAGAAATTCTATATATATTGCGTTTTCAAAATTCGATTATGATTACGGCATCCCTCTTCATAGTTAAATTTTGAAAACATGGCAAATAAAAAATATTGTAGCAAAAGACTAGTCTAGTATCATGTCTTTATGTCAAACATCATGAATCGTGTCCCATATGCTTCGGATATAGGATCGGTTGCATGTGCTATAATATTCATCTTTTCTAAATTTTCATAATGCTTAAGGCATTGAGAAGGGAAAAGTCTAGAACTGGATATGACTAAAGTGATTAAGAAATTGTTGAGGACAATCTGAGGTTCGACAAAGATTGGTTGCTCAGGGAAAGTTGGAAGTATGATGTAAGTTGTCGGAAAGGACCATATTGACATATTCTGAAAAGAAGTAACTCTTGTTCGGAAGTGATAGTCAAAATGGGACTATGGAAATGTCTCCATAGGTGGAAGTTATTCAATCTATGTAAGATTAGAAAACCTTAATGCAAGAAGGATGTTCAAAGTAATGTACTTTGAATATGAGACTTCCGTTCCATAGAAGTTTACCTTCTTTGGAAAACTCTGTAATGACTGGTGACAAGGTTTTGGTGACTTTGTGCATAATCATTACAAGAGGAACATTGCATAAAAGTTTAAAATCTAACAGATTTTTTGGTAAATGATAGGAATTGGGGATTCTCACATTTAGAATAAGGATTTGGGATTGTGAAATGAGTATCATTGGAATCATGTTCAATTGATCTACATCACAATGTAAGGATCATAGACAAACATAGTGTGCATACTTGGAGTATGGCATAGCTATTGTTTAGAAAAACAAAGTGTACATGCTAGGAGCATGGGACGACTGTTGTTTTTATTCAAGTCTTAAGTTGATTGTTTGAAACATTATACAATGAATAATGTGTAATCAATATGGTAATAAATAAAAGGGGGTTCTATTTATATTCAAAAGGGTTCTAAGACCATAATGGATTCGATTATTATTGTGTTTCACTTTGCATGTTTTGACTTCCTAAATAGTTAGGTTATTCTTTCCGAATGACTAAGTTATTTAAACACTCCACAGTCGTTCATATGTTGGAAGTAGGTATGAATCAAGACTGTCATGAATCGAGTTTGTAGATGACTAAATGGGTTTAGTCATAGCAGTGGTTGCTACAACATTCATGAGTACTCATAAGGTATGAGTATTGGAATAAACCCACGCTCACTTGTATCACTTCATGGAATTTATCTCGAGTGATCGTGAGACGGTAATATCATATAAATCTTCAAACCTAGAGATATGAGTTGTTACCTATGAGTTTGTTGTGCATTGATTGCACGTAAACGCATCAGTAACTTGATGTTATAAAACGTGCCTTTGTGTACAATTCAACAAGTAGTAGAATAAGCATATGAGTCGAAGTTTATCTGTTCCTTCTAGAAATAGAAGCGATATCTGGGCCCCTCGATGATTTTGTTGTGACCTATGTACCGGCCGGTCAGAACTAAATTGATGTGTTCAATTAAGTTCTTTGTCAAACAAATCGGAAATCGGGAAACAAACTGCTAGACAATAAGTACGACGTTGTTCCATGTATTTGTCCGGCTGATATCATGAGAACAGAGGATTATATGATCACTTATCTAAAATGGCACTTCATAGTTCAACAGAGTTTTCGAGAGCTACGATTGATGGTTGGTTCCTGAAGTAACATACGCAAATATAGTTATTAGACTTATCCAAGTGGGAGTCTGTTGGATAAGGTGTCTAAGTCCATAACTTATTTGGTATATACTTGACCCGACCTGGCATGGTCCATTTGGGTTGCATTTCGTCCAAACTATTTATGGATAATTTTATGAGAGTTATACACATATGATTATTAATATATTATAAGTTATAATATATTAATATGAAGTCATGTTATTTAATTAGTCTTAGTCTTAAATTAATTATGAATTAATTTAGAGATTAAAAGGAAGACTAATTAGATTGTGGGCTATTGGTTTTATATGGTGTGGGCTAACACTCATTTGTTAATGGGCTAGGCTTGTATGGAAGTCCATGGATGATCCATGGAGCTTTTAACCCATAGATCCTTGGAAAAGGAAAGGTCATGGGTTATTAGGGTTTCACCCTAATCATGTACACTATATAAGCATGCTTATGTTGCATGAAATAGCCACTAGTGTCACTAGTGTGTGTGTTTGTGTGTGGCCGATTTTATAAGTGCGTATACACTCTCTCAAAGTTTTCCAAGAGTTTGTGGTGATTTGTGATTCCATTTGAGGCATTCACACTATTGGTGCTTGGCCCTCAAACTCCTTAAGAATCAAACTCATCATCAAAAGGTATGTAATCTCATCTAATTCTTTTATGTTTAAAGGTACCCAATGCCATGTTAGATAGGTTATGAACCTTGGAAAAATTATTATTTTGCATGTATTTAGACAAACATAGATCCAAGGTTTATTAGGGTTGCATGCACACTTAGGAAGTGTTAGATTGCTCAAAACCCAACAGTGTCACACCCCAAAACCGAAGATAGCAAAATAGATCCTACTCGCCGAGTTGTATGAACAACTCGCCCAGTTCATCTTCATCTGATGAACACGTGTCACACCCCAAAACCGATAACGGCGGAATACGTTTCGGGGTGGAGGACGTCATGTACAGTATCATCACAATTGTATAATAGTAAAAACAAGAAACATACAACCATTGCATTTACATAGTGAATTTAATTACAAGAGTGTTTTGTATTGTTCAACGAACACCAAACGTAACACAAAAATAAGAGATGGATCTTGTATGCTCCACCTTCTCCAAAATGTTGCACCTGTACCTGTCTATCTTTGACCTGAGGATACAAGTTATTTTGAAAACGAGTATCAGCATAAAGCTGGGGAGTTCATAAGAATTTAGTGTGAATTTTTGTATAAAAAAAGCATTAGAACCATTAGTACGAAAAATTGCAATTTACATTCATAAGCAGTAGAATGCCTAGAAAATCCTATATTTTCCAGAAAATACGTTGTAAGCGAAAGTCTGTGAAAAAGTATGCATTCTTCATCTTTGAAAACAGTTTATTGTAAAGGTATATTAGCAAAATCTCCAAATAGTAATGTGATAGGATAGGTTAAGCCTGTAATCGATAGAGGTGCAAGCTTCCTTTAGTGATAGATACTTACTTACTTCGGGATGTAGTTTAGCATTTAGTGTAGTATTTTAGTGTGGTTACAGTGTATTCCTTGTATTTTATCGATAGTGAGGATAATAGAGGACCCCATGACCTTCGCGGTCATGCACAATATAGTGAAGTAGTGGCATCCCTGGGCCTGTACGGCGCGGACTGAATTTAACAGTCGGGATGTAATAGCGTCTGCCCCGTATAGATCTATACATGTAGTGTCGTCTTCCTGTCGGAAAACTCCGGGCGTAGTGGGTAGCGAATAGAGTATCTCGTAGTGGGTTAGTGTGTTATCGCCTGTTTAGTGTTTTCTCTATGTTCTAGAGTAGTAGTCTTTAGTATAGTTCATAGTGTGTTCTTTTATCAGTGTACAGCCTCGTAATAGTGTGTATTATAGGGTATAGAGTAGTGGCTATAGCGAGTAGTAGTAGCATTAACTATACCTATTATAGTTAACTTAGTGTGTATGGTTCTTGTCACTAGTGATTTAGGCATTTAATGAAATGAGAAATATTCGTATCCCATACTAATATACATGATATATAACTAATAAATCAACGACAGTCGGACGGATAACAACTACCCTAAGTCCACAATCAAACAAGAACAGGAAATAAGGCGTGCTATCGGTCCTAAGTCCTTCAAGTCTTACTTATATAAATATATTAGTGTGGTTACATTTAATAAGAAAATTTATTTAATGAAAATCTTGTCCGAAGGAAACATTTAAAAACTTGTTCATTTATCCAAAATAGTTTTGAAAACGTAAAATCATTTTATAAGGCATAGTGGTAAATCACATGTGATTTGAACTATGAATAGTGAATCACATGTGATTAATTCCTGTAACATGAATAATTTACTTGTATAAACTTCCATAAACATGTATAATTGACTTGTATCCCCCCTAAAACATGTAAAACATTTGAAAGGTTCATTGAAGGGGTATGAACTCACCTGAAATCGCGTAAATCGAGTGAATCGGGTAAAATTGTCGGTTATGTGTTTTGTGCCAAATAACGACTTGTGCACCTTTTAGCACCCTAGATTCATATGAAATATGTATTTTACAATAAATTAGACACTTTATGCTTTCTGTTAAAGTATTTGGGTATTCTAGCATCGTTTCGGGGTTTTAGGGCCTAGAAGGGGTTCCCGGGAGTGGTATAAGGCCAAGAGGGGTTTGCGGGGAAGTCCATGAGTTCACTCCCTTGGAGTTTAAGGCCTAAAGGCCACTCCTTGGGAGTTTACGACCGTAAGCCCCCTAGGCTTGGCCGTAAACTCATGTATCCCTCCAAAGTGTAAGTTTAAGCCTCATATTACTTCCCTAATTTTTCTAACAAGTGCCTAGGACCATTTGGGAGGGCTAAAACCCTCATTTTGTGGTATTTTGGGGAGTTTACGGCCAAGGCTTGTGCTTGAGCCGTTAACTCCATTTAATCCCTCAAAATGGATGTTTAAAGGGGCCAAAACACTTCCTTGAGTCTTAGATAAATTCTAGTAGGCCTTAGAGGGGTTTTTGGGTCATTTTGTCATAAAATTTGGGGAGTTTATGGCCCAAGTAAAGCGTTGGCCGTAAACTCTTCTATTGGCTTCAAAATGAGGTGTTTTATGGCTTTAAACACTTCCTAGGGTCATAGCTAATTTCCTTACATGCCCTAGATGTGTTTTTAGGACTTGTTTGACATAAAATTTGGGTGTTTACGGCCCAAGCTTAGACTTGGCCATAAACTCCTCTTTTTGTCTCCAAATGGTGTTGTTTAATGTCCTTAAACATTTCCCTAAGTCAAGACTAAATTACTACATGCCCTAGATGAGTTTTTGGGACATTTAACAAGGGTTTTTGGGTGTTTACGGCCTAAGCATAAGCTTGGGCCGTAAACTCCTTTTTAGGCTCTAAATCTTTAAGTTTTCATGTCCAAACTCACCTAGGTAATTCCCTTAATTAGTACACAAGCTTATAGGAAGGAAAAACGGGACTTTAGGCCAAGTTTTGGGTGTTTACGGCCTAAGGGGCTTCCTAGGCCGTAAACTCCCTTTAATCACTTAAATCCTATGGTTTTTGGCCTCTAAATACAATGAAGTATGTTTAGAACAAGATAGGGAAGAAATCCTTACGTTTTGGAAGCCCGGATTCGCGGTTTGGAGTCGGTTTGGGTCTAGAGAGAAAAGTAGTGAGAGAGAGGGTGAATGAGTGGTAAAAGGGATGAAATGTGGTGTTCATTTGCTTAAATATGTCTTGGGTATTTCACCCGATACACAGCTACCCGATGCTAAAGTTTGACGGGTTAAAACTTTTTACCCGGGTGAAGTGGTTAAAAGTAATATAACTATATTTAGTGAAACGGGGTTTAACAGTTAAAGTTATATTTACTCAATAATAGAATGATAATGCCAAGCAAATACAAATAGACAAACATTTATTAGTCGAGGACTCCAAATGTCACAGAAAAATAATACATAACGACGATTTCCGTTAGTGAAGACGGGATTTGTAACGGCAAAAGGTTTGGGTTGTCACAACACGTGATGTTGTGACTCGCTGAGTTGTATGAACAACTCGTCGAGTCTGTTCTTGATCTAAGAAGATTGCCTTGAACTCTCCGAGTCATGGCATTGACTCGCCGAGTGACCTCATGAGTGAGTCTGGCTTCCAACCCACTGAGTCATACCCTATGACTCACTACTCCGACTCACAAACACCAAAAGGGGAACAACCCGGGGACTCGTGACCAGACTCGCCGAGTCAGATGAACAACTCGCCGAGTCTGCCTCATGCAAAAACTATACACACGATTTTGCTTGAATCCAGTCCATACCATTCGTAGATCTGGGTTCCTAGGGCCTGGTTTACACATAAAGTTTCCAACTTTACGTGTAGATAATCACCATTGAAGGTTTTAGGGCAAAAAGAGTACCAAAAGGGGTAGATCTAGGACTTTCATGCAATATGACTCCATAAAGGCAGTATATCCAAGCTCCAGGGACTAAATAGTGCCTAGATCTAAAGGCTAACCACTTAATACAACCCACAATGCACAAACAAGCTTGGGGAATGGCTCAAGAAGGACTTTCATGAAGCTATTAGGGACTACAAGCTTAAAAACAGAGGGGAAACGAGCTATACCTCAGGGGAAACGTTGGGATGACACAGAGATACTTGGTCTCCTTCTCCTCTTCTTGATCTACTCTTCTTTCTCCTCAAAAACTTCAAGAACACAACAAAAACACTTCAATCTCACAAGGGATAAGGGTAAAACGATGTTGGGAGCTTTGAGGGTGAATGGGGGCGAGCTTAGGGCGGAAGTGAGGCTTTAAATAGGGTGCAAACCCTTGAACTTAGGGTTTCATCAAACTAGGGGTGAGCATTTGGACCGGCCCGGACCGAACCGGACCGGACCGGCTCTTGGACCGGACCGGTTATGGAGAATTTTGTGGACCATGGACCGGACCGGATGAGTCGTGTCCGTGTCCGTGTCCGTGTCCGGGTCCAGGTCCGGGTTTTCCGGTTTTTGGACCCATTTGGACCGGTACAACTTTAATTGCATAGAGTATAATAAGTAATCTACATTGATGTATAATATTATAACTTGCAAAATTAATATGTTTCCGTTTCATGCCTAACTAATCTACATTGATGTATAATATTATAACATGCAATTTGCAAAAATTAATTTTCCAAATAAAAGCAACTAACATATAAATCAAGTTCACCAACAAAAGTTAAACAATTTTAAGACAAACATACAAAAGTATTACCGTAACAACAAAAATCATAGTTTAAACTTTAAAATCAATCAAACTAACAAATTTCATAAACTCATAATCTAATCTTCCATTGGTCTCTTCCTCATATCATTGTCATCCATATGTAAGATATTTAAAGCTTGTGCAATCTCTACATAAATACAAATGAAAATGTTGTTAGTATTTAATAAAAAGTAATAATTGTATAAAAAAAGAATAAATATTGTAATTTTTTTACCCAAAGCTATATCATCATCGTTCAAGATGTCACCAACGTTGTTAACTATCGGATTTGTAAACTTTATCACCCAATCTTGGGTGCATAACAAAGCTTCAACTATCAATGTCGATAAACTAGTTTGATACTCACTTACAACTCTACCACAAGTGCTAAACGCGGACTCGGAATTATAGTATAAAATAATACTAAAAAGCTGAAATATTTCAGCTTTGATAGCTCTACTTTGAAGGATTGTAACTCAATGAATATAATACCAAAATAAACAAAATTATAGTCTAAATTCATCTACAAATTATAAACTAAATGTTGAAAAAAACCGTAGTTCAATCCGACTTAAAACGAATAAGTTATGGGTGTTTAAAAAACATCACAGATTATAAAATCTTGCTAAAAAGCTGAATTTTTTCAACTTTGATAGCTCTACTTTAAAGGATTGTAGCTCAGTGAATATAATACCAAAATAAACAAAATTATAGTCTAAACTCATCTACAAACTGTAAAATAAATGTTGGAAAAAATCGAAGGTCAATCCGACTTAAAACGAATGAGTTATGAGTGTTTAAAAAATGTCACAGCTTACAAAATGTTGCTGAAAAGCTGAATTTTTTCAGCTTTGATAGCTCTACTTTGAAGGATTGTAACATGGTGAATATAATACCAAAATAAACAAAATTATAGTCTAAATTCATCTACAAACTATAAACTAAATGTTGGAAAAAACCGTAGGTCAATCCGACTTAAAACGAATGAGTTATGTGCGTTTAAAAAACGTCACAAAAATCTTAATCGTGTCCAACCGGTTCTAAACCCGGTAAAAACCGGACCGGACCGGGAAAAAAACCGGACCGGACCGGCGAGAAATCTTAGAACCGAGAACCGGCCCGGGGGTCCAAAAAAACGGTCCGGTCCGGTCCGGTCCGGTCCACCGGTCCAAATGCTCACCCCTACATCAAACAGCGGTGACTCGCCGAGTCCAGGATATGGACTCGCCGAGTCGCCAACTTAAACGTGCCCCCGGACCGCGTCCATACTCGGCGAGTCGGACCTACAACTCGCCGAGTCCAAGGTTGAAATGATAAATTCTAAGATAAATTTTACGTACCAGGAACCAGGTGCTACAAATCTCCCCCACTTATTTTAGACTTCGTCCTCAAAGTCTGACGCTCGATCCTGAAACAGCTCGGGGTAATGCTCCAACATTTCTTCCACCGGCTCCCAAGTCCATTCCGAACCCTTGCGGTGCTGCCATTGCACTTTCACTAGCTCCACCCTCTTGTTCCTTAGATCTTTCGACTTCCGGTCAAGAATCGCGACTGGGCGCTCAATGTAATTCAGGCTGTCATCAATCTGTATGTCCTCTAATGGCACCACCGCTGAATCATCCACGAGACACTTCCGCAGCTGGGAGACATGGAAGGTGTTGTGGATTTGGCTGAGCTCGGCTGGCAGATCCAGCCTATATGCCACCTTGCCCACCCGGGCTACAACCCTGAACGGACCAATGAATCTCGGGCCCAACTTGCCCCGCTTCCTGAATCGAATGACGCCTTTCCAAGGCGACACCTTCAGGAGAACCATATCCCCGACCTGGAACTCCAGGTCTGATCGACGCTTATCGACGTAACTTTTCTGCCGACTCTGCGCAGTCTGAAGCCTGCTCCGAAGCTGCTAGATTCTCTCGGTCGTCTTAAGCACCACATCAGTGCTCCCCATGACCCTCTGGCCAACTTCACTCCAACATATCGGGGTCCTGCACCTGCGACTGTACAACATCTCGAATGGGGGACGGTCAATACTCGCGTGGTAGCTGTTGTTGTACGAGAACTCAGCCAAGGGAAGATAAGCGTCCCAGCTACCACCGAAGTCTAGCATGCATGCCCGCAACATATCCTCCAGAGTCTGGATGGTCCGCTCGCTCTGACCATCTGTCTGCGGGTGAAAGGCGGTGCTAAAATGCAAACGAGTGCCCAACTCGTCATGAAACTTCTTCCAAAACCTGGAAGTGAACCGCACATCTCAGTCTGATATCACTGACACTGGCACCCCGTGCCGCGCTACTATCTCCCTGATGTAAATATCGGCCAACTTTTCGGCCGAGATGCTCTCCTGGATCGGAATAAAGTGGGTGCTCTTGGTCAATCGATCCACGATGACCCAAATCGAATCTACTCCACGCACAGTCCTGGGAAGCTTCGTGATAAAATCCATCGTGATATCTTCCCATTTCCACAGCGGAATATCCAACGGCTGCATCTTGCCATGCGGTCTCTGATGTTCGGCCTTGACCTTCCTGCAGGTCAAACACCACTCGACGTACCACACCACATCCCGCTTCTTGCAGGGCCACCAATAGTCTAGGCGAAGATCCCGATACATCTTCGTCGCCCCTGGATGAATAGAGAATCGGGATTTGTGCGCCTCCTCCATCAAGATCTGGCGCACGCCTCCATGATACGGCACCCACACCCTATGGTGTAGTGTCATTAACCCCCGGCTATCATAATCGAAAGAGGTGACTTGACCCACTATTTGCTCACTCTTCCGATGCTCCTCCTTCATAGCCTCCTGTTGAGCCTCCCGAATCTTCTCCAACAGGGGAGTCACCACAGTCATCCTCATGCAAATATCCCAGATCGGCTCCGCCTTGCGGCTAAGTGCATCGGCCAGCACATTATCCTTTCCTGGGTGGTAAAGGATCTCACAATCATAATCCTTCACGTCCAACCACCGACGCTGCCTCATGTTCAGATTCGGCTGATCCATTAGGTACCTCAAGCTCTTGTGGTCCGTGTAATGGTACACCGAACCCCGTAGAGGTAATGCCACCAAATCTTGAGAGCGAAAACCTCCGCCCCTAACTCCAAATCATGTGTCGGGTAGTTCGCCTCGTGAGGCTTCAGCTGCCTCGGGGCATAAGCAATGACATGCCCCCTCTGCATCAATACCGCACCTAGGCCTAAGATCGACGCATCACAATATACCATAAAATCCTCTACGCCCTCGGGCAGGGCTAAGATTAGCGCCTTGCATAATCTTTTCCTCAGAGTCTCGAACGCTGCTTGCTGCTCAGGCCCCCATCGAAAGACCACGGCTTTCCTAGTCAACCGTGTCAGGGGTACGACTATCTTGGAGAAATCCCGAATGAATCTCCGATAGTAGCCTGCCAATCCTAGGAAACTCCGAATCTCGGATGGAGACTTCGGAACCTCCCACCTCGTCACGGCCTCCACCTTGGCCGGGTCTACTGAAATCCTGTTCTAGTTGACGAGGTGCCCAAGGAACTGCACCTCGCGCAACCAAAACTCACATTTGGAGAACTTGGCGTACAAGCTCTCACTCCTCAGGGTCTCCAAAACCTCTCTCAGATGCTCCTCGTGTTCCTCCTGTGTCTTGGAATAAACCAAGATGTAGTCAATGAAAACTATCACAGACCGATCCAGCATCGGCCTGCACACGCGGTTCATGAGGTCCATGAACGCGGCAGGAGCATTGGTGAGCCCAAACGGCAGCACCACGAACTCATAATGCCCATAACGCGTCCGAAACACGGTCTTCTGTATATCCTCCTCTCTAACCCTCATTTGATGATAGCCTGAACGCAAATCGATCTTGGAGAACCAAGATGCTCCCTGCAACTGATCAAAGAGGTCATCAATCCTCGGGAGTGGGTAACGGTTCTTCACTGTTACCTTATTCAGCTCCCGGTAATCTATACACATCTGGTGCGACCCATCCTTCTTCACAAACAGGATCGGGGTTCCCCAGGGTGAACTGCTCGGACGAATAAATCCCTTGTCTAGCAGCTCCTGCAGCTACGAAGACAACTCCTGCATCTCGGGAGGAGCCAAACAATAGGGTGCCTTGGCTATCGGAGCCGCACCAGGAACTAGGTCGATCCTGAACTCTACCTGGCACTCCGGAGGTATTCCAGGAAGTTCCACCAGGAACACATCAGCGTAGTCTCGCACCACTGGAACCTCGCTCACCGTCGCCTTACCCGCCTCCCGGGTATCCATCACGTACGCGACATACCATGCGCATCCGTGCTGAAGGTAGCATCTAGCCCTCGCTGCTGAACATACTGTGGGTCCACAATGTGGCCTCTCGCCATGAATCACTAACTCTCCCCCACCTGGGGTCCTGACTCGCACTAGCTGTTGCGCGCAATCTATCACCGCCCCATTAGGGCTCAACCAATCCATGCCTATAATCACCTTGTTCCCACGCAACGGAATGAGAACCAAGTCTACCAAGTAGCGCTCCTCAAACACCCGCAATACGCAATCCCGAAACACGATCGACGCTCGCACCAATCGATCATCAGCAATCTCTACCTCTAAAGGGCAATCCAATACGCCCGGAGACTCAGGAAACCTCTTGCTAAGCGCAAGGGAAACAAATGATCGAGAGGCACCCGAGTCGAACAACACCTGAACTGGGATACCGTTCACATGGAACGATCCTAATGCACACATATATACACATAGCACATATCAATATTGTAACATCATAAAATAAAGTAGAGGGAAAGAATCATACCCGTCACCACGTCGGGTGCGGCACGTGCCTCCTCAGTAGTCAGCTGAAATGCCCGGTTCCTCACCATCGGAGCCTCTGCCTTGCCTTGCTGGCCATCAGTGATCCACAAGGTCGCTGGAGCTGGCGCCTTCACTGGCGGCGATGCTGTCAACTGGGGGCAATTGGCCTTCTTGTGGCCCCTCTGGTTGCAGTGAAAACACAACAACTCCGATGTCTGAATAGCCGAAACTGGAGTAGTAGAATCCCTGCTAAAGTGCCATGCATTGCCGCACTTGTAGCAGCCTGCTGATCCCATCCTACATGCTCCCTCATGCGTCCTGCCGCATTTCCCGCAGCGGCCCGGCCCCCCTTGGCCTTTCGACCTCCCATCTGATCCCCTGGGCTTCTTCCCCGAAGCCCCAACCACCTACCCCGCCTCTGTTTTCCGTTTTTGAATGTGCTCTAAATCGATCTCCCTTTTCCTTGCCCTGGCAATCATGGACTCCAGGGTAGGGCAAGCTGAAAAGCTAACATGCTCCCGGATGTCAGCCCGTAGCATGTCATGATAACGGGTCCTCCTCATATCCTTATCACCCGCATATTGGGGCACCAACAAAGCCCTCTCCCGGAACTTAGCGGTGATCTCCGCCACAGTCTCCGTCGTCTGCCTCATATCCAAGAACTCCCTGGCCAGCTGCTGAAGCTCGACAGCTGGCGCGAACTCCGCCCTGAACCTGGTCGCAAAGTCCGACCAAGTCATAGCCTCGACAGCCGAGGCTCCCAATGAGTCCCCCACGGACTCCCACCAATCCCTAGCTCGATCTTGTAAACACCCCGCTGCGAACCTCACCTTCGACCCCTCAGGGCAGAAGCTAATCATCTATGCAGACTCAATGTCCATAATCCATCATCTGGCAGCTATGGGGTCTTTCGCCCTGTTAAAATCCAGCACACCACCGCCCCTGAAGTCCTTGAAGGACAGTATGCGAGATCCCGACTGGCCAGATGCCATGTCGCTCCTGAATGCCCGAAGGCGATCTTCCATCAACTCAATTATCCCTTCCTTGATCGACCCAAAGATAATGGGGGTCGACTCAAGGATACCCCTGGTGATCTCTTACGCGATGAACTCGCGTAGTCCCTCATCTACTGGCTCGGAACCTGATCCCGAACTTGACCCCTCTCCTGAACCGCCATCTATCGGCCTCGATCGTAGTACCACCATTTTGCAATAGATAAATAACAATCGTTAGTGATACTGATACTTCTAGAGGGATCGCATCTACTACAAGTTCCTTGGTCTTATCTTGGCCTCCCTTGGTTCGGGTACGGATCCTCTGCTTTCAGTAGTACGGGCCCATACTACCTTCCACATCTATCCGTACCTTCTTCAAGGACTGCCTCGACTTCACCAGATCCCTTTCACTACTACTGATCTCTGCTATACTCCTCCTAGGCTCGCCCTAGGGAATTGACTTGGCCGTTCCACCAAGTTAGCACTCCGTCGGTGAGGGTGCAGGCTACAAACTTCACTTTGCTTGTCTCGGGGCAAGCACAAATCTCGAAGATTGATTCGGTCTTCTTGAACCAACGAGTTAGTGCGATGACTCCTCCGACATCGTCGAAGGATCGAGGTTTGGCGTTGGTGAAGTCCTTGTATGAACACTCCTTTGTGTGTCCATGACTGTCATCGAGGTTAGAGGGGTTGGCACCACTACCCGACTTCAGGGGAGCCCACGTCATCCTGGAGTAAGACCCTGGAAGGAGTCCACGACATACGTATATGTTTGTATGCATGACTTGCATGGTTGATATGCTTTATGTGATTATATGTATTGTGTGGGGTATGTTATGGGGAACTCACTAAGCTTCGTGCTTATAGTTTTTTTTTATGGTTTTAGGTATCACTGGTTTGGAAAGGAAGGGCCCGACTTGATCGTTGCGCATACACTCATGTTTTCCGCATTATGTGATTTTGGGATGTAACTCTGATATGTGTTTTAATTAATCAATGTTTTTGAATGGTTGGATTAAGTAACATTTGCTTATAGTGTTCTTCTTCGCCTAGAACCGTCTACCTCTTGAATCTGATAAAGAGGGTCATATTTATACTCAAGAAAGAAGCACTCGGAGAAAGAAACCGACAAATGTGATCGCAGAAAAGGGAATTGTGATCGTAGAAAATGTGATAAATTCCATAAATGCCCTTAAATGATGTAGGATGCTATTTATGAAGTTTCTGAGATTGCAACACAAAAGTGCGATCGCAGAAAGGCCTTATGCGATCACAATTTTTTATTTTTCTTCTTAGATGGCTTTCAGACGACTTATTTTGACCCTAGAAAACTTCTTCCCATTTATGGGATCACATATATGAAAAATGCTATCGTATTTTAGGTTTTTTGGCCCGTTTTGGTCGAGATTCTTATAACACTCCAGTCCAGATATTTCATTGTCCATATTTAGGTAATTTCATTTTGGCAAATAAAAAAAGACCCTTATGTACACTGGGCGTACCTGTGGTATGCTTAGCGTACATGAGAGATGTGTATCAGGTGGCTGAGGCTCGTACGGTGGGTGTACGAGCAAGTACGTGGGGTGTACATGTCAGGTAGCTAAAACCCTAATATGTTCACTTGCACCCTATTTAAGAAACCTTATATCATTTGGACCAAACCCTAATCAGCCTCCATAGCCTCATTTCGTCCCTTAAACTCCAATTTTCATGAGAGTGTGATCCTTGAGCTTAAAGAGTGTTTTGGTGGCCATTTTAGAGAGTATTCAAGAAGGAGAAGGTGGTGAGCAAGTCTTGGGTGTCATTAAGCTTTTACATCCTGCATCTAGTTCATCTTGAGGAACTTTTGGAGGTGTAAAGTCATCACCTTGTCATCTCTTTTGTTAGTTTGAGCTAGGGTTTTGTTATGGAGTCCCTTTTTGGTTCTTGGACCCTCTCTTGTGAGTTGAGCAATTCCAGAGACTATGATGGTTAGATCTAAGTTCTTTGAGCATGTTAGATGCATAAATCTGCCATCTTGAAGGTTGTTTTGATTCCATGCATGAGCTTGGAGTCTTAAATGAGGTCTTAATTGGAAGAGTAGAGTATTAGGGGCCCTTATGGAATGCAACGGCATAAAGTTGCCAACCTTATGCCCTAGGAAATCTTAATGGACTCATATCTAAAGTTTTACGTTGAAATCCCAAGTGTTAAGCACTTAATGGTCGTGGTGCATAATCAGCTTGTACGTCGGCCGTAATATCTTGCACGTTGCACGTACAACCAAGGGGCTTAGTACGCTAAGCGTACTGGAGTGGTACGCTGGTCGTACGCACCTCAGATGGGTTTGGGCTTCATGTGTACTTGTGAGCTTATTGGGCCTTATTCAATTTTGGGCCTGGTCCCATTAAAGTTAAGCGCACTGTTATTCTATTTTGAGCCATAGTTGTTTTGGTTGGGCTTGTTGGGCCATGTGTCCCATTAATAGCTTTCATCTTAGATCCTAGGCCCATTAGTAAAGGAAAGACTTTTGGGCCACCATGGAAGGGCTTAGGCTTAAGTGTTTGGACTCTTTGACTAGGTTGAATATTAATCCTAATTTAGGGTTATTTGTATTAGTGTTCAGTGTGAGGTTTCAGACTCTTAGGCGAGCAGTTATTGTGTTCAGCAGATTGAGGTGAGTCTTCTCACTACACCCATGGGTCGAAGGCACCAAGGCCGACCCATTATTTGTTATGAGATGTTAATAATTGATTATGCTATGGTTTGCATTGACTTATGTGTTGACTTATGTGAAGACCATGGGGGGAGCCCATGACACTTGGAAAGACCTTGGGGGGGGGGGGGGCCCATGACACTAGGATACAAGACCACGAGGTTAGCCCATGGAATTCCAAATGAAGACCATGGAGGGAGTCTATGGTAAAATTATGTTTATGTGTGCATGGTAATATATGGTTATGTGTTTATGTGTTATTAGGAAACTTACTAAGCGTGTGCTTACAGTTTTGTTGGGTGTTTCAGGTACTTCTGGTTCTAAGGGCAAGGGCCCGGCTTGATGGCGTAGCGTGCACTCCCTAGTACTTCTGTAATTAGTATTTGAATACTCCAATCTTTTAAACAATGTAGTTGTGTAATGGGATTTTTGCAAAAAAAAATGTGGTTGATATTATTAATTATTTAATGAAAAATTTCCTATGAATTTTAGGCTGTTACAATTTTTCAGTTTAAGTAAACAGTAAAGTCGTCCGAAATTTTGTCTAGTTTCAGGAAGACTTTGAGCCTCGTCAATCGAAGTTACGAGTCATGAAATATGGTCAAAATACTGACAGGGGGTCAAAGCTGCTAACAACATCCTTTAGGCTTCAGATTGTAGCAATCTATCTTCGTATGATCCATTCAATCGAATGTTTCTTGACCAAAACATATTCCAAACATCCTCCTTTAGTTCCAACTCCATTTAGGCTCCAAATATGCATCGAGCTGCTCCCAAGTACCGCTCCACTTGATTTATCTGAAAAAACAACACAGAAAATGTTGGCAGTATGAGAATTCTGATAAAAGACATGAGTTGAATATTATTTAAACAGATGACATACAAATGTACAAAATATTATGCTAAATGCTAATAAAAAAATACCCTAAAAGATGCATAAAATGGCATCTATCAAATATCTCCAATCTCGGCCTTACTTTCCCTAAAGTAAGAAAAAGATTAAACATTATAAACAAATAGAAAGATGTAGATGACCTAAAAATAATTTAGAATAAAAGTTTAAATTCAAAATTTGAACTAAAAATACTTCAATCTTTTTTTCTCTTCACATTATCAAATTTCACAACGAAGAAGCTCCAATGAAATCACTACCTAGACAACAATCTCAATATCTTTATTGTAGATTCAAAATTCATATTTAATAAGTCAAACCAAGCTTAAGCAAATAATTTTATGCCGAATTAAAATTTTGAAAACAGTGTATTTTAAAAAATAATTTCATGAAAATTCATTTATAAAAACTTAGCTTGACCGACAGTTCCTTTATTCCGAACTCGTCCAGTAAACGCGGTAAGCTCCGTTATGGACTAGAAAATCCAAGCTTACCCTATGATTCCACTATCGAGGGATCAATCTTATTATACAACACATCTTCTTTGTGTTGATCAACTCTTGATATTTAACTTTTTTTGCTTCTTGATTTCGACTTGAACTTAACTTGGATTTGACTTTGAATTTTAAATTTCTTCAAGTTACTTGATGTACCATTTCTAACATATATATTGACTGGTACGGATTTTACTTTGAGGCCTACCATATCTTCATTACTTCAAAAATGATAATAAATTGTGTGGTTATAACAAGAGTTTCCTCCTAACCTCAAAAGGCATAGAAACTATAGGGTTCAGTACTTAAAGGAAAGAAAAGGGTTTTCCAATCTAGGTTGTTTTTAAGGCATTTAAGGAAATTATTTTTAAACACTGTTCTTTTTTCCATCTCACACTTCCATTGTAAAAATTATCCGACTCATATGTTGGTTTATATTTCAAAAACATTTAAAACACTTTCTGATATGAAAAAATAATTCTTAAAATTGATTGCAATGAGACTGTATCACACTTCATCTTAATAGAGCTATCGAATGAAAAAAAAATATCCTCATCTCATGTAAAATTATTAATTTTTTAATTTTTGATTTTTTTTTTACAAAAAATAAAAAATAAAAATAAAAATAACTAGGAATAAAATCTCTTTGGGTTTTCTTCTATTATGAATGTAGAAAAATAAAAAGGAAAATATTTTTTGGATTTTTTGAATTTTTATATGCAAATGCAAAAAGAAAGATAAAATTTGAGTATTTTAACCTAAAAAACTGAAAATTTAAAATTTTTACCAAAAAAATGCAAATTTTACACAAACCCCCTCTCCAAGCTTAAAATGATACATTGTCCTCAATGTTCAAAGTTGAATTAATATCTCAATAAAACATATGAAAGCAAAAATGTGTAGCTAGGAATGAATGTACTTGATAAGTGCAGAAATTCTGATTTTGACGATGATTTTTGCGAAAAATCTGTATTTCAGCAAATCTAAAGATCCTCTGATTTTCTCAAGCTTGCTAGGAACTGCGACCATCTTTTTACTGAAAGCGTAAAAATAAACTAAAAACTACTCCTGAGGTTGCCTGTTGGAAAACTGTCCATTTTTAAAGTCGTTGGCCCGACTTTGTCCAACCAGATTATTAACTGGTTTATAGCGTTCCAAGAGAGTCGTCTGCCTTAAGTTTCTTCCTATAAAACTACATAGAGAAAACAATATTGGCCCTTTTAGGCCTTGGAACAAGAGTCCACGTGTTATTATCAATAAGAGCATCTTGCATGGCAATGGACCAATTAGGGTCTTGAAGGGTTTGGAGGTGAGATTTAGGCAATGGAGATTTGGTAGTGGTATGAAGATTTAGGCGTTGGATGGTCTTGGAAATGCCAACACGAGAGTAAGTAACCATAGGGTGATGGGACGGAGTGGGAGTGGCGTTCTCTGATGCAGGAGAACCAAGAAGAGAAGGAGTAGTGTCAAGTATAGGATCTGAGGGGATTGTAGGAGGAGCTTCGGTTGTAGCAGAACCGAGAGGAGTGGTGGTGTTGGGTTGAGATGTGTTTGATAGAAACATGTCACGAAACATAGGAGAGATGTCAGAAGTGGATGTGTCAAGGAAGGAGTGGGAGGATGAATGATTTGGAGAGAAGGCTTTGAAGGGAAAGACGGTTTCCTTGAAAACTACATGATGAGAGGTAAGAATTTTTCGAGTAGAGAGATCGAAACATCGAAATCCATGGTGATTTGATGTATAACCAAGGAAACTGCATGGAGTGGATCTTGGAGCAAGTTTGTGAGGAGTTGGAATATGAGGATAGCATAAGTAACCAAAGACACGAAGATGAGAGAATTGGAGGGCTTTTTGGCGTAATGTGGTGAATGGTATTGCATTGTTGATGAAGGATGAGGGTGTGATGTTAAGAAGATGGGTGGCTATGTGAAGGGATTCAACCCAAAACGTGGGTGGAAAGTGAGCTTGGAAAAGTAGGGTATGAATTATTTTTTTTATAGTTCGAATCATATGTTCAAACTTTCCATTTTATTGGGAAGTGTGAGGGCATGAGAAACGAAACGAGATTACATGTTGGTCAAAAAGGTTATAAAAAGGTTTGTTATCAAATTCACCCCCGTGATCACATTGAAATTGTTTGATTTCAGTTTAAAACTGGTCTTGAATGTAAGCAGGAAAGTGTAAGAATTTGCTAAACACATCAGATTTATGTCGTAACGGGTAAACCCATGGAAAGTAGGAGAAATGATCAAGAAAAATAATATACTACCACCGTCCCAAATTTATAGTCCACTTTTGAATTTTGAAGTCTTTTTTCTTCAATTTTGACCTTAAATATTTTTATTTTTGATAGATAATACTGATGCAAAATATATGAATGGATTGTATTTTAAATGTTTTTTCATTTTTATAAGTTTTATCAAGTAATATATAATACAAATAAAAATATTTAAGGTCAAAGTTAAATAAAAAAGACTTAAAAAGTCAAAAGTGGACTATCAATTTGGGACGGAGGGAGTAGTATTTAATACCACTAATACTTGGAATTTGAGATTCCCACAAATCATAATATATATTATTAAAGCAAGCAGAAACACTCAAGTTTGAATTAGTAAACGGTAATCTAATGTGTTTTCCAAGTTGACATGCAGGACAAATAATATTAGACGATGTCTTATTACATGAAATAAAATGAATGGAAACTAGTTTATTGAAACACTAGCGCCAGGGTGTATAAGGCATTGGTGCCATAAGGAGGGATTGTTGGTGATGAGGGCAATAGAAGACTAGAGAGATGGAGGAGTAGGATATAGGTCGCAAGAACTGTCACACCTAAGCAGGACCTGATGGGTTGCCAAATCCTTCACAGAAAAGCCAAAATGGTCAAATTCAATGGATACTTTATTATCATATGTAAATTGTAACATCCCATTTAACATAGAATAAGTAAATAATAAATCTGAGACCCTGAGAAGTAATTTTATTATTATTTTATATTATTATAGCCCAAAATCAAATAATAATTATTGGGATGTTAGTTTCGGGGGTTAAAGAATAAATATTGGACTTAGTTTGAAAGGATCTTGGATGGTTGGGGTTAAAAGAGTAAATTATGGACCTACGTTGAAAAGGATTTGTAAAGGGAGGGGATGTTGGGTAAATTACGGATTGGATTTGAAAAGGATTCTTGAAGCCACAGTAGAAATGGTAATTTATGGACCTTAATTGAGAAGAAATGAGAATGGGGGACTATTTGTGTCAACATGGGAAGATGTTTCAATAAGTCGGGGTTTATTACCCGTCGTTCCCCAACAAACGCTAACCTTATTCCCAGCCGCCAACTTCACCACCCTTATACCTCCCACCCTCCATCCATCGCCACCTCCATCGTTGAGTTTGGGAACCACCAAGCCCGCTGCAACCACTGCTGACTTTGCATCCATCGGAGACCGCGAAAGCCAACCACCGTCGCAGATTCCGGTGGCCGACGAAGATGATCACACCAAGCTGGCGTCGTCAGAAAAATCGGGAGACAGAGTCCAGGTTGTCGCCGCCGATGTGCCCAATCGTGAAGACGAGGAGCCAATGTTCTGTTGTTGCCGCTGCTGGACTAACTCGATGAGGTTGTGGTAGTTTCGCTCACTCACCTCTGTTCTTATGTGTTGAGTCCGCCCGCCGCTGCTACCGTTGGTTGCTCGCGTGTTGCTGCCATTACCCCGACTGCCAAAAGCCTCCACGATAGTGTCCGAGATCGGAGTGCATTACTGTGCCGAGCCCCCGATGTTTTGGTGTTCTATTGGTGTGTGTTGCTTGACGGGGATTCACTGAAACTCGCCACCATCGTGAGGTAGTGGTTGTCATCGCAATTTGTTGATGTCGCCACCAAGAGCCACCAGGTGGGTGGCTAGAGTGCACCTCGCAATTTATAGTGTGTGTTTGTTTATCGATTTGTGTGTTTTGTCTAGCCGGGAAAACCAAGGAGGCCACCGCCACCACCATGATGTGGTGGCTGCCACCATCTAGCACCACCGGCCACCACAAGGGTGACTGTGTGTATGTTTATTTAGTGTGTGTGTGTGTGTGTTAATTGGGAATTCCATTGTAAAATTTGTAACTGTGTCGGAATAATGAAAAAAGAAACCCCTAACCACCACCGTGAGGTGGTGGTTGCCACCAACAACCGTCGTGTTAGGTGGCAGTGTGCCATGTTGTGTTTTGACTCGTTTGGGATGATTGGACAGAATGGGCCTAATTGACCTAAAAGCCCAACCATGTGACTAATGGGCTAGTATTGGGTTGGAAACCCTAATTAGGGTTTGGAAAACCCTTATGGCATAAAACCCCTAATTTTGGGGATTGATTGGGACACACACATGAATTATTTAGTAAACTTAAAATATTAATTAATAATCATTGACAAATTAACCTAAGGCAATATTGGACTTAATGGATTAAGTCCCTAATGGGTTAAGTAAGAAACACTTAACCCTAATCGTCATTTCATGTGTAAACCCAAATTTCACTTGGGCCTTGAGTTGGGCCTTCATATTGGGCTTTGGTGATTGGACTATTGATGGGCTATCCAAGAACAAGTAAATGGATCAAAATAATTGGATGAACTTTAGTATAAGGCCCATGTGAAGGACTTGGGACCAATTTGGAAAATTAGGCCATAGGTGGGGCCATAGCTCGACCTTGATAATTATGTGAAATTGGTCTGTGGGAATACCAAAATTTTGGACTAGAATAACTAGATGGGCCTTAAGGAAAGACCATGTAGAGGTCTGGTCCCAATTTGGAAATTTGGGCCATATGTTGGGCTTTGGCCCATTACTTGACTATTGGGCCTTTGGAGTGTGAGTTGGTCCTTGGTCTTAGAAACCAATTATCAATTGGGTATAGTTTGATGTTGGCAGTTTAGCAATATTTCAACCAGCAGCTGGAGTTTCATCCGCGGGACTTCAACAGTGACAGGTGAGTTATCCTCACTATACTAAGGGGTCTAAGGCACCAAGGTCGACCCATTGGATATGATATCCTAGAAGATAGTATTATGTTAGGTACGAGTTAGTTTTGCATGCTAGTTGTTATGTGATTATCTGTATGCGCATTAGTTGTGTTATATGTCGGCATATTATGTGGGTTGGGTTGAGGTTGTACTGCTCCGTGCGGTTGCCAACAAACCCTAGATTATTCTAGACATGAGATGAGGGCCGGGCGGGGTGGGGCATGCCAGACTCATACTGAGGACTCAGGAGCATTCCAGATACGAGCCGAGGGCCGGGTAGGGCATGTTAAACTCATACTGTGGGCTCGAGAGCATTCCAGATACGAGCTGAGGGCTAGGTAAGGCATACCAGACTCGTAATGTGGGCTTGGTGGCAATCCAGATGTGAGTTGTGGGACCGGAAGGCAAGCCAGACTCACACTGCGGGCCCAGGGGTAATCCAGTCTGTAAAGCTATAGAACCAATACATGTTGTTATTTGTATATGTGTTATTTGCAGTGTATCGGTATTTTGGGGGAACTCACTAAGCCTTGGGCTTACAGTTTCAGTTTTGGTTTCAGGTACCTCAGATGATCGTGGTAAGGCAAAGGTGTGATCGTAAAACTCCTCACATTTTATGAGTATGTTTCTAGGATACTCTGATATAGAACTATTTTGAAAATAAATTGGTAATAACTATTGGTTTCTAAATGTTTTAAAAAGTTTAAATTTGGCCTAATTTTTATGGATGTTACATAAATCAACTCATATATATTAAGTTTTTGATAATATTAGGTGTGACAAGGATGTTATCAAGATGTAATGTTATGACCAGATGTAATGGCTCACAAACTACAACGTCATGTATTCCAGCGTCTTACAGCTGGATCGGCTCAAAAACTGCCGGATATCATTCCTCAACATCTCGTGGTACCGGGCCTTCTTTATCTCCTCGTCCGCCACATACTGCGAAACCAGAAGTGCCCTCTCCCTGAACATAGCGGTGATCTCAGTCATCGTCTCAGTGGTCTGGCGGAGATCCTGAAACTCTTGCACCAGCTGCTGCACCTCGATCACCAGTGCAAACTCGACTCGGATCTGGCCGAGAAATCACTCCAGGTCATCGAATCAATAGCATCACCTCCCACAGCTTTCCCTGCCTCCTGCCACTAATCACAAGCCCTGTCCTTCAGGAGGCAGGATGCTAGTCTGACCTTGTCGTCCTCGGGACAATGACTGGTACGGAAGGCATTGGCAACATCAGCCAACCACATACTGCTCGCAAGAGGGCCCCTGGCGCCATGATAATATGGCGCTCCACAAGCCCGAAACTCACTGAAGGCCAGAGAGCGCGTCCCAATAAAAAACACAATCTCAGCGCGAAAAGCGCTTAATCTCTTATCAAGAATCTCCAGAATACCCTCCTCGACCGAGCCAAAAATCACAAGAGTCTGATCAAGGATGTAAGTCCCAAATCTGCTTGTGTATCAATCAGATACGTTTGATGGTGCAGAATCCCAATCAAACGGATGATGCCAGATCAAAATAGAAGAGAATAAGAAGAAGAAGAAGAAGAAGAAGAAGAAGAAGAAGAAGAAGAAGAAGAAGAAGAAGAAGAAGAAGAAGAAGAAGAAGAAGAAGAAGAAGAAGAAGAAGAAGAAGAATATCAATCTTGTATGATTTGATTAGAATGAAGTTCCTTACACAAGATTCACTTTCTCTCTCTAACACACCTTAGAATACACACACTTAAGCTCCTCTTGGCCGTACACTCTCTAACGTTCATCCACCACTCCTCACCCACCTAACATCTATTTATATGTAATTGGGTAACATGGGTCGTAAATGGGTTTATGGCCGTAAATGGGTTTACGGCCGTAAACACTTATACGACCGTAAACACAAATCTATTTACAGTCCTAGACATAAAAATACATTTTCCTAGAAAAGAAAAGTATAAACCATAATTTTATACCCAACAATCTCCCCCTTGGTTTATAGCTTTCTTTTCTAATTGACCCAACAAACTCCCCCTATAAAGGTAGCTGGTTTTTCTTGTCAATCTTCATTTGGGGTTTGGCTTCAGCTTTAATCTTCAATATCTTCATCACTTCAAGATGAACATATGAATCTTCAATAAATGACTTCATCTTGAGCAGTTGGGCTTTTCTTCAGAATTTAGCTTTGAACGCATGTTAGGTGAGAAGGATTTTTGTAGAGATTCTCGAAAAATGGCGCTTTCAGCTTGAGAATCTTAAGAGAGAATAAAAGAGTGAACTAATCTTCTAGATCACTTCAGCAGCTTCATAGATAGCAGCAGACTGATTGATGAGGCTTCAATGCAATATGTCACATAATCTTCAATTGCAGCTTCACCTAGCTTCTGGTGTTGAAATATTGAATGTTGAAAGAATAATCTTCATTTCCTGATCCTTCGAATGAGAATTCTTCGATGCTCACGGATGAAGTCTTGGCTCAGAATTCTCGATACAGTCTCCATGAGTCTCATCTACATTTGAATTCACTTTTCAAGACAAAAGAAAACTAAAAGAAAACTTAGCATAAAATATTTTTGGATTTTTCATATTTTTCGAAAAAAATAAAACAGAAACAAAAGTATTTTTGGATTTTAGATTTTTCTGAACAAGAAATAAAACAGAAATAACACTATTTTTTTGATTTTTTAATTTTCTGATTTTTTTAAATATTTTTCAATAATAATTTTTTTAATTCTCCCCCTAAATTTGTGCGCAGAGGAAAACTATGAACAAATTTAATAAAAACAAAAATATTTGGGATCAAAGTTGTCATGCAATCCAGTATCGTTTATCAGTACACGCCTGCATGTCTGGATCTGGTAAATCACCGGTATTGTGATCCACTTAAACACAAAGGATGTTGACAAATTGGATAGGTTATAAGTGACAAGACAGTGAGATCTATATTCTTAAATGGACATTTAGCTGACAACGACCAAGGATATTGTTATCTACTTAAATTAAGCAGCGAAATCTATAGACAACCTATTAAATGGTTCAATTTTAGATGTACCAGAACGTGTTTCCCACTTCCCGACATACCCCGATAATCAGGAACTTCCAAAGGACTCCTTACATTAGGTGAGTATTCAATCATTAAGAAAGAATTTAGATATAGAAGTGCATATGTTGTATCCCAGGTCAGATGTCTTCTAATCACACAGAAGGAACAACATATGACTAACATAGATAGGGGATTAAATAGGTAGTAGAGTGCATATATCGTGTCCCAGGTCGGATCTTCTGATCACGCAGAGGGGACAACATATGGCTAACAGATAGAAAGGATTTCATAGATATGGATATGCATAGAGATAGAGTTACATATGGATATTCATAGATATGGATATGCATAGAGATAGAGTTACATATGCTGCATTCCAGGTTGGATATATTCCAATCACGCAAAGGAAGCAACATATGACTGACAGATAGAAAGCAAGAAAATAATTTCCTACAAACCTATTTTATCAGAACCCCCCAGTTGTCCTATCAATACCGGAATTAAGGACATGAGTCCATACATCAAGGAAATGTTGACCCACGGTTCTAAAAAATTAACTTTTAGTATATCTCGTAGGCTCCCATGTTTATCTCACTGCTTAATCTACCCGAGCGTCGTATTCTTAGTCCAAATGAAACTATCTAAGTCAATATTGTCTAGTCATTTCATTTTTCAATCTAAGTCTAGTCCTTTTGAATCCTTTGTGCCTACCAGCACATTGAACACAGAGTCTAGACAATTCGGCTTTAGTGCATTACACGAATTTTATATTACCCTTTAGCATTAGACTTCATATCACTTCCTAAACAATACCTACTAACAAAAAACTATAAGAAAATAAAAAATTGTCTTCAAAACGAAACATTGTAAGATAAACTCAGGAGTATAGAGAAGAAAACTCAAACTGTAAGTCACCGATTGAATTTGCATCCAGAAGGTCTGAGAACAACACGCATAATCTCAAAACATATCCAAAAATTCTTCACATCGTTAAGCACAAACCCCAATGTGTGATCCCCTCCTTTCTTCCTTTCCCACAAAGGACACATACTCTTGAACAAAGTTTTGAGTGTTGTACAGTTAAGAGATGCATCCTATCATGTGCCTGGAACAACCACTACCAACAAACTGAAGTCTGATGATATGCCTCCATAGCTGCTCCAGCACAAAGCAGGATCAGTTGGTCTTTGGAACCCAGTCCATTTTGAAACTGGGTTGACCTTTGTCATTAACGCAAGGAACTCTCTCACACGACATATCTTGCTTATCACAAATAGAAGATGAAGAAATATTAGAGTCATTGGGTGATTTGGGAGATTGAACCTTTGGTACCCATCTGTAGTTGGGTTTAACCCATTTCTTTTTCGAGCAGATGGATGCCTCGGCACTTGATTTTGATCTTGAAGTCGACTGTCGAGATGACTATGATTTTTGTTTCTTCACCGACATTCCCTTCTTGACCTTGGGAGTTGGATTCTTGGCCTTGTGAGTTTTATTCTTAACCTTCTGCGCGTTCCAGTCACCATTACGCGATTGTGACCTGGAAGGGTTTCTTTTGGAGTATGTCCCCCTTGGTGCATTCTGCCAGCCTTGTGCATAGTAGGGAACGTATGCGCGATTTAAACAGTTTCGGGCAATGTGTCCAGGTGTTCCACAGTGAAAACATGTCTTTTTCTTCACTGGGAAGTTGTTTCTTCCTGCCCCTGGTGGTGTGACCTTGCCTTGTCTCTTATTGTTCCCACATGCACACATACAGCAAGCCGTCAGTTTGCTTGTTTTGGAGGCCTATATTTCCCAACAGCAGGTTTATTAGGAGTAATAGAATTAGAAACAACAGATTCAGAGTTTAAGGAGTCATTGGTTTGTTTAATATTGTTCTCTTTGTTCTCATCTTCCGCTACTTTACCTGCATAGGAAGTAGAAACATCGGTATTCTTCACCTCAACACCCTCAGTTGTCCCTGATTGTTCAGTCTTAACTGAAGCTAGAGCTGGTTCAGGGAGTGGGCCAAACTGAGCAAGTGTCTCTTCCTCGTTGGTCTCAAGGGGTGGGTTATAGTTGTCATTAAAAGGAGGTGGTACACTGTGATACCCTAACCCCTTAGCTTGATTATCTTTCAATGTTAATTGTTTTTCAATCATCGATGCAACTACCTTACTTGACACATCAAATTTCTTAAATTTGAATTCAACATCTTTATATTTTTCTTTTAATGCATCAAGTTCGGCAGTCACATCATCAAAATCTTTCTTAAGATATCTATAATGGACACACTTGTCACTGTACTTTGCCTGTAATTTTCTAAAGTCCTTAGTCTTGGCCTCTAGTTGTTCTTTTAGGGATTTTTGTGCTTTCCTAAGTTGATATCCTTCGTATTTTATGTCCTCGACTTCTCTTTTTAGCAAATCATTATGTTCACGAAGAAACTTAATCGTAGTTTCACAAGATTGAGTACATGAAATGTCATTGATCGGGACGCTTGAAGAACTCATTGTTTACCAAAAATACCCTTTGACTAAAAACTCAAAAGTCAACCTTAAAAGTCAAATTTAAAAAGTCAAACTTAAAAGTCAAACCGAAAAACTAAATTTGAAAATTTGTAAGTTAAACGAGAAAGTCAAAGTTTAAAGTCAAAGGTCAAACTTGAAAAGTCAAAGTCAAAATTTTAAGTAAAAAATGAATTTAGAAATTTAAAAATTAAAAGCTAAAATTTTGGAAGAAAATAGAATTTAAAAAATTAAAGAAATTTGAGTTTTGGGCTGAAAGTGTTAAATTTGCGAAAATAGATTCGAAATAAGAAGCAATTTCAATTAAATTGGGAAAGAAGAAACCATCCAACAAACTAGTTCAGATGGTAAGGCGTTGGTTGATGAAGTAGAAGGCGCGAGTTCGAATCCAAGCAAGCGCAAAAACTCTTCCTATTTTTTTAAATAAGCGCTGAATGACTAAGAAGAATGCTGTTGAACGAGGCTGCCGAGCCTAATCCACCTAGCCGCACACGTCCGAGCCGCAAGCCGTCAATCCGTAAACACCAGAAACCCTATCTGTAAATGCTTTTACTGCCGTAAACCCTAAAAAAAACTACGTTTTTACCCGTTTTTTGCTCCAAAACTCGTTTTTATCAAAAATTTAAAGAACACCCCCCCTCCCCCCCGAATTTTCAAAGATCTATCCAAAAACGCAAAAATCTTTTAAAAATAAGATCAAATATGCTCCAGATCTGACAAAATTGATTGATGCAATCCAAGCTCTGATACCAATTGTAAGTCCTAAATCTACTTGTGTATCAATCAGATCCGTTTGATGGTGTGGAATCCAAATCAAACGGATGATGTCAGATCAAAATAGAAGAAAAGAAGAATATATATATATATATATATATATATATATATATATATATATATATCTTGTATGATTTGATTAGAATGAAGTTCCTTACACAAGATTCACTTTCTCTCTCTAACACACCTTAGAATGCATACACTTAAGCTCCTCTTGGCCGTACACTCTCTAACGTTCATCCACCACTCCTCACCCACCTAACATCTATTTATATGTAAATGGAGAACATGGGCCGTAAATGGGTTTATGGCCGTAAATGGGTTTACGGCCGTAAACACAGATCTATTTACAGTCCTAGACATAAAATACATTTTCCTAGAAAAGCAAAGTATAAACCATAATTTTAGACCAAACAAAGGATACTACGCGTAATCTCAGATGAGATGAACTCCCTCGTCTGGTCGTCAAGCTGCCCGGCTCCAGAACATGAGCCTGATCCCTCCCCGATACCAGAACTACCCATTGGCCTGCCTCGCAATACCACCATACTAAAAATAGACCATAAAACTATCATAATAAGCATCAATTCACATATCGGGGAAATCATAACTACACAAGCTCCCTGGCTTCATTACAACCCTCCTTGAATCGAGTACGAATCATCTGCTTCCAGTTGTACGGGCCCAATACTACCTTCCACATCGGTTTGTACTTCCACATCAGTTTGTACTTTCCTCAAGAAGTGCCTTCGCTCAGCCAAGTTACTCTATAACCAACAAATCCCTTACAGCTAGGGCTCTCAGCACTAAATCTTATCCTAGGTTTTCCTAGGGCAACTATACACCACTATCTGCCATCAGCTACAGAAGGAAATCATGCTAACCATCTATAACTAGCTCACGAATACAATTACATATTACAAAGACTAGATAATTCTTCGAATGAGAGGTCTCTCCCTACAACGGTTGGACTCAAACAAGAGCTGCATAATAGAGCTAAACCTAACATTATGAAATTATTTAGTTTTCATAATATCTAACTTAGCATATTCGCTTACCAACTAGCTGAAAATAGCAAGAACTCCTAAAAGCAAAGCAAGCAGCATTCGAGCATCAAGTAAATAGAACTGAACATAACCTAATCAGGCCATCCTATCATTGACTAATCAGTACTAGCATGCAGATCTATAAGCTTATACAACAAGCATACAAAGGCATCTCTAGATACTTAGCCCTAATATAGCATGCGATTCACTATTAACAATTTATATCATATATATATATATATATATATATATATATATATATATATATATATATATATATATATATATATATATAAACATGCATGGGTATTTTGGGATAACTTGAGCTCGGATGATTGCACGCAACACACCCTTTTCTCTTTTAGAAATCCTGTTTATAAAAATGTTTTCTTTTGAGAATTTCTACCAAGTCCTTAGTTTGAGTTCTGACACACCCGAAAGTGTGCCCGAATCCCTCAAACCAAGGCTCTAATACCAACTTGTAACACCAAAAAACATGGTCCCAAAAATTTTGTTTTTAATAATGGATAAAACAATGATTCCAATAACATCCAATCACCTCAAATAAAAACCAATGTATTAATTGTCATAAAATCAGAGTAAAAAACATCAAATGCGGAATCCAATGGTGTGTGTGATCTAGTCATCCCGAGTTCTTCCCTTTGGAACCAGAAGATTTTGAAACATAAACTGAAAACTGTAAGCACAAAACTTAGTGAGTTCTCCCAGAATATCACATACCAATAATACAATAAACAAATAGTGGGCCCCGCCCGGCTTCGAACCCCGTACGACATCAGGCCCCGCCCGACATCGAGCTGAGCTCGGTAAAACATGCCTTGCCCAACATACAATAACATATATCAAAATAAGCACATATACATGCAATAATCACAGAGATATATAACATACATATATCCACCAGGCCCCGCCCGACATCGGGCAACATATAAACGCAACACATGCAAGAGTCATGGAGACAACTAGCATGCTAACAACCAAGGTTGTAAAAAACGCTCGACGTTAGCTAGTTGGTGGACTGGGTTAAAGGATTAATCGGTTAGGCGGAGATTAATCGGGGACAATTAATTGCTAACTCGTTAAATTTTCAAAAATTAAATATGACTAATATCATAACAATGTTCGTAAATACCACTAATATCTTAATAAAATAGGTTAATATGATTAATATAACATTAATTATTCCTTAAATGGTTTCTATTGAGATAGAACTTCTTTAAAGTGTTAAAATTTCATCGTTTTCTACTATTTCAGTCACTTTGTAGGCAGGGGTTAATCGTTAGACGCCCTCTAATAGGTCGGGTAGTGCCTAGGGATTAATCGGAGATTAATCGGGACCTAATCGGGATTTTTACAATACTGCTAACAACATAATATAAACATGGGCCGGCCTTGGTGCTTTCGACTCGCTAAACCCGGTAAGGAAACTCACCTCGAATGCTGAAAGATAACTGGATAAATCCCCGGCCTCGAAAATCGGCTCTACTCAACCCCCAAATAAAAACAATCCCCTTAGATATTGATCAATGTTTCCAAAACCCCTTAATGGTCAAAATTGGTCAAAGTCAAAGTCAAAGTCAAAGTCAACGCTCTGAGTTGACTCGACTAGCCGAGTTTCCCCTTTAGCCATTAGAATAGGGAAAAGTCGATCCAACTTGCCAAGTTCACCAATGAACTCGTCGAGTTCTTCACGAGACACAACCCTTAATCCATTAAATCACCATACTCGAAACTAAAAGGTCCCCTACTCAGATATGGGCTAGAATGTCCACTAGATGGGTAAAGTTTCCAACTTTACCCTGAAGAACTATCCTAATGGGTAAAGAACCCAAACCCTTAGCTTAGAAGGTTAAGGCTTAACCAATAAGAACTTATTCATCAAGACAAAGCTCCATAATACAGATATGGTCCCTAAAGGTTGCTCACACACGTAAAGTTTCCAACTTTACTCTCAAGTATGCATGGAAGAGGCTCAAAAGATTAAAAGAAGCCATAAAATGGACTTAATGCATGCATGGAGCTCTTAAGACCATAAAGTTGGCACCTTTATGCCAAAAGAGCTCACGAGGACCATAGATCTAGAAAGATAGCACTTGGGACAACCTTCAACCCCACCAATCACCCAAACATGGATAAAAGCCTCAAAACTAAGCCAAAAATAGATCCAAACAAATATTGAGCAAGGTTAGAACTTTATACCAGAAATATGCTGGAAATGAAGCGAATAATCAAGATCTTGAAGGCTCCAACTTGAATCATCACCTTGCACCAAGCTTCTCCTTCTTCCAATGGCTTCAAATACACTCTCAAAGCGCTCACAACACTCAAAAAGGCTTTAGGGTTTCGAGATTAGGGTTAGGGACTTTGGAGGCTGCAAATGAGGCCAACACCTGGGACTTAAGGTGTTTAAATAGGGTGCAAAACCCTAAAATTAGGGTTTCCTCCTGAGCGGCCAACTCGCCGAGTTGAGACTCCTCAACTCGTTGAGTTTCCTCATGAAAATTTGTGGCCAAAATAACTTCAACAAGTCAAGTTGGGGCTTCTAACTCGACGAGTTCTTTAGGAAAAATGCAATACTTGGAATAAAATCTTACGAGAAATAAGGCGTTACATGTTGACGTGGTACAAATGATATGCGACATCTTCTCGAAGATTGAAACATGTTTCGCTATTATGAATTTCACATGATAAAAATTTATTCGTTTCAGGTACGAACCCTTCAAGCGGGATGACGACGTCGTCCGGATCATACGTGCAAATCGCTCGACATTGATCTTCAATGATCATATTATGCATTATAATACATGTTAGGACTACTTTTTTAATTTTTCCTTATCCTAAAGTGGTGTAGCATATTTCACTACATGCCACGTCTGCTTGAGGACTCCAAATGCCCTCTTGATATCCTTCATCACTGATTCCCGTCTCTTTGTGAGCAACTTTGCCTTTTTACTTCAAGAAACCGAATATGCCTTCATAAGTGTAGAATAATCCGGGTATATCCCATCAAAAAGGTAGTTACGGTATTTGTACTAAAGTCCGTTTACCATGAACGTCATATCATGTGCTTTGTCGGTCCAAATATTGTTGAAAAGTGGAGACTTCCAAGAATGTTAATGTCATTGTTAGAACCCGCGACTCCAAAAAAAGAATGACATATCCATAAATCCTGAGATGCGACAACTTCTAGGATTATACTTAGTTCATCTATATCTCCTCGAGTGAATTGACCACGTCATGCATTTGGATATTTTTCCCAAGCCACATGCGTAAAATCTAGATTACTAAGCATACCCAGAAATTCATGGCTCTCTTCATGAGTCGAGTATAATCTCTGAATATAACGTGTAGTAGGTTTACGCAGATATTCATAATGAAAAACCTCATACACATACGTGCAAAACCAATCTACACGATCAATTACGGTCCTCTCGGATACTTTGAAGTATTCGTCGGATGCATCAAATGCTATATCGTATCCCAAATACCTAAGCGCAGCCGCACACTTTTGTATACTACTAAAACCCATTCTTCCTCTTACATCGGGGTTTTGTTTGAAAAAATCATAACAGGTTTCTAAAGCGTTACTAATACGTAAAAATATAGCCTTATTTAGACAGAAAAGACTTTTGAACGCGTTATCATTGTAAGGACAATTATCGGCGAAGTAATCACTTATCAATAAGTCGTGTGCGGCTTGATGATCACGATTTGATGACCGCCCTTGTACGAGCAACAAAGACTTTCTTCATCATGAATGTGTTGCACAACATTGAAGAAGGTCAGGATGAATTCCCCATCATCATCCAAGTCAAAAAAATTTTAACAATTCCAAATCCTCCATGTGTTTTTTGGTTTATAAAATGAGAGTAAAATGTGATGAAAGGTGAGACTTTTATTAGATTTACGTAGATATTGAGTTTTTCAAAAAAAAAAAATTAAAAACTTAAAAAATTGACCGTTGAACGATCAAGAAGGAGGAAACATTTTCATTGGCCGTTTACATTTGTTGTCTACAACACGAAGGAACACGACCACGACCGGTCGGGATGGTGTGCACAATCATGGTCGTGGTCCAGCTCAACCACAAATCATCTTGTGCAATGTTGTATATCATATGGTCTTTAATGGTCATTAGGGAAAAAGAAATGATAATTATTTATCCTTAATTTATGGGATAAAGCATAATTTTTGGCTATTTAAATTTAGAATGTTTAATTAGATAGGAATGAATTTGAATTTTAATTTTGGTATACGATTTATATCAAACGGTGAATTGATTTCGGAATATCAAACAAAAAATTCAAAATTCAAATTAGGGTTATATTTTGTTTTTCAGATTTTGAAGGCTAATTCAAATTGTAACAAAAGTTATTGGATGAAACTAACAAGTACGAGAAGATTAAAAAAAAAAAAGCTTAGAAGAGTGGCACATGACACATAAAAAATGCTACAAAAATGTTATGTGACAAACTTAGGATTTATTTATTAGAAGAGGTAGATTATATTTATTAGTTTGGAAACTAAACTATATAAATAAATTAAAAAATAGTTAATTTGTTTAAAATGTAAAATCAATGCTAAATTGGTAAATTAAACAAAACCTAGTGTTTGGTTAAAAGTTAACCCGTCTAACTTTGTGAGGACCATTTTGTAAGAAACCTTAGTTGGAAGGTTAGTTTGAAAGTTTTAGAAGAGACTTCCTAGCTATGAGAGTGCCTAAGCGCGGGTAGAGGAATCCGACGGCATCGGCGTCGGCGTCGGCGGACAGAGTGTCTGAGCGGGGGAAGAGGAGGCTGAGGAATGCGATGTGGATGGTCTCATTTCAACGGCCGATTGAGGAATAAGGATGGAACGTAAATGCTATATGGGTAATGAAGGGCAATGTTGCCTAAATTCCCAATTTTCTCTCCTTACTTTCTTTTCTCTTCTTTTCTTTTCTCTTCTATGCTACAACTCGAGAACTAGGCGTTAGTTAGTCGTAAAATGTTGAAAAGCTAGTCATAACACCTTCTCGTCTATACCCATTTGAATGGAAAACGAATTTGAAGAAAGGGAAAGGAAGAAGAGTTCAATGCTTGAGGTTGGATCTAGAATCGCACATGGAAGTATTATTGCTAGGAATTGATTACAGCTTAAGAAAGGTATAATCTCCCTTCATCTTATTTATAATTTCGATCTTGGTTTTGGTGACCACAAATCTAAAAATCATCCCATTAAGAATGTTTAGATGATACTTCTAATGAGTTTTAGTTAGTAGATCACTAGTATACTCTCATTCTTTTCATTCATGGCTATTTTTTTAGTGGTTTTGGGAAGCGCTTCGAAGCTACAACAATTGTGGATTCCATCTAAGTTTAACAAAGCATTGGGAAGATTTTGAAGCTTATTTAACTTTTTTGGAACTTGATTCACTTTTTTGATGTTCAAATGATTGGATCATTATACTTTAGTCACAAATGCGCATGTAATTATGTTTTGAAATGATTTGCAAACTAAATTAGAATGTCATTTGATTCAATAGAAGCAATTTCAAAACAATGTGGATGATCTATTGTAGCTTAACTTGGACTTCAGATTATCGGGTAACAATGGCATCAGGATCATTGCCAAATAAATGATAAAAACCTGGCACCTGCAATAAGAAAAAGGGAGTGGTGAATAAAAATTAAAAGGTACATAGCTATTTCTTGCATTTATCTCTAACGGTTTAACGTTTTTGCATATCAGGATTATACACATAATTTAACACGAAAATGAAATTTCACCCGTTGGATCTGTGAAGTCTGGCCAGTTTTTCAAATCGGATAAGGCTCCAATCTAAACACAAACAATGAATGGATAGTCAATGAAACCATGCTTAGAACTATATCAAGGATTCTTCTCGTATGTATAGTACCCTTTATTGTATATAAATATAATTTGTTTATTTTAAGCTTATGATTTACTTATTGTCAGATCAATGTCCATTGAAATCAAAGTAAGATGCATGACCACTAGAAAACAGAGAAAGTACCTGTTACAATAGTTCTTTGTGAACTGGCTTTTCCAGGTCTTTTGAGCTTCTCAAAATCATCCCACCACTACGTAACACGACGTTTCGTGTTCTTGGATTCGTATCTCTGATGTAAAACCAGATGACTGAAGAAGCTCTCTCGACCCAATAATACGGAGACCTTTCAACAAAAGAATACTCTGTGGAAGATGGCTTATGATTGTACCTTCTATATCTAGCTCTTTTAAGCAATCTAAACTTCCAAGTTCCTCAGGCAATTTCTCAATCCCAATACAATAGCGGAGATGGAAATCTTTTAGACATTTCATCCTACAGATGCTTATCGGGATATTCTGTAATAACTTACAGTTTATTATGATTAGCTTCTCTAAACATTCTAATCGGCCAAGATCCTCGGGTAACTTCTCAAGCAACGAACAATTATGAAGGTCGATATGTTTCATCTGTTTCAACATACAAATGCTATCTGGAAGATGTGTAATCTTTGCATGCGACAACTCTAGCTTTTCCAGCAGTTTTAATCGGCCAAACTCCTCAGGTAACTTCTCAAGCAATGAACAAGAGAACAGTTCGAGAGATTTCAGATGTTTCAACATACAAATGCTATCTGGAAGATCTTTAATCAATGTACAAAACAAAGTCAGCTCCTCTAGACGTTCTAATCCGCCAAGATCCTCGGGTAACTTCTCAAGAAACCAACAGGATATAAGTTTCAGAGATTTAAGATGTTTCAGCTTACACATGCTCTCCGGAAGATGATTAATCTTTGTAGACAAGAAAATCAGCTCCTCAAGACATTCTAACTGGCCGAGGTCCTTGGGCGCCTCTTGAATACTGCCTTCTAGTTTAAGCTTCCTTAAACGTTGTAACCCACAAATGCTTCCTGAAAATGTCTCAAGGTTTGTGCAAGCACACATACCTATAGAAATAAGCATCTCAAGATTTCTAGTCAATGAGTGGTGATCTTCCTTATAAAAATAACTAAAGCGGAAGTTTGGCAAGTCGTTGTCGGGGTGAAGTGGGCATTGTTCTAGGGACTTTGCAACAACATGTAACTCAGCTAAAGGAACAACCTCAAGTGATTCCTCCACACTACAAGAAGCATCACACTTTAGGTTAAACAAAAAATCTCTAAACCTCAAGCAACCACTTACGTCTAAGTAGATAAGCTTTTGTAGACATCTAATGGGAGTGTGAAGTTCTACCAAATTAGAACATGTATTAAGATCTAACCTCTCCAGATTTGGAGTCAACCCAAGGTCAAGGGTTCTCAACTTTGAATGACTAATTTCAAGATAGGTGAGATTTTCACATACATTAACCATGTGAAGTTCTTCCAAATAATAACAATTATTAAGATCCAAATACTTGAGATTCGGAGTCAGCTTGATGTCAAGGGTTCTTAACTTTGACCTAGAGAGTAGTAGTACTTCGAGATTTGAACAACTCGGCATGTGAAGATCTATCAAATCGAAGCATTTGTCAAGTAATAACTTCTTGAGATTCCGAGCAAAACTAAGGTCAAGGGTCCTCAACCTTGACATACTGATGTTAATAGACATGAGCTTTAAACATCCAATGGGAATATGAAGATCCTCCAAGTTGGAACATCCTCCAAGATTCAATGTCTCGAGATTTGGAGTAAGTCCAAGGTCAAGGGTCCTCAACATGGAACGACTGAGGTCAAGGTATTTGAGCTTGTTAAGAACCTAGCATAAGCAAAAACAATATGAATATTCGTTTAATACCAAAGAAATAGATGTATAACATATTTAATGAATCATGCAATAGAATGAATCAACTATATGTCTACCTTTCTTTCTCCCACTTCCCAAAGTTGTACGATTTTGCTGTCAACCATCTCAAGTGCGACAAGATTATTTGCTTGAAATGTTTCCGGTAAAGAACTAAAGGGGTAATGCTTCAAATCCAGATATCGTAAAGCATTTGGGAAGTCTGGGCTGACAATATCAAATTCCCAACACTGCAAACGATATCCCAGATCCATTGAAAGAAATCTTAGTTCCTTCATCTTTCTAAGACCTTTTATAATAATGTGCGGATTGAGCTTCCAATTGTGGAATTTTATATATCTTGTTGCTTTGGTACCCTATAATCCAAATGAAGTCACTATGAAACTTATGTCTTAACAAAAAAAATTTGTGATAGCTTTTTCTAACTTACAAATAAACTTGATCCTTACCAAATCGTTAGCCAATACATCTTCAATTTCATCACTAATCCACAATCGGCTATGTTTATAAGGCTTATCTGGATGGGCACGACGGACAATATTCCTGCCCATTTCTTCAATATGGTCGTGCATGCCCACACACAAATTATTATCAGAAATAGTTATGAGAGATTTTTGCTCAAGAACTCTTAAACCATTTCTAGCATGAAATCCACAGCTTTCAAGCGCTTTGATTGTAACCTCCTTCGGCCAACCTTTCAAAATGCATGCAACATCTAGGAATATTTCCTTGTAATCCTCCTCTAGACCAATATAGCTTAATTCTAATTTTTTCAAAGTTTCTGATAATGGAATCGTTTAAAGTCTTTCTAGGGCATCTATCCATTCAAGCTCAATTTTACCACAAAGAAACGAACCCAAAACTCTTAGCGTTAAGGGGAGACCAGCTGCATAACGTATAACTTCTCTAGATAGCTTCTCATACCCTTGAATTGGACTATCTCTACCAAATGCATACCTACTGAAGAGGCAAACTGCTTCTTTATCTGATAACAGATTGATGTCACGTATAAACTGCACACGGTGTGAAACTAGCACTTGTTCATCTCTTGTTGTGATGATAATTCTACTGCCTGGCTTAAACCAATTAGTTTCACCTGCCAATGCCTCAAGTTGGTCGATATTATCCACATCATCTAGAACAACAAGAACCTTTCTATCATGCATCATCCTCTTGATAACGTGTTTCCCATCATACACACTACTTACACTGATGCATTTATCATTTAAGACATCCCGAAGGATTTGTTTTTGCAAAGACTTCAAACCGGACAGAGAAGCATTTGAAACTTCCCTCACATTCTCCACGAAGCTTTTACCTTCAAACTGAAAGGATATTTGATCAAAAACAGCTCTTGCCAAAGTCGTCTTCCCACCACCTCCCATCCCCTTGATCCCAATCATGCGAACATCATCGATACCACTTCCTAAGGATGATACAACATCTTTGATTCGAGTCTCCATTCCTACTAATTTTTCATCAACTGTCAAACTAATGGATCGTAACTCTAGTGAAAGCTCTTCAACTATTTTTTGGATGAATTTTGCTTCATGCCTGTATATCAAAGCAGATTCAATTAGCATACTCAAAATCCAACATGCCCAACTAGTTTCAGATCTAAAAAAAATGTATTTGAAGTAATAACAGAGTCCTATAATCATATAAAATTGATATTTATTCATTCCAAATAACTGAGAATTGTAGTTTAAATTTGACAAACCAACATAAGATCCTATGGACGAGCTTCTTAAATTCAGTGTAAAAGTAGATCAGAAAGAAACAAAATTACAAGAATATTACATAGATCTGATGAAAGAATTACCCATCAGTAGTGTTCTTTAACTCCCACCCAGCAAGATCAGCAGCTTCTTTAAGAGCCTCCCTCCATTTCCCAGAAGCCTCTTCCATTTTGTGCTTGGAAAAGGCTTCTTCAACTGTCCCACTTTGTCTGCGTACTTCAGATGGCTCAACATCATAGAAGACAGGATAAGCAGTATGCTCTGTAGTCCCGTGACATTCCATTATCTTCACAAGCTCATCTAAACACCAAGAAGAAGAGGCATAGTTCTTGGAGAAAATAATGATGTAAAATCTAGACTCTTCAATCGATCTGATGAGCTCATCACTGATCCTTTTCCCTTTCTTAATTCCCTCGTCGTCCTTGTATGTGTGAATGTTTTTCTGCTGAAGAGCGTAATAAAGGTGATCCACGAAATTGGAACCAGTGTCTTCACCCCTAAAACTCAAAAACACATCATACTTAAAGCTCTTGCGAATGGATGAAGTTGAAGAATATGCCATTGAGGTATGCTTGAAGGATTCTATAAAAATCAAATCTTTGGAGAGAGTTTATGGAATATGGTTGCAAATAGACTTGGATGAGAATATGAGATGAGTTGACTTACTATCAAGAGCAGAAAGAATCTAGAAAAGGTGTGTGAACGTGATGTGTTTGTTTGGAGAACCTTTGGAATATAGTGGAGAAAACAAAGATGCTTTTTGGTTAAAAGAGAAAGGGCCATTATTACTTATTTAAACCATTTAAAAAACTAAAGAACCTTTCATCTTTCATCCACTATTTATTTTCCTTTGAAGTTTGGAGAGGACTATTATGCTTTATATGCAATTTTTTTTATGTAATTCTTTTATTCCAAAAATGATTGTTCTATATATTTCGTATACATTTCTTAATAATTAAAAAAAAAAAATAAAAAAAGTGATGCTGTCTTATTCTCCTAAAAATTGACACTGTTTTTTTCATCAATATTGTAAGTAATTTGCATTCCAAAAATATGATAGATTTCTATTATCATTAAATCCAGAATAAATATCTTATTACTTACACATATAAATATCTAATTGTTTTTAAAAGGATTAAAAAAGGTTATATTATTCTATTTTGTAGATACCTTTTAAAATTATATTTAAACAATTTGAAGTTGATATGTGAAGTTATATTAATTATTTTAATATGCATTATACTGTTTCGCAATTGTAGTTGTAGGCTTTAGCTAGCCTGCTGCAGTTCGATATATACTATCCAATGTCCCATCAACCAATAAACATTAGTCCCTTCTCAATTCTCTTTTATTTTCTTTTTTGATTGTGAGTTACTTATGTTAACTACATAAGTCTTGCCATTTACTCACAAAAAAAAGGTCTAGGAAAAGCAAATCTGTTAAATATTACATTAGATTACTTTGAAGTTTTCAACTTCACTTAAAACACACGTATACAACTCATCTAATTAATATATTTTTCTTGAGGATATTTAAATAAAGTTTTAGATGTCAAATATTACACAAAATCCCTAAAAAGACTAAATATATATTTAGACATGGAAAATCCAAAGATAGGCCCAATTTCCAAAGGGGAGATAATAGATAAGCGGGTCAAAATATTGATCAATATCTAGGATCCTATCATCCCAATTTCCAACAATTTATCATCAAATCAAGCAGATACCATATAACCAATTCTTAGGTATTGATTAATATCTTGACCTATCCTATCACCCCAATTTCCCAACAATTTATCATCACATAATATACCATATAACCAAGTACGCTACAAAATATTAGATTCCTCATTACCATACTGATGTTACCAAGTATTAACAGCACAGTTTTCCAAAGTGATTTTCAAAAAAAAAATGATAACCGATTACAAACTTTTCTGTAGGGTAAAAGCTCTTTTTTTTTTTCTTTCTAATTTTGTAAATTTGAGAGAACCAACAATCTGAAAAATGTACTATAACTTTTTCCCATAATATCGCAACTTTAACATGAAACCTATCAAAATTGTATGCACAATACATCTAAGGTTGCGATCAACAAACACACAACACATGAGATGATTCTTAACTTTTCAAACTACAATATTATTGTTAATCAGGATCCAGTTTGGGTTGATCCATGAAAAAATAGGGCAAGAGCAATAAGCTAAAATTCTATTTCAAAATACAAAGCATTAAGCTCTAAGTCTAAAAACGAAGTTACAAAGAAGACCTACAATGACTTTGCAAAGACAACTTATGTGCAGGCTTTTAGGGTTGTACATTAAATGATGAATGCAAACAACAATTTATTTTGCAGTTCAAAAAACTCTTGATAATGAGAAAGTCTCGACCTCATCATCAAAGGTATTCATGCATATTTTAAGGTGAACACATAGATTATATTGTGGATGATAAAAGATCAACCACTTCCAAATTGTAATATAATGTGGAAAATCATGCTGATACATACATGCATACATTTATACAAATATACATAAATACATAAATATCAAACAAATCTTAGATATAGCAATGTACTTTCATTTATTTATGTAGTATAGCATCCTACATTCAGTTCTTTCGATTGCAACAATGTTCCTGTTTTTTCTTATTAAAGCATTGTACTTTGAAAAAAAAAATTCTTATTAGAATATTATACTTTGAGAGCTGTACCCAAATATAGCATTGTACTTCTAGTTTTTTTTTCTTATTAAAACATTATGTTTTGAAAAATCTACCTAACTATAGCATTGTACTTTCAACCTTTTTCTTATTAGAACATTATATTTTCCAGTTATAGCAGTGTACATTTTATTTTATTTTTTCTTATTAAAACATTACACTTTGAAAAATCTACCCAATTATATCATTTTACTTTCAATTTTTTTTCCTTATTATAACATTATACTTGGATAATCTATCCAACTATAATAGATTATCCATGCATATAACCTGGTACATACATGTCACATCACATGTTATAAGAGAGACGGGATATAAAGAAATTACCAGAGTATGTGTTTAAATCATTTCTCAGCATTTCTTTACTCCAAAACTAATTAATTTAATTTAACTTTTTTTATGGGAAAACAATTGAGGATGAACCAGGTTATAACAGTATTTTTCAAATTATCTCTGACTAAAATGAAGAAAAATACACAGAACTTCAGTAATGAGGCACTCAGCTCTCCATATATACATACTAATTGGTGAAACTGTAGAAGCTCAAGATCCTGAAACAATTATGACCACCAATTATTAACAGAAATCCATGGGAATGATGAGATATAGTTTAGTTATACCTCAAGAGGAAGATCTGTACCAAATTATCAGTAGAGGATGCTGAGAACAAAGTAACATGGGTTGAGATAATAAGTAGATCCCCTACATAGATACCAGATTAATCTCAATCAACAAAACATTCACCCCAGATATCACGATGGTTGATAAAGAACAGAATCGATGCAGCTGCCTGATAGAAATCAGATATATGATCAAATCAGTTTTTTGACATGTACAAACAACAATATAAGAGCACAAAATAAAACTAGCTTTTAAAATAGTTCTGTTTGATTTGTATCTTTTTAGTTATAATCTTGATTTTGGCTAAAAAATTAATTATCATCATAATAATTTCAATATTGAAATCATGTAACATGGTGAATAAAAAAAAACACAGAAAGTACCTTTTACAATAGTTCTATTTGACTTGTTTTTTCTTAGCCACCAGAAGTTCTCAAAATCATCCCTGGAGCACGGTAGACGAGACTCGTCGTGCGGGTGTAAACCAAATAATATGCAGACCTTTCAACAAAATAATGCTATGAGGAAGATGACTTATGCTTGTACCTTTTATATCCAACTCTTCTAAACATTCCAAACGTTCAAGTTCCTCAGGCAATTTCTCAACTCGAATACAATCGCGGAGATGGAGACATGTTAGACATTTCATCTCACAGATGCTATTTGGGATATTTTTTAACAATTCACACTTCCCTAGGCTTAGCACCTCTAAACGTTCTAATTGGCCAAGATTCTGTGGTAACTTCTCAAGCAGCGAACAATGATAAAGTTTAAGATATTTCAGGCGTTTCAACATGCAAATGCTATCCGGAAGATGTTTGATATTTGTAAATGACAAATCTAGCTCCTCTAAACATCCTAATCGCCCAAGATCCTCAGGTAACTTCTCATGCAATGAGCAATCATAAATTTTGAGATATTTCAGACTTTTCAACATACAAATGCTGCCCGGAAGATGTTTAATCTCTGCTTTTGACAAATGTAGCTCCTCTAAATGTTCTAATCGGCCAAGATCGTGTGGTAGCTTTTCAAGCAGCGAACAATGATAAAGTTCAAGATATTTCAGGTGTTTCAACATGCAAATGCTATCCGGAAGATGTTTAACATTTGTACATGACAAGGCTAGCTCCTCTAAATGTTTTAATAGGCCAAGATTCTCAGGTAACTTCTCAAGAAGCAAACACAATCTAAGTTTCAGGGATTTCAGATGTTTAAACATATAAATGCTATCAGGGAGGTGTTTAATATTTGTAATCAACAAACTAAGCTCCTCCAGACATTCTAAATGGCCAATATCCTCAGGTAACCTCTCAAGAAGCCGTAAATCATTAAGTTTAAGAGATTTCAGATGTTTCAACTTAAAAATGCTATCTGGAAGATGGTTTATATTTGTTGACAACAATATTAGCTCCTCAAGAGATTCTAACTGGTCAAGGTCCTTGATCGCCTCTACAAAACTGCCTTTGAGTTCAAGCTTTCTTAAACGTTGTAAACCACAAATGCTTTGTGAAAACATCTCAAGGTTTGTGCAAGCACACATACCTACAGAAAAAAGTATCTCAAGATTTCTAGTCAATGAGGGTCGATCTTCTTTATAATCACAGTCAAACCGAAACTTTGGCAAGTTGTTGTCAGGGTGAAGTAGGCATCTTTCTATAGACTCTACAAACAGATGTAACTCTGCTAAAGGACCAACCTCAAGTGACTCATCCACACTACAAGAAGTATTATCCTCTATGTTAAACCTAAAAGATCCAAACCTCAAACAACCACTTAAGTCTCCCTGGACAAGCTTTTTTAGACATCCAATGGGAGTGTGAAGTTTTTCCAATTTACGACACTCTTTGAGATGTAACTTCTTGAGATTTGGAGTCATCCCAAGGTCAAGGGTCCTCAAATTTGAATGACTAATAATGAGTTCGGTGACCTTTTGACATTCACTGCCCATGTGAAGTTCTTCCAAACAGTAAGACTTTTTAAGATCTAACTTTTCAAGATTCGGAGTCAGTCCAATGTCAAGGGTTCTCAAACTTGAACCGGGAAGTATTAAGCATCTTAGATTTAAACATCTTCCAGGCAAGTGAAGTTTTTCCAAATATGTGCATTCAACAAGAATCAACTCTTCAAGATTTGGTGCCAACCCAAGGTCAAGGGTCCTCAACATTGAACAACTGAGGTCAAGGAATTTGAGCTTGTTAAGGACCTAAAATAAGCAGAAAGAAAAATGCATATTGGTATAATAAGAAAACGATGTATGTATAGCATTATAATGAATTATGCAAAACAATCAACCAACCATAATTTTAAGATTACTTGCTTGAAATGCTGTGGGTAAAGATCTAAAAGGGTAACTGGTCCAATGTAGATATCGTAAAGCATTTGGGAAGTCTGGACCGAGTATACCAAACTCGTAATCACTGGAACAATCTCCACTAACCGAAAGAAATCTAAGCTCCTTCATCTTTCTTAGACCTTTTATAAAAATATGCGGATTGAAGTTCTTAGAGTGGAATCGTATACATCTTGTCGCTTTAGTACCCTGCAAGCAAAAAGAAGTCACCATGAAACTTGTGTCATAATAACTATAAATGTGTTGATTTTTCCCAACATACAAGTAAACTTTATCCTTACCAAATCATTAGCCAGTATATCTTTAATTTCATCGATTTTCCACAATCGGCTATGTTTATGAGGCTTATTGGGGAGCCAACGACGAACAATATTCCTACCCATTTCTACAATATGGTCATGCATGCCTAGGTAATCATAATTAATAGTTATAAGAGATTTTTGTTGAAGAACTCTTAAACCATTTCTAGCATGAAATCCACAGCTTTTGAGCGCTTTGATAGCATCATCTTTCTGCCAACCTTTCATGATGCATGCAACATCTAGGAATATTTCCTTGTAATCCTCCTCTAGACATGTATAGCTTAATTCCAGTTTTTTCAAAGTTTCTGTTTCCGGAATCGTTTTTAGTCTTTCTAGGGCATCTATCCATTCAAGCTCATCTTTTCCACATAGAAACGAACCCAGAACCGTAATCGTCAATGGAAGACCAGCCGCATAAAGTACAACTTTTCTTGATAGCTCTTCATACCCTTGAATGGGAATATCTCTCCCAAATGCAAACCTATTGAAGAGGCAAATTGCCTCCTTATCTGATAGCAGATTGACATCATGAATGAACTTCACTCCGTGCGCTACCAGCACTTGCTCATCTCTTGTTGTAATGATAATTACACTTCCTGCCTTAAACCAGTTAGGCTCGCCTGCTAACACCTCAAGTTGGTTTATATGATCAACATCATCAAGAACAACAAGAACCTTTTTATCACGCAGCCTCCTCTTCATCATGTGTTTCCCATCAGAAACACTACTTACTCTTAAGTCTTCATTGAAGACATCTGCGATGACTTGCTTTTGTAACGACTTCAAACTGGACAAAGAAGCATTTTCCCTAACATTTTCAACAAAGCTTTTACCTTCAAACCGAAAGGATATGTGATCAAAAACAGCTCTTGCCAAAGTTGTTTTTCCACCACCTCCCATCCCCTTGATACCGATCATTCGGACATCATCACAACCAATTCCTAAAGATGGAGCAAGATTTTTGATCCGGGTCTCCATTCCTACCAACTTTTCATCAATGTTGAAACTGATTGAACGTAACTCTAGTGATATCTCTTCAACTATTCTTTTGATAAATTTAGCTTCATGCCTGTATTTTAAATAAAATTCAATTAGCTTACTCAAAATTCCATATGACCAGTCACTTTCAGATCTATAACATACAGCCCCACATGAAAAATAGCATAGTTACATAATCATATTCCATGGTTATTCTTTGGACAAGACTTAAAATTTGACAATTTAAGATGCCATGTACGAGATTTTATATCCAGGTTATATGCTAAATCAAAAAGATTCAAACAATAATATTGCAGGGAATGATCAAAGAATTACCCATCAGCAGTCTTCTTCAACTCCCATCCAGAGAGATCCGCCGATTCTTTCAGAGCCTCTCTCCATTTCCCAGCAGCTTCTTCCTTTTCATGTTTTGCAAACGCTTCCGCCACTGGCCCGCTTTGTTTGCGGACTTCTGAAGGTTCCACGTCATAGAAGACAGGGTAAGTAGTATGCTCGTTTGTCCTCTGGCACTCCATTATCTTCACAAGTTCATCCAAGCACCAGGATGAAGAGGCGTAGTTCTTGGAGAAAACAATGATGTAAAATTTGGAGTCTTCAATGGATCCGATGAGCTCATCACTGATGTTTTTCCCTTTTTTGATTTTCTCATCGTCCTTATAAGTATGGATGCTTTTGTTCTGAAGAGCATGATAAAGATGATCAATGAAGTTCGTACGAGTATCTTCGCCCCTAAAACTCAAAAATACATCGTATTTAAAGCTCTTGTCAACGGATGAAGTTGAAGAAGACGCCATTTGAAGGTATGATTGAAGGATCCTAATAACAATCAAATCTTTGTTGGCGAAGTTTATGCAAAATGACACTTGGATGCGATGAATCGAGTAAAGAAACTTGGTTTCGATAAATTACTTCTAACTTGTAAGGGAATGTGAACGGAATATGTGTGTTTGGAAAAGCTGGAATTGAGTGGAAATGAAAAGTTACTTGTTTGGTCAAGAAAAAGTCAGTAGCTTTATTTGAAAAGACAATTTCTTTTGAAAAAGATTGTATTATATGACTATGTGCTCCATACTTTTACTTATTTTATTCTATTTGTTTATGAACACATATCCAGTACTTAAATGTAATTAATTTAATTACTGTAATCGTTAGAGCTCCTGATTCCCTTTATACCCTTTATATAGATCGTTTGCTTGAAAATGTTTTGTTATGGTTTTGATTTTCAAAAGGGTGTTTGGGATTCTTTTGAAATTTGTTTATTGTTTTATTGATTTTTCAAAAGTCAGTAAGCTTTAAAAAAATGTTTGGAAAATGAGAAATTTAATTATTGTAATTGGTAGAGCTCCTGATTCCCTTTATATAGATGGTTTGCTTGAAAATGTTTTGTTATGGTTTTGATTTTTAAAAGGGTGTTTGGGATTGTTTTTGAAATTTGTTTATTTTTATTGATTTTTCAAAAGTCAGTAAGCTTTAACAAATGTTTGGAAAATGAGAAATAAAATAATATCCTATATTTTCTTCGTATCTATATTAAATAATGATAAGTATTACATTTAACAAATATGATATTTGTATCATTTAAACCGCGTGTCATTATTTATCATAAATAGAAAGATAAGTACATAGAAAATATAGTGTATTTAATTTTTCTTGGAAAATATATAAGTGGAAATGACTCATGATGGTAATGAACTATTGTTTTTGTTCACGCTTAGTTTTTTTTTGTACACTATATATCTTGTTCACACATTACCTTTTGCGACCGGGTAGTGTAGGTAACAAGAGTAATATGTTAACATTTTCAACAAGTCCGATGATATATGGTGTACAAAAAATAAGGGATTAATCGAAAGTGTTTTTTCTTTCAGAAAAAGAGAGAAAAAAATGTTCCTTCTAGACGACTTATGAGGATATTTTAGGTTTTTTTTTTTTTTGAAAAATATTGTGTAGAAAAAACTTGATCTCATTAGGTTTGTGGTTTCTTATTTGTATTTGATTATGATTATTTTTGTTTGGTGTTGATTTCTTATTTTTTTTTCTTTTTCATTTTCATTGTAACATAAACGTAAAAAGGGTAAAAGCGGCAATGGATTTTCATGGGTTGGATGGAGATTAGATCCATATTTTCTTATTTATTTATTTTATATAGAAAAATACTTCAGATGAAAGACTTTTGGAGAGAAAATAACTTAATATGGTAATATACTTTTTATTTTGTACACACTTAATCATTGAAAAAAATTATCTACGTTTGATCATTTAACTTGTTTTTTGTACACATTCAGTCCTTATAGCTGGCTACTGCCGGTTAAGCTGGGAAAAATAACTTAATAGGATAATATAATTTTCAATTTATACATATTTATCCCTCCTTGATCTTTTTGTACACATTGAGTCCTTATGACAAGTTTCTTCAGGTCTTTCTCACGACATTCTATGTGAGACAGTTATTAATGAAGTGTTTTCATACATAACTCTTCGCTCACTTATATCGGTAACATAATTCACGAATCGGTCAAGTAATGTTGTGTTGGATTAAGGTGTCTAAGCTCATAAATAAATTGGTATACTCTTGTGATTAAAAACAAAGTCTTTTTTGGGGTTGCCCTCATAACTAGAACTTGATTAGAATGATATTTTTAGAGAGATAATGATTTAGTAGATTATTATATGATTAAAAAAATAATTGGAAATTATGAAGAAATGACTTGTTAATATATTATGATTAATATATTAATTAGAAATATATACTTGGTTTGTTAATTTATTATGTGATTAATAACTTAATATGAGATCAATTGTTAAATAATTGATTTGTTAATTTATATGATTAATAAATTAATGATAAATCAATTAGAATTAGTTAATTATTTATCAGAATTAATCTTGAATTAATTTGGGATAAATTAGAATTAAACAAAGGTACAAGAGGTGAATTGTAATTGTTCATAGTTGAGCAAAGAAAGGCAATTCTAGAGGGTTCTATAGGGTGGACGGTTAGGGGGGGAGGGGAGGGGGCTTTTAGGGTTTCTGGAAGCCTCCTGAAGCTGATAAGGATAGTTGCTTTGAATAGGTAAAATCTAAATATTTTATTATTAAAATCAAGGTTTATCCTTGTGAACCCTGGCTATAAATAAGACCCCATATGTCCTTAATTTCATGGATACACTTCCCTTAAAAATGGTGAACAAAAATATACCTTTCCTCTCCTTTCTTCTCAATTGTCTTCTAGTTCTAGGGTTTGAGTGTGATCCATTAGAGACATCATCCTTTTAGTGCTAGCTTTCCAAGCTCTTCAAAGGAAGGGTTGAAGTGATTTGTTTGCTACAACAAATTAAAGGTATGTAAACCCTTAATCTTGATTTCATAATTTCAAAATTGTTAGGGTTTATGTTAGATTTTGTTATTGAAAGTATGTTGCCTTTAAAGCATAAGACATAGATCCTTTTAGGTTGCATGTGCCCTTTTTAACTGTTAAGTGTTTGAAAAACTAAGGATGCCATGTATGAGCCTTTTATATCCAGGTTATACCTAGATCAGAAAAACTCCAGAGATATGATGAAAGAATTACCCATCAACAATATTTTTCAACTCCCACCCAGCCAGACCGGTTGCTTCTTTCAAAGCCTGTCTCCATTTCCCAGCAGCCTCTCCTTTTTCATGTTTCCTAAAAGGCTTCTTCCACTACCCAAATTTGTTTGCGAACTTGAGAGGGTTCCATTTCATAGAAGATGGGGAAAGAAATATGCTCCTTCGTCCTGTGGCACCAATCCATTATCATCACAAGTTCATCCAAGCACCAAGAGGAAGAGGCATAGTTCTTGGAGGAAACAATGATGTGTGAATCTTGAGTCTTCAAAGGATCCAATGAGCTCATCACTAATTCTTTTCCCTTTTCTGATTCTCTCATCGTCCTTGTAAGTATGAATGCTTTTTTGATCTAAAGAGATTAATAAAGATGATCAATGAAGTTCGTATGAGTATCTTTTCCCCTTAAACTCACTACTAGAAAAACAGCCTTTTACGACACGCAAACCACGACACTCATTGATTTATGTTACGCAAAAGCGTGTGACATTAAAAAAGTGTCATCTCTTCAAAAATTTAAGGATTTAGGTCACGCATTATTGTGTGCCTTTAAATTAGTGTCCAAAAAAAACACGGAGGGCACCTGTAATAAAATGTGTGTCGTCTAAAGATGTCACTTTATAAATTTTAATGGAACACGCATTTTCCAACCTTTAATAGCTAAGCGGTAAACGAAATCCCAAAAATTAGAAAACCCCGCCTTGTTCTCATCTTCCTTCGTTTCTACTTTTCTCTTTTCCATGGTTTGGCTTAAAGAAGCTCTGTGAATTCCATGAGTTATCGCTATGAAGTATGGAATGCAAAGCTTGATTCTCCTTCTTAGTAGGTAGCGGGAGGTCTTTTATTTTCTTTTAAAATCCTGATTCTCTTATTTTTCTATCGACTTAGTACGTGCTAGGGTTTTTGGTGGTGATGCCTCAGGCGTTCTTCACACCCCAAATCGAAAAAAACCCTAAATAGGGTTTTACCCTTATCTTTACTTCTCTTCCAGTTTTCTGATGCCTATCAACCCTTTCCCGAAAACACACCGCATCAATCTCCCTATTGTCTTCCTTCTCTCATACTCCTCTTAGAAACAGAAACTGATTCCAAAAGCGATTCATATCTCTTGCAGGTTTATTGAACTAGATGAAGGCAAGCTTATTGAGATTTTCGGTCCAGAATACCAAAGAGATATTAAGAATAGAGAAGCATGTCTTTTCCCAAAATAAAGATCTCCAGGATCGATCTGGAATGGGCTTCATGGTGGTGTTACTTCTAATTAGAAACATACATCCTTCAATGTTCATTAAATTCTGGTTACTCGATCTCTTTCTCTCCTTTCAATTTGTGATTGGAGGTGTGTTGTCAGAGACTAGATTTTGGACTACAAGAAAGGTTAGTGGTTGCTTGCTTGCTGAAACCTGTATGATTTGGTTTATATGTAACAAAAAATTTATGTTTACCAATGAAGCGTACAAGTTGCTAGATGTGAATAATACAAGTAGCAACATAAAAGCAAAACAAAGGGTGGTGTTGAAAAGTGACATAATTTTCAATGTGAAACCTTTATCTAATGGTCAGGTATGTATCTCTCCATATAATACATTCAACTCATGTGTCCACTTTTTGAATATTTTGAAAGAAATTTAGGTTTTGGAGCCAATTAAACTTGTTTTTGTTTCAGTCAAACAACGTTACATTTAACTTGACACTAGTGATGATTCACCAGGTATCTTCATGTTCATCTTAATTTGATGATGCTTTTTTTCTTCTCTATTATTAATACATGAAAATGTTTCCAATATTTTTGCTGAAAAACCAACAGTGAGACGGACATGTCTTCTGATTCACCTATCAAGAAAGAAACATTCTTATTTTTCATGTTAAATTATCACTAATATGCATTGATGGTTTGTATTGTACAACTCACAAAACAAAAATTAAACTTACCTCCATGATGTATTTGAAACAACATTATTTTCCCTCAATTTGCTTTTGGTCTATGATTTCATTAATATAATCTGAACAATACATAAGTAGAACCAGAAAGAAGAGCAACTTGTGTAGAGGGAATGACTGGGTAGAGGTCACTGGAGCTGTCACACCTAAGCAGAAGCTGGCGAGTTTTGAGATCCTTCACAGAAAAAACACACGAATCAAATTCAATAGAAACAAGATTATCAGTTGTAAAACGACGAACAGATATGAGGTTTTTGATAATATTAGGTGTGACTAATACATTACGAAGATGCAAGGGACGATGCAAGGAGTTTAATTGGGTATGGTCAGATTGATGAATATGTATGGAAGAACCATTGCCAACAAGAACGTGATTTATATGTCAGTTTTTGCCAAAAGTAGTGACTTTACCTGTGTCCAAGGGAAGATGAGTGGTAGCTCCTGTGTCCATGTACCACTGAGTATCTAAGCCATCATTTATGTGCATCGAGTTCAAGGCTTGTGTGATATCTGTAGGCTCATCCGGGGTTAGCGGGGGAAACCATTGAGCTGGAGGAACAAGATTTTGATGTGGAGGGGCAGCAAAGAAAGCTGCTTCAGGGGGGCGTTGAGTTGGTAAACCCGAGTTGGGAGCAGTACCGAGGACTCCAGGCTGCTGGTTTCTCATCGGTTGGTAACTAGTAGAAGTCGGTCGAGTGAGCTGTTGCCAGGAAGGATATAACCAGGTGTAGGGATTCCACGGGATCGGGTATGGAGGCCATGGGAAACCCGATGGCAGCGATGGTATTGTGGTGGTGGTTCCGGATGGGCGACGATTATCAGTTGAGTGGGAGCCACCGCGACGTGGCTGTGAAGAGCGACGACCACCCCGGTTGTTTTGAGAGAAGGCCCTATTGCGTGAGTTTGAGGGGCTGGGATTTCCAGCATGAAGAGCTTGAGGTGACGATGCATGATCCATATGGAGAGGTTGGGTAGGTCGATTTCGACTCATGGTTCACTCCTCCAAGGTAAGAATCGAACTGCATTTTAGAAAAGATGGAAGCGGGTCTTGATGGCGCAAGACGGTGGCAATGTTGTCAAACTTTGGTGACAATCCATTAATGAGATATGTAACCAATGTTTGTTCAGACACCGGTGATCCTATGTTTGTGAGTAAATCTGATATCACCTTCATTCTTTCACAATAATTAGAGATGGAGAGATCGCCTAGAGTTAGGGTTCGAAGTTCTTGATCAAGCTCAATTGCTCTAGTTTGTTTGTTGTCTCTAAAAAGCGTTTCAAGATCAGTCCAGACCGTATGAGCAGTAGCACCTGGTTTGAGGATCATGTTGAGAAGACTTTGAGTGACAGTTCCATAGATACACACCTTGACGAGATCGTCAAGATTGGACCAGCAACATCGTTGGCATCTACGGGTTTCGAAGTGCCTGTGAGATGACCTTTAACTCCAAAACTGTTGGAGTGGGTCTGGAAGAGTTCTTTCCAAGCATCATAATTCAGCTTGTGAAGATCCAGAATCAGTGGAATGTAGACTTTAATGTTGGTTACACCAAAAGATTTGGTGTTCTCGGATGATTCAGACATTCTGGAGGTAGATTAGAGAGGAACGATTGAAAGAGGGGAGAAGCAGAGCACAGAATTGCCGAGAGCAAGAAAAGGCGGCAATAGGTTTAGAGAAAAAACCGGGATACCATGAAACAACGTTATTTTCCCTCAATTTGCTTTTGGTCTATGATTTCATTAATATAATCTGAATAATACATAGTGGGCTACAATACAATGGACTAGGTTAAAATACAAATACAATGCTTGGGCCTAAGGTAATATACATACATACATGCTACGCTAATAGTATTAAGGCAGCAGGAATATCGAGCACCCTAAATTTCGGGCAACACTGATTATGTAAGTCGCATTCAACTTCTTTTCCTCATCTATATATGAACACCAGATTAAAAAAAAAAAAGATGACAATTTTCTAATCTTAAAAAAAAATAGAAATTATATCTATAAATTCCAATTACTTTTTAGGAGGTTGGAGGTAACCATGCTCAGAGTGTTGGGTTTTCTAATGATGGATTTACCACCACAGCCACTTTGAGGAAATTGCATCTCATATGGGTTTTCTGCAAATGCATATTGAAGTATACAGATACCCTGCTTGGTAAATCTATCACCAAACTCTTTTATCATAACTTTCACCTTATTATTATTTATTTTCTTTCTTTTTTAGTTTTATTTATGTTGTGTGTGTTAGTCAATGGTTGACCAAGTATTCAGAAGGGTAAAAGCACATGGGTGACTGGAACGTTGGAATAGGGACGTTGCTAATTTTTCTCTTTTTCTGTTAAGTAGCTTTATTTATTAGTTTTGATTCAGCAAGTCATTAATCAGTCGAAAATTCTGTACAACAACTCAATCATTAGGTTGCTATTAATCATTCAATAAAGGTTAATCATTCGGCTGCATATTCTTCCTGTTTTGCCCATGTTTTGCATTTTTTTGTTGTTTCATTGGCTTGATCACCAACATTTGGTATCAAAGCTTTACAGATCCTGATCAATTGTATGCCCAAGTACCCTCGATTTAACAAGATGACAGCCCCATCATCATCCAATCAGTCCAAGGACAGCCCCTTCACCCTACAGTGCCCAATGTTAACCTCACTAAATTACAACACCTGGTCAATTAAGATGGAAGCCATCATGGATGCCCATGGGTTATGGGATGCCATAGAGCCACCAACCGGAGTGGTTGTGGATGAGAAGAAGAGCAAGCAGGATCGAGCTTTCATCTTCCAATCTATACCAGAGGAGATTCTTGCACAGGCAGCCAAGAAGAAGACAGCCAAGGAGGTTTGGGACTCTCTAAAGTCACGGTATGTGGGTGCAGAGAGGGTCCAAAAGGCAAGGTTGCGGGTACTAAAGAGTGAATTCGAAGCACTCCAAATAAAGGAAACAGAAACCATAGATGAGTATGCAGGAAAAATCTCAGCTATGATTTCTAAATTTGGGAGTGCAGGGGCAATATTGGAAGATGAAGAGTTGGTAAGAAAGTTGTTTGATACCGTCCCAGAAAAGTTTATAAACCTGGTGGCATCAATTGAGCAAAGTTGTGACATGGAATCAATGCCATTTGAAGAAGCAATTGGGAATTTGAAGGCTTATGAAGACCGACTCCGGCTCCGGAAGGCAAGCACACAGGCAGATAATGCCCTGCTACTTGCCAAGGCAGAAGGCACATCAACCCACTGGAGTCCAAGCAAGCCAAACACACCAGGTGGTCGAGGGAGGGGTGGAAACAATAATCGGGGAGGAAGAGGCAGCTCACGAGGGCGAGGTTCGACTCGTGGTAGAGGTGGGCGCTGGGGTGGCGACTCATGACAGGAAGCTAACAACTCTAATAAGAAGTCTCGTGAAAAGAGTAACATAAGGTGCTTTGAGTGCCAAGAACTTGGCCACTTTGCATTTGAATGCAAGGCAAAGAAGTAGCAGGACCAGGAGGTGAATCTGGTTGCAGATGAAGAAGGTCCTGCCCTTCTACTAACTGTGTGTGGGGAAGAAACATCAAGCATGGTGCTCCTGAATGAAGAAAAAGTGTACCCAAGTCAGCTAAGAGAAAGTGAAGATGAGAACATGTGGTATTTGGATAATGGAGCTAGTAATCACATGACTGGCTCCAAATCCTTATTTGCAGAACTCAATGAAAATGTAATGGGACAAGTCCGGTTCGGAGATGGGTCCAAGGTCCAAATCAAAGGAAAGGGCACGCTGCTGTTTGACTGTAAGAATGGTGATCAATTCATAATTCCTGAGGTTTACTACATACCAGCTCTTCACAGCAACATCATAAGCTTGGGTCAGATGACAGAGGAAGGTTATGACATAGGAATGAAAAGGGAGTTCTTGCGTATGTATGATGAAGAAGGTTGTTTGATTATGAAAGTACAGAGATCGAAAAACAGACTTTATAAGATAAAGCTAACACCTGGAAGACCCGTATGCTTAAGCATGAGCATAGATGATGACTCATGGCGGTGGCATGCACGTATGGGCCACATGAATTTCATAACCCTTGAAGAAATGGCACATAAAGAAATGGTGACAGGTATGCCTCGGGTTGCTCACCCATCCCAAGTATGCGAGGGATGTGTTATATCCAAGCAATCAAGACAAAGTTTTCCATAGGAGACCCTGTGGAGAGCCAAGGACCCACTTCAGTTGCTACATGCGGACTTGTGCGGTCCAATTTCACCAGCGACCAAGGGAGGGAACCAATACATCTTCTTAATCGTGGATGATTACTCACGATACATGTGGATGTACCTGATCAATACCAAAGATGAAGCATTGGGTATGTTCCAGAAGTTCAAATTACAAGTCGAGAAGGAAAACAACCATAAAGTCAAAATGTTAAGAACTGACCATGGAGGTGAATTCAATTCGAACAAATTCCAGGCTTTTTGTGAGTAGACAGGAATCAGGTGCCAATTGACAACACCACACACCCCACAACAAAATGGGGTTGTGGAACGTCGAAATAGAACGATTCTAGATATGACAAGAGCGCTACTCAAGGCTATGTATTTACCAGATCAATTTTGGGGTGAAGCGGTGAGGCATTTTGTGTACTTGTTAAACGGAACGAGCACAAAAGGACTCAAGAATATAACACCATACGAAGCTTGGAAGAAATCAAAGCCCTCAATCACACATTTGAAGATCTTTGGACGTGTAGGATATGTGAAAAAGTTGCGAGGTTTGAGTAAATTGATTGATCAAAGTAAAGCGATGGTTTATCTTGGAACAGAAGAAGGGACGAAGGGATATCGAATGTATGACCCCACTGATCAACGTATTGTAATTACCAGGGATGTGGTATTCGACGAGACAAGAAAATGGGCTTGGAAGAAAGAACTTATGGGAGAGCCTCTTACCACGCCGTTTTGGACCAATGTTGTTGTCAATATGACAGCCCAACCACAGCAGGCACAAAACCTTGAGTCAACAGGTGAAGAAACGGAACAACACTTCACACCGTCAAACAACGAGTACTATGGAGACAATGCAAGATACAACTCGCAAACAGAAGGGTCGCCCTGGTTGCATACACCTGGAGTCGGCTCTCAATCAAACTCCCCAACTCAATCTTCAAGAAACCAAGATGGAGATCAGTTAGTAGCTTCCTTCGATGACACTCCAGCAAGGGGATTTCGATCCCTAAATGATGTCTATGAGAACACAAGAAGGTTAGATGAAGCTGAGATACAGGAATTGTATGAAGAAAATCAAGAACTATTGTTGGTTGATGATGAACCCACATCTTATGAAAAGGCATCGGCTGAAAGGAATTGGAAGCAAGCCATGGAATCATAATTGCAATCAATTGAAAGAAATAACACTTGGACTTTGACCAAATTGCCCCCAAATCATAAGGCAATAGGGATAAAATGGGTGTTCAAGCTAAAGAGGGACGCAGCCGGTAACGTGGTCAAACACAAGGCGCGACTGGTTGCTAAAGGTTACGTCCAAGAAAAGGGCATTGACTTTAAAGAAGCTTTTTCACCAATGGCCCGCTTGGAGACCATAAGACTAATTTTGGCGCTAGCAACGGGAGAGAACTGGCTTGTGCATCACCTGGATGTTAAGTCCGCGTTCCTACATAGAGACCTAAAAGAAGAAGTCTATGTATATCAACCAACTAGATTCTTAGTCAAAGGGAAAGAAACCTTGGTGTATCGTCTCCACAAGGCACTCTACGGGCTACGATAGGCACCAAGAGCTTGGAACGTGAAATTAAACCAATCACTTAAAAGGCTTGGTTTCACCAGATGTGCTCAAGAACAAGCTGTCTACAAGGTACACAAACCTAACTTGTCCCTCATCGTGGGTGTCTATGTAGATGACCTTATAGTCACTGGATCAAGTGAGAAAGTAATTCTGGAGTTCAAAAGGAGAATGAAATAGATGTTTGACATGAGTGATCTGGGATTATTATCTTATTACCTGGGAATAAAAGTGACTCAGAGTAAAGAAGGAATAATGCTCTCACAAAAGGGCTATGCAGAAAAAATATTGAAGGTGGCAGGTATGGAAGAATGCAACAGCTCACAGTACCCGATCGAACCCAAACTTTAATTGACCAAAGATGAAAAAGGAGAACCTGTAAATGCAACAAATTATAGGAGACTGGTTGGAGCTTAAGGTACTTGGTTCACACAAGACCTGACATAAGCTACATCATTGGGGTTGTGAGCAGGTATATGCAAGATCCCAAGCAAAGCCACTATGCAGCTGTAAAACACATCCTCAGATATGTGAAGGGACAACTGAACATGGGCTGATGTATCGAAAGGGCGGTGATGGCAAGCTCATTGGCTATAGTGACAATAGCTATAACAATGATCGCGAGGATGGAAGAGGAACCACAAGAGTGGCCTACTATTACTCAGGGAATTTAATCACATGGACCTCACAAAAATAGAAAACTGTGGCCTTAAGTTCGTGTGAGGCAGAGTATATGGCTGCAACCGCAGTTGCTTGTCAAGGTCTTTGGCTAAGAAACTTGTTCAGCGACCTGGTTGGAAGGAAATCTCAAAAGGTGAAGTTGTTCATCGATAATCAATCCACTATTGCCCTCATAAAAAACCCAGTCTTCCATGGGAGGAGTAAGCATATAGATACTAAGTATCACTTCATCCGGATGTGTGTTGAAAGAGAGCAGATCCATGTGGAGCATGTAAGTGGTGATCAACAAAAGGCTGATGTGTTGACCAAGGCAATGCCTCGAGTAAAATTTGCTGAGATGAAAGCACTCATTGGTGTGGAAGGCCTGAAGCTCAAGAAAGTCAACATTGAGGGGGAGAAATGTTAGTCAATGGTTGACCAAGTATTCAGGAGGGTAAAAGCATGTGGGTGACTGGAACGTTGGAGTAGGGACGTTGCTAATTTTTCTCTTTTTCTGTTAAGTAGATTTATTTATTAGTTTTGATTCAGCATGTCATTAATCAGTCGAAAATTCTGTACAACAACTCAATCATTAGGTTGCTATTAATCATTCAATAAAGGTTAATCATTCGGCTGCATATTCTTCCTGTTTTGCCCCTGTTTTACATTTTTTTGTTGTTTCATTGGCTTGATCACCAACAGTATGGTATGATATTTAACAAGAGTGATGTGATTGAAATTGAGACTTGGGTTCAAGGTGATGGAAGAATGGGGCTAGACGCGATTGGATTCTCAAAGTCTATTCCAATGGTGAGATCATTGCAAGGGCTACAAGGTGTGTGTCTGTGTGTATTAAATTTCTTTCTTCGCTACCTCCTTTGTTTGTTTCTTTATTAGCTAAATGATTAACATCTGTAGCAAATAGGTGATGATGAATGAGGATAGTAGAAGAATGCATAAAGTTGGTGATGATGTCAAAGGATAATACTTAGTTTTTTGCCCCAGGACACTCGAGTATCAAAGCCTTCATTTTTGCGATTATTTAAGTTAAAATATATAAAATTGTTGTTACAGTTTTGACTTTTTGGATTCCACTCCAGATTAAAATTTCATGAAGAGAATAATAACAGTCTGAAGAAAATAGCAAAACTTGAAGATCTTGCTGAGTATTCAAGACTAGGACTTGTTGTAATTTATAAGCTCTATTCTTGTGGTGACTATACATACACTATTTTATATTTGAACATTAGATCCAATATTGATATGAACAAACATGCTAGAAATGTTACCTACATTGATTGGATGGGCTCTTGAGGTTAGTAATTTCGTATCAACTTGAAACAATATTTGCAATTTGTTCATAGGGACATAAAAGCCCTTAAGTTTTCACAAAAATGTCGGTTTTACCCTTGGACGTGTTTTATGTCCAGTAAAGCCCGAAGTTTTGTTTAATTTGTTCATCTTTACCCTTGTAGCCGGTTTCCAGGTAACCTACCAGTTACCTAATGCCATTAAAGCGCTTGGATTTTCAAAAATGTTCGGATTTACCCTTAAGTTTTTCAAAAATGTTCGGATTTACTCTTACATTGATTGATTGATTGATTGATTGATGTTGTTATTATTATTATTATTATTATTATTATTATTATTATTATTATTATTATTATTATTATTATTACATTTTTAATTGTATAAAAATATTTTATACATACATTTTTAAATGTATAAAAATAATTTATACACACATTTTTAAATGTATAAAAATATTTTTACTAATATAAATATATTTTTAAAAATATATGTACTTGTATTTAGTATTTATATACATTTGAAAACCCTAAATCTTCATCTATAATTGTTGAATTGAACAGAAAATGCTTGATAAAGTAAAAAAAACAGTCAATGACTGATTTTGCAAAAACAAATGCTTCAGATCAATATAAAAATTGATGCATTTCGTGATCTTTTTGTGAACTTACAACAATCATAAATGAAGTTTACACTCATATTTGACATTTCGTTATCAATTTTTGAGATAAAAACAGTTAATAAATGATTTTAAGTTGATAATACTTAATTTTTACAATGATCAAGTGTTTTTGTTGAGGTTTTTTCAAATTATATTATGTATATTTTCCATTTACGAGTGTTATTTGTTGTCATTTATTGTTATCTACTCACTATTAACCTAATATAGTTGAATAATTGAGGTTTTTTCAAATTTTATACTAAATCTTATCTGTAATCGAGTGATTTTATTGAGGTTTTCTAAATACGAGCGTTTTATAATTGTTACGTTATGTTTTTAATTAATGAATATTTATTTTACTTATCTATTTAGAATGATGTTTGATAATAAATACATATTTATACTTGGTAATATGTACAAATACATATAATTATATCTTTTATATAATCTAAACCATATAAATACATATTTTTATATTTATATGTATATAATATATTTTCATATGAAATAAATATATATATATACATACATATATATATATATATATATATATATATATATATATATACTTATACCTACAAAATACAAATAAATACATTTTTAATCTATAAATACATTTCTATAGGAATACATGGGCTTTCAAATGTATATATAAATATTAAATACAAGTATATATATTTTTAAAAATATATTTATATTAGTAAAAATATTTTTATACATTTAAAAATGTGTGTATAAAATACTTTTATACATTTAAAAATGTATTTAAAATAATAATAATAATAATAATATAATAATAATAATAATAATAATAATAATAATAATAATAATGTATTAAAAACGTATTAAATATTTTTATACATTTAAAAATGTATGTATAAAATATTTTTTATACAATTAAAAATGTATTAATAATAATAATAATAATAATAATAATAATAATAATAATAATAATAATAATAATAATAATAATAATAATAATCAAAATAACAATCAAGGTAAGGGTAAATTTGAACATTTTTGAAAAACTTAAGGGTAAATCCGAACATTTTTGAAAATTCAAGGGCTTTACTGGCATTAGGTAACTTAGGTAACCGGTAGGTTACCTGGAAACCGACTACAAAGGGTAAAAATGAACAAATTAAACAAAACTTCGGGCTTTATTAGACATAAAACACGTCCAAGGGTAAAACCGACAATTTTGTGAAAACTTAAGGGCTTTTATGTCATTTTCCCTTTGTTCATATTTTGGTGAATCTTGATGCGTTCTTTTTCTTTTTCTTGCAAAAGAGCATTCCACCAGAAATCATTGACACCCATGAACTGGAATGACATAGTTGATTCGCTTTATATTTTTGTTTCCTCATTAATGCAATTGATGCCTCATTAACAATGTAATTTTGTTGATTTTCTTGGTTTGTTTAATGTTGCTGGAGTACTGATTAATATTGTGGAAAAGAGGATTGGAATATAGTACAGTTAATAATGTGTATTATATGTGGAATAAAATGTGTATTATATGTTGAAGTATTGTACAGATAGAGTACGGTTGTTTAACCGTACTCTATGATGGCCCTAATCTAATACACCCCCATATAATACGGGATGCTATCCGGTACTCTATTTTAGTAAACAACCGTATTCTATTTATGTTTTTCTTGTAGTTATATATATAATACTCAAATTTGTCACTGGAGGAGAGCTTTTTGATAGAACTGTAAGCTCTACTTTTTTTTTTTATAAAAGTACTATTTGATATATAAAATACCTAAACTACCCTCGTGGCCATTCCATTGATTGACATGTTCACAAACGAAAGCTCCCAGAGAAGGAAGCCAGGGGATACTTTCAACAGCTTATTGATGCAGTTCCCATTGTCATTCCAAGGGTGTACATCATAGGGATTTAAAGGTAAGAGACACAAAGTTGCAAGAACAATCAGATCATTTATGGTGTAATGATTTATATATTAAATGTTTTATTTCCTACTAACAGTGCTCTTGTAATATACATATAGCCTGAAAATCACCTTCTTGATTCCAAAGAAAGGCTAAAAGTTTCAGATTTTGGACTCAGTGCACTCCCACAAGAAGTAAGCATATAATTATTTTCCAAATTTTTTTCACAGTATTTATATTTCTTCTCTAGCATAAAACTATTTTCCAGGGTGTTTAACTTTTATATACCACTTGTGGAACCCCAAATTACATTGCACCAGAGGTTCGCCAAAACAATATCAAATTTTAATTAGCAATTTTCTTCTAATTCATATGCTTTAGCCATGGTTGACTTTTAGGTTTTAAGAAAACGTGGATACGATGGTGGAGCTGCTGATATCTGGTCATGTGGAGTCATCCTGTATGTCCTTTTGATCGGATATCTTCCATTTGAGGAGTCAGATCTTCCAACTTTGTGTCCTGTTGACCAGATATCTTCCATTTGAGGAGTCAGATCTTCCAACTTTGTATAAAAACATTAAATATCAAAAACTTTTATTAACATGATTATTTTATAAAATGGTTTTATATTCAGTTTTTAAGATCTTCAACTACTCACACACAGATCAGTGCTGCTGAATTTTCATACCCTTTCTAGTTCCCGAATCATTGAAGGAAACCATCCCCTGCCCTCTTGGTCTGATGAAGGAAAAATTGAACTCATAGATTTGAAGGTATTTTTATAGTTATTGATGTGCTAAATAAATAGAAAATTTGATTTTTTTACCTTTATATGTTTTTAAGGTTAATTTTATATTTTTTTTATGTTCGTTACACATATAAAGGAGGGAATTGAGATTGCAGCCAAAGATGATGATGCTTTGTTGCTGTTTAGTGGTGGAGAGAGTCGTAAAGATGCAAGACCACGAAGTGAGGCACAAAGTTATTGGATAGTTGTTGACTCAAAAGGATGGTTTGATGAGCTTTTATAGTTTTTTTTGTTTTTTTATTGCATTGTCTATTATTATAGTTGTTGACTCAAAAGGATTCATCAATTTGTTTTTGTTTTTATTGCACAAATGTATTGGATAGTTGCTGACACAAACAAAAATTATAAGAAAATTCAGTTGTTTGTGTAAATCATGTGAATAGGTTGGTGATGTTGTACTCTTTAAGGATGAAACAGTGACGGACAATGAGTTTCAAATGGTTGGATCCGATATCTTTACGATTCTACCCCTGATAAGTTGCTTTTCCTTAGGTAGGATATAATGTTGTGACACCACATCGGCGGGAAATCAGAAAGGTAAGCATATTATCTGAAGGATCATCATTAGTTCTTTATTTCATTTTTTTACAATATAAACAATTCTTTATAAATTATAATACTAATACTTTAAATTTCATGTATTTAGGTGTGAGGCTATACATTTAACATAAATTCGGTGGTGGTCTGATCAAATTAGTTAGTCAACTTGTTATATTTGCTACGCTTTTGGACCAAATTAGCATTTTTCATAGCTAGTCAACTTGTTATATCTTATGTTGATCTAATCAAATTAGTTAATAACAAATTTATATAACAACTCTATCAGGTAGCTAAACTTGATTGTGTGATTAATAAAAGTTTTTTTTTTTGTTTCAGCTAATGTTCAATTCATTACTTGCCATCCACGCCCGGTGGACAACAATCCAGTAAACCAGGTGGAAAACCAATGATATGGAGGACTTTTTTTGACATGGTATCTGAAACAAGAAGGTGCCCCTTAATATCAATGTAGTATTAGGTTATATAGTTAGGGCAAACCTCTTGATAACAATGTACAATCAGATATCCTTAATACCAATGAATTACAATTTTTGACATGATGTTATTAGATGAAATTTATTGTTTTGGTATATATTTGTTTCCATATTTTTTATTATGCGTAAATGAGTATCGTAAAGACGCGTCGTAAATGTATATCGTAAATGGTTGTTGAAGTTTATGACACACAAATGTGTGTCATCTTCATTTATGATAGGGGCTTTAATGATATGCAATGCGTGTCCTAAACGCTTGTCATAAAGTTATGACACGCAAATGTGTGTCATCTTCCTTTATGACAGGGCCTTCCTTGACACGCAATGCGTGTCGTAAATGCATTTCGTAAATGCGAGTCATAAATGTGCGTCGTAAATGCGCGTCGTCTGTAGACGACGCACAAAAGCGTGTCGTGTCTCGTTATGACAGGGCTTGACACACATTTGCACGTCGTCTGAGCGATTTACAACACACATTGCGCATTGTAAAAGGCTGTTTTTCTAGTAGTGACTCAAAAACACATCATATTAAAGCTCTTGTGAATGGATGAAGTTGAAGAAGACGCCATTGAAATGAAGGATCTTTCCTATAAAATAAAATCTTTGTTGGGAAAAGTTTGTGCCAAATGATTGTGAAGAAATTTGGATGAGATGAATGGGGATGATCATTGTAAGAGTGTATATTAAGAAGATAACGAATAATATGAGAAGGTGATGGGTGTAGTTGGAAAACTTTTGAAATTAGGTGGAGAAAGTCAAACCACTTTTTTACTCAATGAGCTCAAGAATTTACTTATCTGAATAATTTAGAAATCAGTGAACATTTATGTTAGAATAGTGTCCAAGGTCATTAACTATTGGTAATATTTCTAATAATAGCAGGGTCCTTTTGGGTTGCCCTCAAGACCCAAATTGAGTAGAATAAATAAAGAAGAAATTAGTATATTAATTATTATGGTTAATAATTAATTAGAAACTAATTGGAAATATATTTTGGGAATTAATTAACAGTTTAATTAATTAAAGGGTTGAATGTTCATTAATCGATAGTTGGTTAATCAGGAATGTTCCAGAACCTTTATGGCATTAGAGTTGGATGAAAATCACTTCATCCTACATGGGAAATGAGTGAAATTTCGTGGTTAGGCCTCCATCCCACATGGGAAGGAGTACTAAACCCTATGAGGCACCCAAGGCTATAAATAGGGCCTTAGGGATTCATTCCTCCTTGCACCTTGGCTTGAAGTTTCGCCAACCCTTCTTCCTCCCCCTCTTAGGGACGATTTCTAAGCTCTTTGGGTTTGTGAAATTGACCCTTCTCCTAGTTATTTTATTCCACTCTTTGGTGTCATTGGGTGTGATACCATTAGAGGGATTCTGGTTTGGATCAATTCATCCAAGCAACTTCATGGAGGTTCAAGATCTTAAGCATGGAGATCAAGGGATACATTAGAGGTATGTTTTCTTACTTATGTTTTAGTTTTCTAGGGTTGATGTAATTAGCATGAAGCTATAGATCCATAGGATGCATGTACACTTAGGTATATCGTTGTTTCGATTTTTCCGCTACCTAGTTTTAGAGTGTATTTGATGCGTAGAAAACCTAACAATTTCTACTTACATGAGTCTTTCACTTATTTGAACAATTTATTTGGGTTATATATTAAGGAATAATAGTTGCGAAAAATATTTACCATATATACCATTTCTTTTGGAAAAACAAAGAGAAGTGTAGAAGAAGATGAGTTTCAAGAATATTATTTCAGTGGATTCCAAGTGTATTTATTTTGCTACATATGAATTCTCAGGTGTGTTTGGATGTGCGATTTCAAATAGAAGATTAAAATTGTTTTTTTAGTATCTTGATTATGTTGACATTATTGGCATTGTTCCATCATCCATGTGTTTGGGGTGTTTCTAAGAACCTTACTGCCATGAGGTACAAGAGCTTGAGAGCTTGACAGGCCAGCCTAGGTGATGGCGCATGAACTTTGGCCCATAAAGGGCCCGAAAATGATAATGTTGTATGATTATGTGGTTACTTCTTAAGAAATGGATAAACAGTCGTCTACAACACTGGGCATGGATAGAGAGGGAAGAATCGTTTCAGGAATCAATTTTTGCTTCATTGAAACTCAATGAAAATCAAAAAGCGGCAGCGGTCCATTAGGATTTATGTCGTCCAAATCGAAGGTCTCAACCTTTAGAAATCAGTGACTTCTGTATTAGAAAGGTTGCATCATGCCGAAAAATTTTACATCACTATCACAATCAGTCATAAGTATGAATTCAATTTTTTGATTTGATTTATTTTTCATCTCTATTTTATATATAGATTATCTAGTTTATTGTAATTTATATTCCATCTTCAGACTATTAAGTATACTTCATTCCAAATTTGGAATCTGTGTGATTTTGTCTTGGAAGTATGAGTTCTTCAGGAAAAAGGAAATACTGGGAATAAAATCTTACCATAAACAAGGCGTTACATGTTGACTTAGTACAAATGATATGCGACATCTTCTATAAGATTGAAACACGTTTCACTGTTATGAATTTCACATGATATAAATTCATTCGTTTCGGGTACGAACCCTTCAAGCGGGATGACGACGTCTTCCGGATCATACGTGTAAATCGCTCGACCTTGATCTTCAATGATCATATTATGCATTATAATACATGTTAGGACTATTTTTTTTCCTTATCCCAAAGTCATGTAGCGTATTTCACTACATGTCATGTCTGCTTGAGGACTCCAAATACCCTCTCGATGCCTTCATTGCTGATTCCTGTCTCTTTGTGAACAACTTTGCCTTTTTACTTCGAGGAACCGAATATGCCTTCATAAGTGTAGAATAATTCGGGTATATCCCATCACAAAGGTATTTACTATATTTGTACGAATGTTCGCTTACCATGAACGTCATATCAGCTGCTTTGCTGGTCCAAAGATCGTTGAAAAATGGAGACTGCCAAGAATGTTAATGTCAGTGTTAGAACCCGCGACTCCCAAAAAAGAATGTCATATCCATAAATCCTGAGATGCGACAACTTCTAGGATTGTACTTAGTTCATCTATATTTGCTCGAGTGAATTGACCATGCCATGCATTTGGATATTTTTCCCAAGCCACATGTGTAGAATCTCGATTACCAAGCATACCCAGAAATTCATGGCTCTCTTCATGTAACGACCCAATTTTACAAAGAGTTTTTTTTTTCATTTTTAAATTAATCAAAACCCATCTCATAACCCATAGATTTCCAAAACATATGTTTTCAAGATATCATTTATTACATCATTGTTTTCCTTTTTAAAACATTAGAGGGTCCCAAATACGTTAAAAAGAGAGATAGAGTGTGCGCCACGTCATCACGCCTTGCCCTTTCCCTTAGGCTCAGAAGTACCTGAAACAAATCAACAACCTGTAAGCGAAATACTTAGTGAGCTTCCCAAAGCATACCACACATATTCACATACACATATCTTGTTAGCTAATAAGCTATAAACATGCCACATAAACCATGCAATATGATTCAGCAAGAATGTCATGGGCTACCCCACATGGTCCTTACCTAGGACTGCCATGGGCTACCCTACATGGCCTTATGTCCAATGCAATGGGCTACCCCTCATGGTCTTTACCTAGGAATTCCATGGGCTACCCCACATGGTGTTATATCCAATGCCATGGGCTCCCCCCGGGGTCTTCCATGAAAGTATCACAAAGACAACTAGCATAACACATATCATATAATCACTAGCATACCACTTAGCATAAAGCTAACTATCATACCACATATCCATACTACAGCTAGTGTAACACATAACATAAAATCACTAGCATACCACTTAGCGTAAAGCTAACTATCATACCACATATCCATACCACAACTAGTATAACACATAACATAAAAGCACTAGCATACCACTTAACATAAAGCTAACTATCAAACAACATATCCATACTACAGCTAGTATAACACATAACATAAGATGGGCCGGCCTTGGTGCCTTAGACCCATCGGTATGGTGAGAAGACTCACCTCCGTCCGATGAATACGAATATTGTCCTCCTAATTCGCAACCTCCCAAGATGAATAATAACAATAATAATATAATCAATAATAAGTCCTCACATTAATCTAGGAAAGTCCCAACCTTCCAATTCTACCCCCAAGGCCCAATTACGCTTTCCTTTGCAAATGGGCCCCAAGTCCAAGTCCAACATCCTTAATAGGCCCCCTTGGCCCAATAATGCCCAACCGTTAAATCCACGGCCCAAACAGATGAAAAGGCCTCTAACTCACAGAATCTAATCAAGCCCAACAACCAACTGAGGCCTAAAGGCTCAAAGGCCCAAAACAGCTAGGGCCCAACTGAGTTGCGTACGCCCAACGTACCAGCCTGGTACGTACAACGTAATGAAGGCTTAGGGACTATGCGTCACGTACAACCAGTTATGTCCATCGTACAACCATTTTAAGCACTTTTTCCATTAAGTGCTTAATGCTCGAATCTTTCTCGTCCAAAAGCTAGATGTGAGTCTAACAAGATGTTCTAAGGCATAAAGTTGGCAACTTTATGCCCTTGCATGTCTCATACATACCCAACTACTCCATTAAGACCTTTCTAAGGTCTTTTACCCATGCATGAGGTCAAAACTCTCATCAAGCTTCGATTTTTATACTTCTAAATGACTAGGGGACCTCAGATCTGCCTATCATATCGAATGGGGAGGCTTAGCTCAACAAAAGACGTCCAAAGTTCACCAAAGGGACTAACCACCAAAACCCTAGCTAGATCTAAAGATTAGAAATGAAAGATGCAAGATTTTTACCTCCAGAAGCTTTGCAAGATGATTTTGGTGCAGGATCTTGAAGCACCCACTTGATCCAAGCTTGCTTGACCACCCCTTCTTCTTGAAATAAACTAAAAAGGCCACAAATGCACTATTTAAGGCTCAAGAATGATCTCACAAGGTTTACAGGAGTATAAGGACATTCTTTAGCTGGGGAGGCTCTCTAGGGTTTAGTCCAAGGAACTTAAAGATGTTTAAATAGGCCTCAAGTCCGGGATTTAGGGTTTTGTGTCCCTGGCACGTACGCCCCGCGTAACTCAAGGTACGTCTAGCGTACCCTGATTCCTCTGCGACCACAACCATGCAGTACGCTAAGCGTACACTTATGTACGCCCAGCGTACTTAAAGGACCAATTATGCAAAAATTGTCATTCCTTAGGGTTTCAAGACATAACAAAATTTTAGATGTTACAACTCTACCCCACTTGAACTAGACTTCGCTCTCGAAGTTCGTGGCTGAAAACAGCTCGGGGTAATGCTCTCGCATCTCCTCCTCCGGTTCCCAAGTCAATTCGGAGCCCCTTCGGTGCTGCCATTGCACCTTCACCAACTTTACTTCCTTGTTCTGAAGTCCCTTCATCTGCCTGTCTAGTATGGCAACCGGCCTCTCGACATAATTCAGACCCCCATCCACCTGAATGTCATCCAAGGATATAACCGCAGCCTCGTCAGCAAGACACTTTCGAAGCTGAGAAATGTGGAAGGTGTTGTGAATCTGAATGAGCTCCTCTGGAAACTCTAAACGATAGGCTACCTTTCCCACTCGGGCTATGATCCTGAACAAGCCTATAAACCGAGGCCCCAAGTTGCCTCTTTTACGAAGCCTAATAATCCCCTTCCAGGGTGGCACTTTCAGCAAAACGAAATCCCCCACCTGAAACTCAAGGTCCGAACGTCGTCGATCAACATAACTCTTCTGACGGATCTGCGTGACCTGCAACCGATCGCACACCTGCTGGATCAACCTGGTGGTCTTGAGTACCACCTCCGTGTTCCCCATCACCCAATGCCCGACCTCGTCCCAGCATACTGGGGTCCTGCACCTTCGACCATATAACATCTCAAAAGGAGCTCGATCGATACTAGCATGGTAACTGTTGTTGTATGAGAACTCTGCCAGTGGGAGGTATGTATCCTAACTTCCTCCAAAATCCAGCACGCACGCTCGCAACATGTCCTCCAATGTCTGGATCGTCCTCTCACTCTGACCGTCCGTTTGAGGGTGATATGATGTACTGAAGTGTATCTGTGTAACCAATTCCTTGTGGAACTTTCCCCAAAACATGGATGTAAACCGAACATCCCTATCCGAAACCACTGACATCGGCACCCCGTGCCTAGCCACCACTTCTCGAACATAAATGTCCGCCAACTTTTCTGCGGATATACTCTCAGAGATCTGAATGAAATGGGCACTCTTCGTCAGTCTGTGCACGATAACCCATATGGCATCCACTCCTCTCGCCGTCCTTGGTAGCTTCGTAATGAAGTCCATAGTGATCTCTTCCCACTTACACATGGGAATGTGCAACGACTGAACCTTGCCATGAGGCCACTGATGCTCAGCCTTGACCTTCCTGTAGGTCAAGCACTGCTCCACAAACCAGGCGATTTCCCGCTTCATGCAGGGCCACCAATAACTTAGTCTCAAGTCCCTATACATTTTTGTTGCACTTGGATGTATAGAAAACTTGGACTCATGCGCCTCCTCTAAGAGTCTCTGCCTCACTCCCCCTGCTAATGGTACGCACACTCGGCCACACTGAGTTAAAAGGCCACGGCTATCCTTGACAAACAAAGGATACTAACCCCGAATTTTCTCTGTTTTCCAGTTCTCCTTCTTCAACCCCTCAACTTGAGCCTCCTTGATCATATCCAACAAAGATGAAATCACCGTCATCCTCATACAAATGTCCCTAATCGGGGACCCTGTCGCCTTGCGACTCGAAGCATCGGCCACCATGTTGGCCTTCCCTTGATGGTATAGGATCTCGCAATAATAATCCTTCAGTACATCCAACCATCTCCTTTGTCACATATTAAGGTTCTGCTGATCCATCAAATACTTTAGAGTCTTGTGATCGGTATAAATAATGAACCGCACCCCATACAAATAATGCTTCCAAATCTTGATGGCAAACACCACCGCCCCCAACTCCAGATCATGCGTGGGGTAATTTGCCTTGTTAGGCTTCAATTGCCTCGAGGCATAAGCAATCACATGCCCCCTCTTCATCAATACTGCACCCAACCCTGAAATCGATGCATCACAATATACCACTAAAGCATCCAACCCTTCAGGCAGTACTAGGACTAGAGCCTCACATAACTTCTGCCTCAGAGTCTCAAAAGCCCTCTGTTGATCCTCATCCCACCGAAAAGTCACATTTTTCTTGGTCAACCGAGTCAATGGCATAGAAATCTTGGTGAAATCCTAGATAAATCTCCGATAGTAACCCACTAAACCCAAAAGCTACGAATCTACGAGGCGTTCCTCGGAACCTCCCATCGCATCACAACCTCCACCTTAGCTGGGTCAACCGAAATACCCTCTTGATTGATGACATGCCCCAAAAACTACAGTTCCCGCAGCCAGAAATCACATTTGGAGAACTTTGGATAAAGCTTCTCTGCCCTAAAGGTCTCCAACACCTCTCTCAAATGATGCTCTCTGGTTTTGGAGTAAACCAGAATATCATCAATAAAAATGATCACTGACCGATCTAACATCGGTCTGCACACCCGGTTCATGAGATCCATGAACGCTGTTGGGGCATTGGTGAACCCAAATGGCATCACCACAAACTCATAATGCCCATAACGAGTCCTGAAAGCTGTCTTCGATATATCCTCATCCCTAATCCTCATCTGATGATACCCGGACCGAAGATCAATCTTGGAGAACCAAGATGCACCCTGAATTAGTACACATCCTGTTCGATCCATATTTCTTTTTCAGAAAAAGAATCGGTGCACCCCACGGGGAACTACTCGGACGTATGAACCCCCGATCTAGCAGCTCCTGAAGCTACGTAGATAACTCCTGCAACTCGGGTGGTGCCAACCGATATGGTGCCTTTGCGATCAGGGCGGCACCAGGTACCAAGTCAATACGAAACTCTACTTGCCTCTCTGGAGGCACTCCTGGCAATTCTTCAGGAAATACGTCCCGAAATTCCTGCACCACTGGCACACTGTCCATATCCATTATCGACTCTACTTGCGCATCCAAAACATAGGCCAAAAATCCCGTGCAGCCCTGCTGCAAAAATCTCCTAGCCATCGCGGCTGAACAGAGGGTCGGGCCCTGCAAGGCCCTCTCGCCCTGAATAATCAGCTCTCCCCCCTTGGAGTTCGAACCCGGACCAACTGTCGCTCACAATCGATCTTGGCCCCATTGGCCCCCAGCCAGTCCATCCCAATGATCACCTTTAATCCTCGCAATGGTATAGGAACTAAATCCACACGAAACATCTCGCCATGCACATTCAAGACACAACCCTGAAATACCCTCGTAGCACTCACAGTGCAATTATCCGCAATCTCCACCTCAAGCAGGGTATCCAGAGTCCCCAACGCGTCTCGGAACTTCTTGCTAAGCGCAAGAGACACACACGATCGAGTAGCACCCGAATCAAACAAAAGATGAGCTAACATAGCATTGACCAAAAAGGTCCGTATGCAAAACATAATACATACATATAAGCAATTATCAAGCACAATATGGAGAAGAATAAACACATATCAGCCACGACGTCTGGTGCGACCCGAGCCTCCTCGGTAGTCAGCTGGAAAGCACGGCTTTTCACCGTTGTAGCTTCTGCCTTGACAGGGCGGCTGTCAGCAATCCTCATAGTGGCGGGCGTGGATTTCGCCACTGATCTTCCTCCTCCTCCCTACAACCTCGGACAATCGGCCTTTTTATGGTCTGTCTGATTGCAGTGGAAACATATCAAGCCCTTCTTGGGGTAATCCTTACTCATGTGGCCCTGCTGACCATAGGAGTAACATCTTGATATCCCGGCTGTCCAACAAGCCCCAATATGAAACCTCCCGCACTTGGCACACCAGCCTCGACCCTGCTGGGCCTTACCCGAAGATTCAGAAGTCTTAGGCTTCTTATTCTGAGCCCCTACTGCCTGTGCCTGCTCATTCTTCCGCTTCGTGCGAGACTCCAACTCCATCTCCCTCTCACGGGCCTTCTCTGCCATCTCGTTCAGGGTTTTGCACCCTATAAAGCTCACAAACTCTCGAATATCATCCCTCAGCATAGCATGATATCGGGTCTGCCTCATTTCCTCATCCGCAGCATACTGAGGAATCAACCAAGCTCGCACTCGAAACTTGGCGGTGATCTCCGCCGTAGTCTCGGTAGTCTGCTGCAACCCATGAAACTCCCTCACTAACTGTTGCCCCTCAATAGGTGGTGCAAACTCCTCATCGAAACGTCGAACAAACTCAGCCCACGACATCTCAGCCACACCGACTTCTCCCACCTGGCTAGTAACCTCGCCCCACCAATCTCGGGCCCTGTCCCTCAACATATAGGAAGAAAATCCAACATTTGCCTCATCCGGGCAAGAACTCATGCACTGGGCTTTCTTAATGTCCGCTACCCATCATCTGATCACAATGGGGTCCCTGACCTCGAAGAACTATGGAGCTCCACATGCCTTGAACTCCCAAACCGATGGAGCTCGGGCTCCACCCTGACCCGCAGCAACATCAACCCTGAATGCCCTAAGTCTCTCCTCCATGATCTCCATCATACCTTCCTTGACCGTCCCAAAGATGACTGGGGTAGCATCAAGGATGCCCCTTGTTACCTCGGCCACAATCAACTCACGCAACCTCTCATCAATACCATCAGTAGTGCCGCCTGACCCAGCCCCGAATCCAGATCCCGATCCTGATCCCCCTGCTCCTAACCGTGTCATCACCATGCTGAACCGAAATATCATAATTCAAAATGATCAGGATTTCCATATAATGGTTCTTCCCACACTGGTCCTCCTCGAGGTCGTCAGATCTAGTAATGCTTCGGTTACAGGTCCTGTGCTTCCAGTAGTATGGGCCCAATACTACCTTCCACACCTACCTGTGCCTTTCCCCACGGCTCTACCTGATAACTTCAATTTGTCCGACAACCCAAACATAACCTACAATTACCAAATACATTAGCCTCAGGTTGTCCTAAGAATCGTTCTACTGATAACAACTAAACCTGTCATACTAAACCAATCATGACAGGCTGCTTTTATGCATGCAAATTATACACAGAAAGGATCAAATAGACTTTCGAATAAGAGATTCTACCCTAAGACCATATCCAAATGAGGAAAAGAGAATAAGGCCAAACCAATCATTCTGAGGCTATAAGCTCCTAAACATATACAATTTTAAAAACATACACTTAGCAAGTTCCATATAATCAACAAAGCTCAATATCAGTATCTCATGGTTATTCAAAATAGGAAACTACATACTTGGCTCGGCTGATCACGTGCGTCGCACTCTCATCTTTTGGGTTTCTTTTAAATTCCTTTATGTTTACCTTTGAAAACATTTTATTGCCTCCTTAGTTGGAGTCCTGACATACCCGAGGATGTGTCCGAATCCCTCAAACCAAGGCTCTGATACCAACTTGGAACGACCCAATTTTACAAAAAAAAAATTTCTTTTTTGAATTAATCAAAACCAATCTCATAACCCATAGATTTCCAAAACATATGTTTTCAAGATATCATTCATTACATCATTGTTTTCCTTTTTAAAACATCAGAGGGTCCCAAATACATTAAAAAGAGAGATAGAGTGCGCGCCACGTCATAACGCCTTGCTCTTGCCCTTGCATGTCTCATACACACCCAAGTACTCCATTAAGACCTTTCCAAGGTCTTTTTACCCATGCATGTGGTTAAAAATCTCATCAAGCTTCCATTTTTATACTTCTAAATGACTAGGGGACCTCAGATCTGCCTCTCATATCGAATGGGGAGGCTTAGCTCAACAAAAGAAGTCCAAAGTTCACCAAAGGGACTAACCACCAAATCCCTAGCTAGATCTAAAGATTAGAAATGAAAGATGCAAGCCTTTTACCTCCAGAAGCTTTACAAGATGATTTTGGTGTAGGATCTTGAAGCACCCACTTGATCTAAGCTTGCTTGACCACCCCTTCTTCTTGAAATACACTCTAAAATGGCCTTCAATGCACTCTTTAAGGCTCAAGAATGATCTCACAAGGTTTCCAGGAGTATATGGACATTCTTTACCTGGGGAGGCTCTCTAGGGTTTAGTCCAAGGAACTTAAAGATGTTTAAATAGGCCTCAAGTCTAGGATTTAGGGTTTTGCGTCCCTAGCGCGTACGCCCCACATAACTCAAGGTAAAATTTTGGATGTTACACTTCATCAACCGAATATAATCTCTAAATATCACGTGGAGTAGGTTTATGCAGATATTCATCTTGAAAAACCTCATACACATACGTGCAAAACCAATCTACATGATCAATTGCGGTCCTCTCAGATACTTTAAAGTATTCATCGGATGCATCAAATGCTTATACTGTATCGCAAATACCTAAGTGCAGCCGCACACTTTTGTATGCTACTAAAATCCACTCTTCCTCTAACATCGGGGTTTTGTTTGAAAAAAATCATCACGGGACTTCTAAAGTGTAACATACACGTTTTGAAATCGTGTTTTATGTAAATAATATTATGAAATATTATGTGAATTTGAATGTTGAGTTCTAACAGATATTTTTTACTAGAATTGAAGTAAAACTATGCTTAGAATCATTCAGAAAGTATTGGAAGTCTTATGAGATTCCAATCAAATGTCAAATAGTGAAATTTAATGAAAATATAAAATTTGGAATAAGTAAAATTTTATTATTGAAAGTTGTAGATAATTTTGTTAGAAACATGTAGGCGAAAACCTCATCGAAATCCGAGTTATAACGAAGAAGTTATGACCAATCGAAGATCCACGACAAAACCGACACGGCGACGAATGATGTAAAAAGTGAGTTTTTGATAAACTACTTTTTAGCCTTAGTAATCTAAATGAAAGTCGTAGTATTCGTTAGACCGATAAGTTCGATAAAAAGAACGCAAAAATCTGACTTCGTATGAGGAAGTTATGATTTTCGAAGTTTCAGCTTAGCAGTAGACAACTAAAAACTCGAAACTTAGATCGAGTGATTTTTATCCGACACAACCTAATCAAGAATTGAAGGTCTCGTCATTGGTAGTACAACGGTAAAAAGTCTGACGAAAACGGAGGTCTAATGAAGAAGTTATGAATTTTTAACGGATTTTCCTGTCCGGGTCTGTTAAAAATAAAAATATAAAAATTAAAGTCAAAATTAGTCGACGAAGTCTAAACGAAAGTTGTAGAGCGTAATTTTACCTACGCGTGCATATAAAGAACGTCAAAGACAGAGCCCGTATGTGAAAGTTAAGAATTTTAGAATATTTTGGCACAATTTTCGAGGAAATTTGCATGGATTGAAGCTGGTCACGTGATCCTCGCATGCCTGCCTCGTGCCCGACTCGCGTGTCGCATGCTGATACGACCGAGGGTACGGTCCAATGGCTATCCAACGCGCATCTCATCAGACTCCACCCTGCATCCGAGCCGAAGACCCAACCGATGACGCGCCTGTAGCCGATGACTCCTCGCATCCGATCCTCGCCGAAGCTGCCATCTGGTCCGAGCCTCGCAGCCACCTTCCCTCTTCCCCTCGCTTCGGATCCGAACCACGACCCTATATAAGGGGTGCGAGACCTCCCGGGTAAATGTTAGAAATTTGCCACTTTTTACCCCTAAACTTATATTTCTTCTACCTCCACTTCTACCGAAGCCCCGATACTGATTCCAAAGCCCGAAACACGCCTTGAGACTCCCGAGAAGCCCAAAAAATTTATCTTTTCGGTTTTGCAGCTCTACCTTCGCAGAGCCCGGTTTTCAACGACAAAAGTCATATTTAGAGCCAAAGTGCTGCCCCAATTAATATTTTAGCCCCCGGTTATTTCATGGTGAGTTTAATATATAGAAATAATTGTATGTTATGTGTTATATGTGCTACGTGCTTTTCAGCGTTATTATTCCGGGTTATTTTCCAGTGTTATTTTTTTATTCGCTATATTTAATAGCAAAGCAATACCTTTGACCATGTGATCAGTCAGAGGACTTAGATTCACGTTGGTACTGGTATGTAGCCTCTGGCCATGTAGAACATGTCTCCATAAGAGAATGATTTCTATTCTATGGTATTGGCAGAAGGTTAGACAGGGCTATAAGCCTGAAATTTACCAAAATTTTAAATCCGAAGTTGTATGTTTTTGTGCCATTTGGGCCAAAGCTTTATTGATGTATATCAAGCACGGAAATTGTTATGTCACATTGATTGTATATCTTTAAATCAAATCAATGATTGATATGGAATGTTTGTCACATGATTCACATATGCCCTTGTTATTCGTTGTTCCTCTTTGCTTCTGTCATATTAAAGTATATATATGGCATAACGTTATATTGTATCTATTATTGAACCCACTAAGCGTCACCGCTTACCCTCTCAATGTTTAACAAATTGCAGGAGATAAGCATCCAATATAGTTATATACTGGTAGAAGATTTTTGAATAGTTTGAAACTATTGTATCGATAGAAGCTTATGAATAGTTTGAAACTATTGTATTTTGCACTCCCATATGTATAAAACAATAGAATCCTGGGAAGTTATGTAATATATAACACTTTAAAATAGTCGGTTTGTATCCAGTAGTTTGTGACCTCTTTATCAATGTAAAATATTGTTTTTATGAATATGCAAGTAGCATGTTTTGGAGTAACTATATTGTCGAGTATGAAAGTTTGGGTCTTTCATAAATACAAAAGTTAGGGTCTTTCAATCATGGTATCAGAGCAGTAGTTTAAGTGAACTAAATTCCACAGATTGGTATTTAGACTTAAACTATTCGAAGTTCAATATATGAACTTAATCATTGTAAGTATAGGGATACAAACCATAGGAAATATATAAGTAAAAGTATTAGGTAATAATAAACCCTAATATTCTAAAATACAATGTTACTCTGTATTGTAGAGCAATGGTTGAACATGTTAGTAGCCATACCCCTGAGGTTGGTGGAGGTCCTCAACCCGAGGAAGTGAATACTCCAGTATCTCCTCGTGAGGAGTGACTCTTGGGTAAACTTACCGGTGTTATTCTACGTACTCTCGAAGAATACAAAAATAATGGTGATAAGGGAAAAGAGAAAGCCACTGGAGATTCTTCAAAAGGAGAGGTGAAGCGTCCCTCGTTCAAAGATTTCAAGAGTAGTGGTGCTACAGAGTTTTTCGGTGTTCTCAATCCCATTATTGTTCTTACTTGGATCCAGAACACATAGAAAGTGTTTCGTATTTCTCATGTGGATAATGAAGACAAGGCTAATTATGCTTCCGCAATGCTCATCGGAGAAGCCTTGGTCTGGTGGGAAGCAACATATGAAGCTCTCAACGGATTTGACCAGGAGAATTTAGCCTGGGAAATGTTTAAAACTCGTTTGCTAGAGAAGTATTGTCCTCTAGACATGAGGAGGAGATTGGAGAAGGAATTCCTCGAGCTTAAACAAGGAGGAATGACTATGAATGAGTATGAAACTCAGTTTAATCAAAGAGCAAGGTTTGCAACGAAGTATATTCCAACCGAAGACGAGAAAATTCAGTTATTCATGGAGGTACTACAACACGAAATCCACGATTTCGTTGCCAATCGAGAAGTTCTGTCATTCGATAAATCCGTTGAATATGCTCGAAGACGTGAGCCTGACTTGGAAATACGTGGTGCCGCTGTTACTGCTCTGAAGCATCCATGTACTGAAAGAACTGTTCCTGTTCCTTCTTTTGTACCAGCTCAATCCGTTCGGACTGAGCCTGGTAATCAAGTTCAAACTCAAAATGTCTCTCGTGGACATGGTAGATCACAATCTTTTTCTATGAAATCGCCTTCATGTCGTATTTGTGGAAGGAATCATCCAGGCCAATGCAAAATAGACAAGGAATCCATTGTTTGTTATGGATGTGGAGAAAAGGGTCTTATAAAGCCATCTTGCCCAAGAAAGGATGTTACTTGCTATTCATGTGGTATTACTGGCCACAAGAAGCATTTTTTCCCTACTCTTACTAGTCAGATGACGGGAAGTGAAGCTTCTGTTCAACAACCAGCGAGAAGCCAAGTCCCTGTTCAACAATCAAAGGGTACTCCAACTAAAAAGGAGGAGGTGCCAAAAGCTAAGGGTCATGCATTCCAGATTACCTCAGAGGAGGCACGCGAGGACCCAAATGTTGTGACGGGTACATTTCTTGTCAACTCTAGACCTGCTCACATCTTATTTGATTCTGGTGCCTCAGATTCTTTTGTGTCTTATGAATTTGCACATTCCTTTCAAGTTGCTTGCTTTGTACTCGCGCAACCATTTCACGTAGATACTGTGGGAAGTATATCATTACTTGCTGATAAAGTCTATAGGGATTGTGTTATAGAAATTGAAGGCTATACTTTTCTTGCTAACCTGATCCTTATCTCCTTGCCCAACTTTGATATTATTCTTGGCATGGATTGGTTATCAAAGAACCACGCAGAACTCTTGTGCTATGAAAAGATAGTACGCATTCATATTGAAGGGGAGAATCCTATCTATGTCTACGGTTAACAAAGACTCTTAAAAATAATCTCTTTCCTTAAAGCTCGTAAATTCATATCAAAAGGGTGGTCTATCTATCTGGCCTACACAGTTGATGTCTCAAAAGAGGAGAAGAAAATTGTAAATGATGTTCGAGTTGTTAACGAATATCCTGATGTTTTCCCTGATGACTTGTCTGGCCTTCCTCCAGATAGGCAAGTAGAATTCCGAATTGACCTTGTGCCTGGTGCTGCTCCAATTGCAAAGACTCATTATCGTCTTGCGCCAGTTGAGATGAAAGAAATGATGATCCAACTACAGGAACTACTTGACAAGGGTTTCATTTGACCGAGTACCTCTCCCTGGGGTGCTCTGGTACTGTTTGTCAAGAAGAAAGATGGATCGATGCAGATGTGCATTGATTATCGTGAGTTGAATAAGGTGACTATCAAGAACAAGTACCCACTACCTCGCATCGACGATTTATTCGATCAACTTCAGGGTGTTAACTATTTCTCAAAGATTGATTTAAGATCTGGCTATCATCAGTTGAAAGTTCACGAGCAGGATGTACCGAAGACTGCTTTTCGTACTCGATATGGGCATTATGAATTCCTTGTTATGCCGTTTGGTTTAACAAAAGCTCCTGTTGTATTCATGGATATGATGAATCGAGTATGCCGCCCAATGCTCGATAAATCAGTCATCGAATTCATTGATGATATTCTAATCTATTCCAAGTTTGAAGCTGATCATGCCATTCATATTCGTGCGGTATTGGAACTTCTTCGAAAGGAGAAACTATATGCTAAATTTTTGAAATGTGAATTTTGGCTTCGCCAAGTTCAATTTCTCGGCCATGTTATTTCTATTAATGGTGTATCCGTAGATCTTATCAAAATCGAAGCCATTCAAAATTGGGAAGTGCCCCGTAATGCTTCCGAAATTCGCAGTTTCTTGGGTCTCGCAGGATATTACCAGAGATTCATTAAAGACTTTTCTCGTATAGCCGTACCTCTCACGAGTCTTACACGGAAGGAAGTGAAGTTCGAATGGGGTGAAGCCCAAGAAAAAGCTTTCTCAACTCTAAAAGATGTTTTGACTCATGATCCAATCTTATCACTCCCAGAAGGTGATGATGATTTCTCCGTATATAGCGATGCTTCAAGATTGGGACTCGGTTGTGTGTTGATGCAACGTGGCAAAGTGATAGCCTATGCCTCAAGACAACTGAAAGATTATGAAAAGAATTATCCCACTCATGATCTCGAACTCGCTGCAGTGGTATTTTCCCTAAAACTTTGGAGGCATTATCTTTTTGGTACAAAGTGCCAATTATTTACCGACCACAAAAGTCTCAAGTACATATTTAATCAGCAAACTTTGAATATGAGATAACAACGAGCCATGGAGCTGATCAAAGATTATGATTGTGAAATCCTTTATCATCCTAGAAAAGCTAACGTGGTTGCTGATGCACTTAGCAGAAAGGTTTATCGCAATAGTATGTGTTATGCTATTACTCATACTACAGTAAAATTAACTATTTTAGATGAATTAGAGAAATGGAAAGAAGAGGCCCTAAAGCTAGAAAATGTGAGGAAAGAAGGGATGATACATTATAATGATGCTTTACTTGATGATCCGCGAGGATTAAAAGTATTCAAGAATCGGCTGTGGATTCCAAAGATTGGTGGATTGAGACAGAAGATTTTAGATGAAGCCCATAAATCTAAACTGTCAATCCAGCCTGGTACAAGTAAAATGTAATATGATGTAAGAGCTGATTATTGGTGGCCTAGATTAAAGAGAGACATTGGAAGATATGTACAGGAATGCTTAGTATGCTTACAAGTCAAAATAGAGCACCAAAAGCATTATGGAACCCCAGAAAGTTTTAGTGTGTATGGAAATGGGAAGAATTGTCCATGGATTTCATTACCAAATTGCCAAAGACTGCTAGACAGCGTGATAACATTTGGGTAATCGTTGACCGCCTGACTAAAAGCGCTCATTTTCTTGCCATGCGTGAAACGGCTCCAATGGAGAAATACGCACAAGTATACTTGGATGAAATTGTTGCAAGACATGGTGTGACACTAAAGATCATTTCCGATCGTGATACTCACTTCACTTCTCACTTTTGGGCGAGTATGCAACGTGAATTAGGATCTCGAGTTGCTCTCAGCAAAGCTTATTATCCCCAGATAGATGGTCAGACGGAGAGAACAATCCAAACAATAAAAGATATGCTTCGTGCATGTGTCTTGGAGTTCGGTGGTAACTGGGATAAATACGTACCTCTTGTCGAATTCTCATATAATAATAGTTACCACACATCAATCAAAATGCCACCATAGGAAGCATTATACGGCCGCAAGTGTCGTACTCCATTATGCTGGCGAGACATAGGAAAGAAGATCCTTGGAGGCCCTGAAATGATTCAAGACACCACATACAAAATTCAAATCGTACGAGAAAGAATGAAAGCGGCCCAGGATCGAGATAAGTCCTATACAGAAAAGAGAAGACGACCCATAGAATTCCAAGTGGGTGATTTCGTGATGCTGAAGGTATCTCCATGGAAAGGCCTTATGAGATTTGGGAAGAAAGGAAAGTTAAGTCCTAGATTTGTTGGTCCTTTCAAAATCATCCAGAGAATTGGAAAGCAAGCATACCTCTTAGAATTGCCTGAAGATTTGGCAGGTATTCATGATGTGTTTCATGTGAGCTATCTGTGCAAATGATTGAGCATCAATGATGAGATAGTTCCATTATCCGAAGTGAAATTGGATAATAAGTTAAGATATGTAGAAGAGCCGGAAGATATCGTGAATGAAAGAACAACTAATCTACGTAATAAAGAAGTGGAGTTGGTGCTTGTCAAGTGGAAACACCATTGAGGCCCAAATTATACTTGGGAAAATAAGAATGAGATAAGAGCAAAATATCCCCATTTATTTTAATCGATGTAATTTCGGGGACGAAATCCTCAAAAGGAGGAGGTATTTGTAACATACACCTTTTGGAATCGTGTTTTAAGTAAATAATATTATGAAATATTATGTGAATTTGAATGTTGAGTTCTAACAGATAGTTTTTACTAGAATTGAAGTAAAACTATGCTTAGAATCATTCAGAAAGTCTTGGAAGTCTTATGAGATTCCAATCAAATGTCAAATAATGAAATTTAACGAAAATATGAAATTTGGAATAAGTAAAATTTTATTATTGAAAGTTGTAGATAATCTCGTTAGAAACATTTAGGCGAAAACCTCATCGGAATCCGAGTTATAACGAAGAAGTTATGACCAATCAAAGACCCGCGACAAAACCGACACGGCGCCGAATGACGTAAAAAGTGAGTTTTTGATAAACTACTTTTTAGCCTTAGTAATCTAAATGAAACTCGTAGTATTCGTTAGACCGAGAAGTTCAATAAAAAGAACGCCAAAATATGACTTCGTATGAGGAAGTTATGATTTTTCGAAGTTTCAGCTTAGCAGTGGACAGCTAAAAACTCGAAATTTAGATTGAGTGATTTTTAGCCGACACAACCTAAACGAGAATTGAAGGTCTTGTCATTGGTAGTATAACGGTAAAAAGTCTGACGAAAACGGAGGTCGGATGAAGAAGTTATGAATTTTTAACGGATTTTCCTGTCCGGGTCTGTTAAAAATAATAATATAAAAATTAAATTCAAAATTAGCCGACGAAGTGTAAACGAAAGTTGTAGAGCGTAATTTTACCTATGCGTGCATATAAAGAACGTCAAAAACGGAGCCCGTATGTGAAAGTTATGAATTTTAGAAGATTTTGGCATAATTTTCGAGAAAATTCGCATGGATTGGAGCTGGTCACGTGATCCTCGCATGCCTGCCTTGTGCCCGACTCGCGTGTCGCATGCTGATTTGACCGAGGGTGCGGTCCAATGGCTATCCGACGCACCTCGCTTCCGACTCCACCCCGCGTCCGAGCCGAAGACCCAGCCGATGTCGCGCCTGAAGCCGATGACTCCTCGCATCCGAGCCTCACCGAAGCTGCCATCTGGTCCGAGCCTCGAAGCCACCTGCCCTCTTCCCCTCGCTTCGGATCCGAACCTCAGCCCTATATAAGGGGTGTGAGACCTCCCGGGTAAATGTTAGAAATTTGCCACTTTTTACCCCTAAACTTATATTTCTTCTACTTCCACTTCTACCGAAGCCCCGGTACTGATTCCAAAGCCCGAAACACGCCCCGAGACTCCCGAGAAGCCCGAAAAATTTATCTTTTCGGTTTTGAAGCTCTACCTTCGCAGAGCCCGGTTTTCAACGACGAAAGTCATATTCAGGCTGAAGTGCTGCCCAAATTAATATTTTAGCCTCCGGTTATTTCACGGTGAGTTTAATATATAGAAATAATTGTATGTTATGTGTTATATCAAGCATGGAAATTGTTATGTCTCATTGATTGTATATCTTTAAATCAAATCAATGATTGATATGGAATGTTTGTCACATGATTTACATATGCCCTTGTTATTCCTTGTTCCTCTTTGCTTCTGTCATATTAAAGTATATATATGGCATAACGTTATATTGTATCTATTATTGAACCCACTAAGCGTCACCGCTTACCCTCTCAATGTTTAACAAATTGCAGGAGATAAGCATCCAGTATACTTATATACTGGTAGAAGATTTTTGAATAGTTTGAAACTATTGTATCGATAGAAGCTTATGAATAGTTTGAAACTATTGTATTTTGCACTCCCATATGTATAAAACTATAGAATCCTGGGAAGTTATGTAATATATAACACTTTAAAATAGACGGTTTGTATCCAGTAGTTCGTGACCTCTTTATCGATGTAAAATATTATTTTTATGAATATGAAAGTAGCATGTTTTGGAGTAACTATATTGTCGAGTATGAAAGTTTGGGTCTTTCATAAATACGAAAGTTAGGGTCTTTCATAAAGCGTTACTAATACGTAAAAATATAGCCTTATTTAGACGGAAAGAATGTTTGAACGAGTCATCATTGTAAAGATAATTATCGGTGAAGTAATCACTTATCAATAAGTTGTGTGCGGCTTGACGATCACAATTGATGTCCGCCCTTGTACGAGCAACAAAGACTTTTTTCACCGTGAATGTGTTGCACAACATTGAGGAAGGTCAAGATGAATTCCCCATCATCATCTGAGTCAAAAGAAATTTAACAATTCTAATTCCTCCATGTGTTTTTTGGTTTATAAAATGAGAGTAAAACGTGATGAAAGGAGAGGCTTTTATTAGATTTATATAGATATTGAGTTTTTCAAAAAAAAAATAATAAACTTAAGAAATTGACAATTGAACGATCAAGAAGGAGGAAACATTTTCATTGGCCGTTTACATTTGTCGTCTACAACACGAAGGAACACGACCACGACTGGCCGGGATGGTGTGCATGATCGTGATCGCGGTCCAGCTCAACCACAAATCATCTCGTGCATTGTATATCAGATGGTCTTTTGGAAAAAAGAAATGATAACTATTTATCCTTAATTTATGGGATAAAGCATAATTTTTGGCTATTTAAATTTAGAATGTTTAATTAGATAGGAAGGAATTTGAATTCTAATTTGTTATACGATTTATATCATACAGTGAATTGATTTCAGAATATCAGACAAAGAATTCAAAATTCAAATTAGGATTAGATTTTCTTTTTTCAAATTTTGAAGGTTAATTAAAATTGTATAAAAAAGTATTGGATGCAATTAATAAGAACGAGAATAAAAAAACAGCCTTAGAAGAGTGGCACATGGCACATAAAAATGCTACAAAAATGTAGTGTTGTAACATCTGTAACAGCCCGGAATTCAAGGTATTGTTATATTTATGATTTTGGGCGTTTTAAGAGGGGGCTCGGCGAGTTGGAGCTCAGACTCTCCGAGTAGGATCGCGGATCTGGTCTCGGGTTCGCGACTGGACTCGACGAGTCGGGGCATAGACTCGGCGAGTCCACGCTGTTTAGCGAAACCCTAACCGTCTAGGTTTGGGACATATATATAAGGGGCCTTATGGCCGTCATTGTTCACCCTAGTTCTGTGAGTGAAACCCTAATTCGATTGTGAGCATCTGGAGCAAGGTAGAAGACCATTATTGATCTTGGAAGTGTTATTTTGCAAGGAGGAGGAGGCTTGGTTAAGGGAACAGCAAGAGAAGCCACATTCTGAGGATTGGGGACACAGAGCAACGTTGTCCAGGTATTATTTTCGAGTTGCATCCTTCTATGTTGATGTGTATAAGGATTTAGGGTTTATTGAACCCTTTTGTGGCTAGAGTGAGTGTTTCCTTAGTCCCCCAAGCGATTGGAACCCTATATTGGGACCCTTGGAAGTCCAGAATGTCCCATGCCTGAGTATTTCGGGAATCAATGGAGGTTTTGGATTGGAATCCTTATGCCTTAGGTCAAAACGTAAATTATGAGTCATGGGGTGTATTATGAGCACCGAAATGAGGACCTTACGTGATGAACCAGTCTAGGAAGGCCAGACCTATGAATTGCCGGAGCAAATCTGACCTTAGAAAGCAGTTTGAGCGGTTGCATGGCATGGACTCGCCGAGTCCGATGGACAGACTCGGCGAGTAGCTTGAAGATTAACTGGGACTCGCCGAGTTGTTCTTCAAACTCGGCGAGTTGAGTCGGGGTGGCCCCGCGATTCTTCCAGGAGGAACTCGTCGAGTCAAGGGGGATACTCGACGAGTAGAAAGGGAATCTTAGAGAATTGGTGAGGACGTCTAGACTCGCCGAGTCGCCCTAGCACTCGCCGAGTCCGGTCAAGTTGACCGTTGACCGTTGACCAGGGTTGACCTATGGTTGACTTCTTAGGGATAGTCAACTTAGAAGATAAAAGTGTTAATAAGAGATGTATGGTGTTATAGGGAGATTGTAGCTCGGCGGATCGAGTACGAGTGATTTTGGGATTTGCTAGCTTTCGATATTCACGAGGTGAGTCTTCTCACTATACTGTACCCGGAAGGGTTTGACTGTGTGACCGGAAGGTCGAATATGATATGTGATATATGTGATAAGATAATTGTTATGCGTGCTATGTATATTTATGTGGGCCGGAAGGCATTATGTTATGGGCCGGAAGGCGTGTAATCTGGACCGTAAGGTTGGCGTGGGTAGGACCGGAAGGTTTACCCAGCAGGGACGGAAGTCCCCTGAGACACATGGACCGGAAGGTCAGGGCCTGGAAAGGCGTATGCGCGTAAGTTGTATTTTGGGGAACTCATTAAGCATTTATGCTTACAGTTGTTATGTATGTGTTTCAGGTACTAGCGAGGACCGTGGGAAGGCGCTGGCGTGATCTGTACACACTGATAGATGTTGTGATCTTCGGATTCAAATGATTTGTCTTTTGACATGACACTTGGAATGTTTATGCCTTGTTTTGAGTGAAAATACTTTATTTTGAAATGAAAATTTTGTTTGAAAATTTACGTTGTTACAAATTGGTATCAGAGCCTTGGTTTGAGGGATTCGGGTACACCTTCGGGCGTAACTGAACTCCAACCGAGGATTTGAGGAAAACTTTTAAAATAAGGGCATAAACTTTTGTAAATGATTTTGCGGTAAACAAGAAAGAAGCAGTGTGTACGATCAGTCAGCGCCCGAACGGTAAAGATCCCCAAAATACCTTACAATGTTATGTTAAGAGATAAGATATGATGTGAACTGTTATGCATGCTAGAAGACTAGTTATTCATGATAGGACTAGAGTGGCCTGATTTGTGATGCCTTAGTCTAGGGAAGTTTGCCGATATGAGATGCTTTGATAGCGTACAGATAGATAGTGCATATCAAAAGTAGAGTACTCACTATCCGGGGTTTGGGGAGGAAGATTTGGGATGAATGCTGATGCGGTGTGGTCGGTAGTATTGGGCCCGTACTACCGAAGACACCGGGTCAGTGGGAGACCCAAGTAAGAATCCCTGGATATCGGAGACTGAGTAGGGTTGCGTTATCGAGTGCGATTATACTCGATGGAGTCTTTGATAGTTTTATGTCGTATTTCAGAGACATCATGGTTAGACCACGCCACGGAGCTAGTACGAGCGGTGTGAGTGACGAGGAGATTCGTCAGATGATTCATGAGGAGGTGGCTGCAGCGATTCGGGCTGAGATTCCGGAGATGTTTGGGTCTATTAAGACCACCTTGATGGAGACTTTTGATGAGCGGTACGCCGCATTGACTGAGGCTGCAGCCGCTGCAGCTACCGCAACTGTGGCCGCTGCCAGGCCACAGGGGGGTGACTCGTTGCTGTTTCGGGAGTTCAGCAACACGAAGCCACCTGAGTTTGATGGGACGCAGGATCCGATTGCTGCGATGAGGTGGATCGCTGATATTGAGGGGTGCTTCTACACTTGTTCATGTCCGGAGCATCTGAGGGTACGGTTCACTTTGAACCAGCTCCGTCTGGGAGCGAAGGATTGGTGGAAGTTCGTGACGGCGAACTTCACTTTGGCAGAGATTTCAGCAGTGACATGGGAGGGGTTTACCTCTATGTTCAGAGATGAGTACGTTCCCCCGGTGGAGAGGGAACGATTGGTTCAGGAGTTCTTGACCCTCACGCAGGGTACTGATTCGGTTGCGGTGATCACGCGGAAGTTTCATGAGAGGGCGATGTTCTGCCCTGAGCTGGTGTCCACAGAGCAGGCTCGGATGAGCCGGTACTTGGGCGTTTTGAGGAGGGATATCCGGGAGTTTGTGTCAAACTCCACCTATCATACCTTTGCTGAGCTTCAGGCGAATGCCAGGAAGCACGAGATCGAGTTGGAGACCCAGGCCAGGGAGGAGGCCGAGTCTCAGCGGGTGGACCGGCGGCCGGCTCAGTCTTAACCGGCAGCCAAGCGGGCTAAGTCCGCCGATTCGAGGACGGGAGGTCAGAAGGGCCGCACTTGTGGAAAGTGCGGCAAGGGTCATGAGGGGACATGTCGATCTGGTGCTTGCTACAAGTGTGGCAAGGAGGGGCACATCGCTAGGGATTGCCCCATGGGGTTTATGGTTTGCTTTCATTGCAACCAGACAGGCCATCGGAAGGCCGAGTGCCCTCAGCTTCTTCAGGGATCTGCACCAACTGCCAGGGCTACTGAGACTCGACCGGTGCAGGCCGAGGCCCCGAGGGCTCGTGGGAGAGCCTTTCAGCTGACTGCGGAGGAGGTCCGCGCTGCGCCCGTGTAACAGCCCGGAATTTCAAGTATTGTAATAATTATGTTTTTGGGGTGTTTTAAGAGGGGACTCGGCGAGTTGGAGCCTAGACTCGCCGAGTAGGATCGTAGACCTGGTCGCGGGTTCGCGACTGGACTCGACGAGTCCAGATATGGACTCGGCGAGTCTGCGCTGTTTGGCGAAAACCCTAACCGTTCAGGTTTGGGACGTATAAGAGGCACTCATTGGCCGTCATTGTTCAGTTTAGCCTTCTGAGAAGAACCCTAAATCGACTGGGTGTATCTGGAGCAAAGTTTAAGGGCCATTGTTGATCTTGGAAGAGTTGTTGTGCAAGGAAGAGAAGGGATTGGCTAAAGGAGCAGCAAGGGAGTCACATTCTGAGGATTGGGGACACAGAGAATACATCATCCAGGTAAGAATTCGAGTATACTCTGCTATGTTGATGTGTTTATGGAATTAGGGTTTGTGGAACCCTTTTGTGATTAGATTGAATGCTACCCTAGTCCCCCAAACGATTGTGACTCTGTATTAGGACCTTTGGAGGTCCAGAATGTCCCATGCCTGTACATTTCGGGAATTGATGAAGGTTTTGGATTGGAATCCTTATGCCTTAGGTCAATAGGTATGTTATGAATCATGGGGTGTACCATGAGCACCAAAATGAGGACCTTACGTGATGGACCAGTCTAGGAAGGCCAGGCCTATGAATGGTCGGAGCAGTTCTGCCATTAGAAAGCAGTTTGAGCGGTTGCATGGCATGGACTCGCCGAGTCCGATGAACAGACTCGGCGAGTAGCTTGAAGATTTACTGGGGCTCGTCGAGTTGTTCTTCAGACTCGGCGAGTTGAGTCGGGGTGGCCCCGCGATTCTTCCAGGAGGAACTCGTCGAGTAAAAGGGGGATACTCGACGTGTAGAAAGGGTGTCTTAAGGAATCGGTGAGTTAAGGGCGAGTGGACTCAGAGTCGTTGAACTCGGCGAGTCTTGGGGTGACTCGGCGAGTTAGATCGCGGGTTGAGTGAAGTTCTGAGTATGGGGACTCGGCGAGTCATAGGGTTGACTCGGCGAGTAGGGTCAGTCAGGGGTTGACTTTGACCTTGTCTTTGACCAAGGATTTACCAGTGGTTCCAGGGGTATTTTGGTAATTGTTGTTTATCGTTTGAGTTCAGTGCATTGGTGGCTATCCAGAGGTGGAGATCGTATCAGTGATCGGAGCAGCTTGAGCTATCTGTTCAGTCGGCAGTTTCGAGGTGAGTTATCCTCACTATATCGCTAGGGTTTATGGCACCAAGGCCGACCCTTTTTACCGGATGGAAATCCGGGTAGTTGTCATTATATGTTACAGGCCGGAAGGCATTATATGGTACAGGCCGGAAGGCATTATTATGTGGACCGAAAGGTCATGGCCTGGAAAGGCGTATGTATGCATTTAGTATGTTGACTGATTCATAGAGTAATGTTATGATAGTGACCGACTAGACCGGTATCTTGTTAGAGTAATGCTATGATATGTGATCTGTTGATCGATTGTTGTCTATGAACTGCTATATGATTGTTTGTTATTTTATATATGCATTTTATGCTTATGGGCCGAAAGGCAATACGTTATGGGCCGGAAGGCGATATGTTATGGGCCGGAAGGCAATATGTTATGGGCCGGAAGGCGATTATGTTGTGTGATGGACCGGAAGGTCGGCGTGGGTAGGACCGGAAGGTTTACCCAGCAGGGACGGAAGTCCCCTGAGACACATGGACCGGAAGGTTAGGGCCTGGAAAGGCGTATATGTGGTTGGTATTCTGGCGGTATCTCACTAAGCTTTCGGGCTTACAGTTGTGGTTTTATGTTTCAGGTTCTCAAGAGTCTGTGGCAAGGCAAAGGCGTGATCGTACCGTTCCTCGCGTTGGTGTTTTATGATATGAACCTGGGAAATTACTCTGTTTAATAATGTATTGAAAACCTTTTTGCAACAATGTTAATAAAATGGGTGATTTTGAAAAGTTTTAATTGTTTTGAAATTTTGGATGTTACAAGTTGGTATCAGAGCCTTGGTTTGAGTGAATTGGGGAAACATTCGTGTGACTCCAGTCTCAAATCGAGGAGGATTTTAAAATGAGAAATTAAAATGGTTTTCAAATTTGGTAAAAGGAGGACGCAGAGGTACGATCAGCCGGAGCCAGTAAGTAACCCCAAGATACCATGCATGATATTGTTTATTTGAGCTTGATAGAACAGCATGCTAGAGTTAGGCTAGGGATCTTCAGGAATTCATGATATTGTTGCCTGATTTGTGATGCCTGTAGCCTAGGGTCCCTTATGGGAGATTCTCAGTGTTTCTTTAGTGGTGAGGGTTGATAGTTGTTATGCATGTTCTCTAGGGTATTGTGGTAGTACTTCATACAAATATGGGTAGGTGTGGAAGGTAGTATGGGCCCGTACTACTGAAAGCACAGGACCCATACGCGTATCAGGGAAACCATGATCTCTAGGGTAGGGTTGCGAGAGTTGGATCCCAGGATTGTAGGAAGTGTCTGGGATTTGGTATGGTGTTTTCGGTATGGAGATTTCGAGGCATGATGATAGTGGATCCGGATCAGGATCGGGAGCTGGAGAGCGAGTTCCGGGTGGATCGGTACCGTCTGAGGTTATCGATCAGACGAACACAAACGAGTTGCACGCGAAGGTTCGCGAGATCCTGCGTGATGAGGTTGCTGCATTGTTACGGGCTGAGTTGCCGGAATTGTTTGGGTCGATCAGGACCGCCATGGTTGAGTAGTTTGATGAGTGATATGCGGCTCTCGCAGAGACGGCTGCCGCGGCGGCTACAGCGGCTGTAGCAGCGGCAAAGGGAAGACCTAACCGGGGTTTTCAGTATCGGGACTTCTATTATACGAAGCCTCCCACATTAGATAGGGTTTAGGACCCGATTGTTGCTATGAGATGGTTATCAGACGTGGAGGGGTATTTCTCCACGAGTTTATGCCCTGCTGATCAGAGGGTGAGGTGTGCTCTGAACCTGTTGAGGCTAGGAGCGAAGGATTGATGGAGATCGACTACGAGGTCATTTTTCGACGCGCAGAGGGCTGCGGTTTCAGGGGATCAGTTCAGAGAGATGTTCAGTACTCGCTATGTTCCGCGAGATGAGAGGGAGAGATTGGCGGGAGTTCCTTGAGCTGAAGCAGGATTTGGAGTCGGTGACTGAGAGCACCGGGATGTTATTGAGAGGGCGATGTTTTGCCCTGAGTGCGCTTCGGAGCAGGCTCAGATGTCCCGATATCTGAGCATGCTCAAGGGGGATATCAGACAGTTCGTGTCTGCGCAGAGGTATGAGACCTTGTTGAAGTTGCAGGAGGCCGCCATGTGGCATGAGTTAGAGGTTGAGTTGCAGTTGCTTGAGCTGAGGCATGCCCCGATGCAGTCGCAGTCGGCGCCGAAACGGTCCAGGACCATAGATGTTAGAATGGGGGATCGGAGCGGCCACACTTGTGGGAAGTGTGGGAGGGGTCACACCAGAGTTGCTGGTCCGGTGGTGCATGCCACAAGTGCGGAAAAGAGGGGCACTATGCGTGGGACTATCGGCAGTCAGTGCCGATTCGGGATTCGAGGATTTGTTATCATTGGCAGCAGGTTGGACATTTGAGGGTCAACTGTCCACAGCTTCCTGCAGGACCGGTGCAGGCTCTAGCACCGGCCACCTTGAGGAGTTCAGGAGGAGGACAGGATGGAGCGGAGCCCCAAGGGCTCAGGGTCGTGCTTATTAGCTTGCGGCAGAGGGAGACGGAGCAGTGCCGGAGGTAGCTGCGGGTATGATGCTCTCTTGATGTCTTGATTAGCTTGCGTTGATTGTGGCGTATTGTTTGTGCTGGTAGTGTGGAATTCGATGCGGTATTCGTTGTTTCGCGGGTTTGGCATGGTTATGGATTGGTGTTTCAGGTTTTCGCTTTGGCATTCGTTGTTCCCTGATGGTTTGGTAGGGTTATAGTTTGGTGTTTTGGTGCCGGTAGCCTTGTGCGGTTTCGATGCGGTACTTATCCCTTGCAGGTTGTGGGTTTTGGTTGCGGGTTATTGTTTGGGAATTCCGTTGGTTATCGTTCGTGAGAGTTGATAGTGGTAATGCGACACTGGGGTAGCATCTGCAGTCGTGGAGTGTATAATTGAAAGACGAGATTCTTTTGAGTGGATTGATTAGGGAGGAGATGTGTTTTGCTGAGGGTTGCTTATGCTTGTGGGAAGCAGTCAGTGTGTAAATGTTCTCTTTGTGAAGGATTGTTCTGAAAGGTCGTAAATGATGATCGGTGGCAGTTAGTCAGTGCTTTAGTGGGGGAGAATTGGAGAATTCTCCGGAAGATCGATGAGTATGTGAGGGTGCTTAGCTGTTGGGATTCAGCAGTGTCTGTCAGCTCAGAGTATAGGCCGACGAGAGCAAGTGTCGGGTATGCGGGGCGGGATACAGACCTAGGGCATTTGATTGTGGAGGCCTGAGAGAAGGCCGAGATCAAGCTTGAGTAAGTAACCGGGGTTATGCGATCAGAGTATTTGTATGTTTGAGGTACGTGATGGGTTGTACTGCATTAATCCCACGGGATTATGTTGTGCATGTTTCTAGAGCTGGAACCGGAAGGTTCCCAGAGTTAGAACCTGAGGGTTCGCAGAGTTTGGGTGTACGGACCCACAGAGATATAGCCTCGAGTGGCTAGTATGTGTTATGAGAGTCGGTCCAGTCATGCTGGAGACTCCGTTGGTATTGCTGGATCAGTTTGAGATTGCGGATCGTGTATGTTGCAGTATGATTGCATTGGAAGGTCTGGCCCCGGGTTAGTGATCTTGTTTAGCTGAGGCAGTGATTTGATGAGTGGAGAGAGTGCATGGGATTGAGAGCCCCTGCAATGAGAACCAGAGTATGTGATTAGCGGTTACGCAAAAAGGGTGGTGTCGCTTGGGGCAAGCACCGTGGCACCGGTTGGAGTGGCATTATGGCCAAGAGGGTCCCTTGGAAGGAAAGAAGAAAGGTGTGTAACTCCGAAGGGAGTGCAAGTTCACGAGAATGAAAGCTGTAGAGCAGAGTTATGGTTAGGGTATTTCGAGTATGCCTTCGAGCATCGTGTTCGCGGCAGCGAAGTAGGAACCCATCCGGTTTGGGATGTCTGTTGAGGCTCAGAAGGGATGCAGGGAGAGAGAGAATCTTAAATTCTCAGTGTGATTCTGATCAGAGTGTAGGGTAGATGTAGTGATTCATCTTGGGGGATGTTCGAGGATATCATCAGTGTATCGGGTTTTCCAACCTGCGGGTGTTGGGGCTAGTTCAGCATGTGTATGTGATGGCAAGAGGAGAACTTGTGAGAGTTGCTCTGAGAGTGAGAATGGATCTCTCAGTCGGTCCAGAATGGACAAAGTGGGCTTTGGATCGGGGATCCGATGGTTCATGGTTTCCTAACCCTTATGGGTCGAGTGATCGTTGAGATTTAGAGCAGAGTTGCATCTTGGGTAATTTTCGGTTACAGAGATTGATGTGCAGTACAGAGATCGTGCTTCAGTCGGCAGAGCAGATTCAGCAGGTTAGACAGAGGTTATTGACCGCCCAGAGCCGACAGGAAAAGTTATGCAGACAGACGCCGGTCCGAGCTTGTGTTTCAGGTCGGCGACCTCGTACTCCTAAAGGCCTCTCCTTGGAGAGGAGTGATTCGATTCAGGAAGAGGGGCAAGTTGGGGCCCCGGTATATTGGGCCTTTTCATGTGATTGCGGGGGTAGGCCGGGTGGCCTAACGTTTGGAGTTGCCCACGGATCTGAGACAAATCCACGACATTTTTCATGTGTCGCAACTGAGAAAGTGTAAAGCCGATGAGTCGGCAGTGGTCCCATTAGAAGACATTCAGGTGGATGCGGGCCTGAATTATGCCGAGAAGCCAGTGGTCATCAGAGAACGGAAGATCGAGGTTCTGAGGAATAAGGAGATACCTCTGGTGTTAGTTCAGTGGCAGCACCGGAGGGGATCGGAAATGAACTGTGATCTGGAACGTGAGATGCGGGAGTAGCATCCGGAGCTATTTTTCAGAGTGAGACTTCGAGGGCGAAGTCTAGTTCTAGTGGGGGAGAGTTGTAACAGCCCGGAATTTCAAGTATTGTAATAATTATGTTTTTGGGGTGTTTTAAGAGGGGACTCGGCGAGTTGGAGCCTAGACTCGCCGAGTAGGATCGCAGACCTGGTCGCGGGTTCGCGACTGGACTCGACGAGTCCAGATATGGACTCGGCGAGTCTACGCTGTTTGGCGAAAACCCTAACCGTTCAGGTTTGGGACGTATAAGAGGCACTCATTGGCCGTCATTGTTCAGTTTAGCCTTCTTAGAAGAACCCTAAATCGACTGGGTGCATCTGGAGCAAAGTTTAAGGGCCATTGTTGATCTTGGAAGAGTTGTTGTGCAAGGAAGAGAAGGGATTGGCTAAAGGAGCAGCAAGGGAGTCACATTCTGAGGATTGGGGACACAGAGAATACATCATCCAGGTAAGAATTCGAGTATACTCTGCTATGTTGATGTGTTTATGGAATTAGGGTTTGTGGAACCCTTTTGTGATTAGATTGAATGCTACCCTAGTCCCCCAAACGATTGTGACTCTGTATTAGGACCTTTGGAGGTCCAGAATGTCCCATGCCTGTACATTTCGGGAATTGATGAAGGTTTTGGATTGGAATCCTTATGCCTTAGGTCAATAGGTATGTTATGAATCATGGGGTGTACCATGAGCACCAAAATGAGGACCTTACGTGATGGACCAGTCTAGGAAGGCCAGGCCTATGAATGGTCGGAGCAGTTCTGCCATTAGAAAGCAGTTTGAGCGGTTGCATGGCATGGACTCGCCGAGTCCGATGAACAGACTCGGCGAGTAGCTTGAAGATTTACTGGGGCTCGTCGAGTTGTTCTTCAGACTCGGCGAGTTGAGTCGGGGTGGCCCCGCGATTCTTCCAGGAGGAACTCGTCGAGTAAAAGGGGGATACTCGACGTGTAGAAAGGGTGTCTTAAGGAATCAGTGAGTTAAGGGCGAGTGGACTCAGAGTCGTTGAACTCGGCGAGTCTTGGGGTGACTCGGCGAGTTAGATCGCGGGTTGAGTGAAGTTCTGAGTATGGGGACTCGGCGAGTCATAGGGTTGACTCGGCGAGTAGGGTCAGTCAGGGGTTGACTTTGACCTTGTCTTTGACCAAGGATTTACCAGTGGTTCCAGGGGTATTTTGGTAATTGTTGTTTATCGTTTGAGTTCAGTGCATTGGTGGCTATCCAGAGGTGGAGATCGTATCAGTGATCGGAGCAGCTTGAGCTATCTGTTCAGTCGGCAGTTTCGAGGTGAGTTATCCTCACTATATCGCTAGGGTTTATGGCACCAAGGCCGACCCTTTTTACCGGATGGAAATCCGGGTAGTTGTCATTATATGTTACAGGCCGGAAGGCATTATATGGTACAGGCCGGAAGGCATTATTATGTGGACCGAAAGGTCATGGCCTGGAAAGGCGTATGTATGCATTTAGTATGTTGACTGATTCATAGAGTAATGTTATGATAGTGACCGACTAGACCGGTATCTTGTTAGAGTAATGCTATGATATGTGATCTGTTGATCGATTGTTGTCTATGAACTGCTATATGATTGTTTGTTATTTTATATATGCATTTTATGCTTATGGGCCGAAAGGCAATACGTTATGGGCCGGAAGGCGATATGTTATGGGCCGGAAGGCAATATGTTATGGGCCGGAAGGCGATTATGTTGTGTGATGGACCGGAAGGTCGGCGTGGGTAGGACCGGAAGGTTTACCCAGCAGGGACGGAAGTCCCCTGAGACACATGGACCGGAAGGTTAGGGCCTGGAAAGGCGTATATGTGGTTGGTATTCTGGCGGTATCTCACTAAGCTTTCGGGCTTACAGTTGTGGTTTTATGTTTCAGGTTCTCAAGAGTCTGTGGCAAGGCAAAGGCGTGATCGTACCGTTCCTCGCGTTGGTGTTTTATGATATGAACCTGGGAAATTACTCTGTTTAATAATGTATTGAAAACCTTTTTGCAACAATGTTAATAAAATGGGTGATTTTGAAAAGTTTTAATTGTTTTGAAATTTTGGATGTTACAGCCCGATGTTGTGGCAGGTATGTTTTATTTCATGTATTTATTTTGATGTCGAGATGTTATGCTTATATTACGATATGCATAGGTACTTTCCTTGTGAACTTTGTGCCTGCTTTAGTGTTATTTGACTCGGGTGCGAGTCGGTCCTTTGTATCTTTAGCTTTTAGTCAGCATATCAGCGTTAGTCGTGAGTCGTTGAGTCGGCCTCTGAGAGTTTCTATAGCTGACGAGAGAGTGATTTGTGCCACGGAGGTTCTCCGGGGATGCGTGTTAGAGATTTTCGGGTTTGAGTTTCCGATTGATCTGATTCCTACTGCGATGGGTGATGTCTGTGTCATTGTGGGCATGGACTGGTTGAGCCGATTCGGCGCCGTGATCGACTGTGAGCGTCAGCTGTTGACTATACGAGACCCTAGCGGGGGAGTTCTTTCGGTGTACGGTGAGGGTACCCGTTCGGGATCAGCTTTTTGTTCGGCCGCCAGGGCAAGGCAGTGTCTACAGCAGGGCTGTAAGGGTTTTGTGGCGTATGTGATGGATACGCGGGAAGTTTCTGAGAGACCGAGATCAGTTGAGGAGGTCCCAGTGGTACGTGAGTTTCCAGATGTTTTCCCCGAGGAGCTACCGGGAGTACCTCCTGTGAGGCAAGTAGAGTTTGGTATCGATCTGGTTCCGGGGGCCGCGCCTATCGCTAAGGTGACTTATCGTCTTGCACCTCCAGAGATGCAAGAGTTGTCCTCGCAGCTTCAGGAGTTGCTGGGGAAGGGATTCATTCGGCCGAGCAGCTCGCCGTGGGGAGCACCTATTCTGTTCGTCAAGAAGAAGGATGGTTCACACCGGATGTGCATTGATTACCGGGAGTTGAACAAGTTGACGGTCAAGAACCGTTACCCGTTACTGAGGATCGATGATTTATTCGATCAGTTGCAGGGAGCATCTTGGTTTTCCAAGATCGATCTGAGGTTGGGGTACCATCAGGTGAGAGTACGGGATGAGGACGTCCAGAAGACAGCGTTTAGGACGCGATATGGGCATTATGAATTTGTGGTGATGCCTTTCGGGCTCACCAACGCCCCGGCGGTATTCATGGATCTCATGAACAGGGTATGCAGACCGATGTTGGATCGGTCAGTGATTGTATTTATCGATGATATTCTAGTGTATTCGAGATCTAGAGAGCAGCATGAGGAGCATTTGAGGGAAGTCCTTGAAGTATTGAGATTAGAGAAGCTTTATGCAAAGTTCTCCAAATGTGATTTCTGGTTGCGGGAGGTCCAGTTCCTAGGACATCTCGTTAACCAGGAAGGGATTCTGGTCGATCCGGCCAAAGTCGAGGCAGTGATGAACTGGGAAGTGCCGAAGTCACCATCGGAGATCAGGAGCTTCCTTGGGTTGGCGGGGTATTATCGGAGATTTATTAAGGATTTCTCCAAGATCGCAGTGCCGCTCACCAGATTGAACCGGAAGGGTGTTGCATTCTCATGGGGTCCCGAACAGCAGACCTCTTTTGAGACACTTCGCCAGAGATTATGCGAAGCCCCAGTGTTAGCTCTCCCGGAAGGGATGGAGGATTTTGTAGTTTATTGTGATGCATCTATTTCGGGTTTGGGTGCAGTTCTGATGCAAAGAGGGCATGTAATAGCATATGCATCGAGGCAGTTGAAGCCTCACGAGACGAGATATCCCACACATGATTTAGAGTTGGGGGCAGTAGTGTTCGCTCTCAAGATTTGGCGTCACTACTTGTATGGGGTTCGATGTACTATATATACAGACCATAAGAGCTTGAGGTATTTGATGGATCAGCCCAACCTAAATATGCGTCAGAGGAGGTGGTTGGATGTGGTCAAGGATTATGATTGTGAGATCCTGTACCACCCAGGCAAGGCTAATGTGGTAGCCGATGCATTGAGCCGCAGGGCGGAGAGCACTCCACTGCGAGATGTATGTTTGAGATTGACTGTGATAGCCCCAGTATTGGATGCTATCCGTGGGGAACAGGCCGAGGCTGTGCGACCAGAGATGCAGAAGAGAGAACGGGTCGTTGGGTTGGTTTCAGAGTTCGTTACGGATGGACGAGGGCTTATGACGTTTCAGGGTCGGATTTGGGTACCGTTCGTGAGTGGTACGCGTATTACTTTGATGGAAGAGGCTCATCGGTCGAAGTTTTCGATCCATCCGGGGGCTACGAAGATGTATTTGGATTTGAGGAAAGAGTATTGGTGGCCCTGTATGAAGAGGGACGTTGCATGGTTCGTTGAGAGGTGCTTGACCTGCCGCAGGGTTAAGGCCGAGCACCAGAGACCGCATGGCAAGTTGCAGCCATTGGAGGTTCCCGAATGGAAGTGGGAACAGATCACTATGGATTTCATCACCAAATTGCCGAGGACTGCCAGAGGATTTGATGCAATTTGGGTGATTGTGGATAGGTTGTCGAAGAGCGCTCACTTCCTTGCCATCAGTGAGAGTTCTTCAGCGGAGAAGTTGGCGGAGATATACGTGAGAGAAGTGGTATCTCGGCATGGGGTGCCGATCTCGATTGTTTCAGACCGTGATGTGCGCTTCACTTCCAGATTCTGGAAGAAATTCCATGAGGAGCTGGGTACTAAATTGCATTTTAGTACCGCATACCATCCCCAGACAGACGGTCAGAGCGAGCGAACGATTCAGACGCTGGAGGACATGCTTCGAGCGTGTGTGTTAGATTTCGGGGGTAGCTGGGATGCGTATTTACCCTTGGCAGAGTTTTCCTACAACAACAGCCATCATTCGAGCATTGGTATGCCACCCTTTGAGCTGTTGTATGGTAGGAGGTGTCGGACCCCCATTTGCTGGGGAGAGATGGGACAGAGAGTGATGGGCAGTACAGAGATCGTGCTTCAGACGACAGAACAGATCCAACAGGTTAGACAAAGGTTATTGACCGCCCAGAGCCGGCATAAAAGTTATGTAGACAGACGCCGGTCCGAGCTTGAGTTTCAGGTCGGCGACTTCGTACTCCTGAAGGTCTCTCCTTGGAAAGGAGTGATTCGATTCAGGAAGAGGGGCAAGTTGGGGCCCCGGTATATTGGGCCTTTTTGTGTGATTGCGAGGGTAGGACGGGTGGCCTACCGTTTGGAGTTGCCAGCGGAATTGAGTCAGATCCACGACACTTTTCATGTGTCGCAATTGAGAAAGTGTATAGCCGATGAGTCGGCAGTGGTCCCATTAGAGGACATTCAGGTGGATGCGAGCCTGAATTATGCCGAGAGACCAGTGGCCATCAGAGATCGGAAGATCAAGGTTCTGAGGAATAAGGAGATACCTCTAGTGTTAGTTCAGTGGCAGCACCGGAAGGGATCGAAAATGACCTGGAAGCCAGAGCGTGAGATGCGGGAGCAGCATCCGGAGCTATTTTCAGAGTAAGACTTCAAGGGCGAAGTTTAGTCCTAGTGGGGGAGAATTGTAACAGCCCGGAATTCTAGGTATTGTTATATTTATGATTTTGGGCGTTTTAAGAGGGGGCTCGGCGAGTTGGAGCTCAGACTCGCCGAGTAGGATCGCGGATCTGGTCGCGGGTTCGCGACTGGACTCGACGAGTCGGGGCATAGACTCGGCGAGTCCATGCTGTTTAGCGAAACCCTAACCGTCCAGGTTTGGGACATATATAAGGGGCCTTATGGCCGTCATTGTTCACCCTAGTTCTGTGAGTGAAACCCTAATTCGATTGTGAGCATCTGGAGCAAGGTAGAAGACCATTATTGATCTTGGAAGTGTTATTTTGCAAGGAGGAGGAGGCTTGGTTAAGGGAACAGCAAGAGAAGCCACATTCTGAGGATTGGGGACACAGAGCAACGTTGTCCAGGTATTATTTTCGAGTTGCATCCTTCTATGTTGATGTGTATAAGGATTTAGGGTTTATTGAACCCTTTTGTGGCTAGAGTGAGTGTTTCCTTAGTCCCCCAAGCGATTGGAACCCTATATTGGGACCCTTGGAAGTCCAGAATGTCCCATGCCTGAGTATTTCGGGAATCAATGGAGGTTTTGGAGTGGAATCCTTATGCCTTAGGTCAAAACATAAATTATGAGTCATGGGGTGTATTATGAGCACCGAAATGAGGACCTTACGTGATGAACCAGTCTAGGAAGGCCAGACCTATGAATTGCCGGAGCAAATCTGACCTTAGAAAGCAGTTTGAGCGGTTGCATGGCATGGACTCGCCGAGTCCGATGGACAGACTCGGCGAGTAGCTTGAAGATTAACTGGGACTCGCCGAGTTGTTCTTCAGACTCGGCGAGTTGAGTCGGGGTGGCCCCGGGATTCTTCCAGGAGGAACTCGTCGAGTCAAGGGGGATACTCGACGAGTAGAAAGGGAATCTTAGAGAATTGGTGAGGACGTCTAGACTCGCCGAGTCGCCCTAGCACTCGCCGAGTCCGGTCAAGTTGACCGTTGACCGTTGACCAGGGTTGACCTATGGTTGACTTCTTAGGGATAGTCAACTTAGAAGATAAAAGTGTTAATAAGAGATGTATGGTGTTATAGGGAGATTGTAGCTCGGCGGATCGAGTACGAGTGATTTCGGGATTTGCTAGCTTTCGATATTCACGAGGTGAGTCTTCTCACTATACCGTACCCGGAAGGGTTTGACTGTGTGACCGGAAGGTCGAATATGATATGTGATATATGTGCTATATGTGATAAGATAATTGTTATGCGTGCTATGTATGTTTATGTGGGCCGGAAGGCATTATGTTATGGGCCGGAAGGCGTGTAATCTGGACCGTAAGGTTGGCGTGGGTAGGACCGGAAGGTTTACCCAGCAGGGACGGAAGTCCCCTGAGACACATGGACCGGAAGGTCAGGGCCTGGAAAGGCGTATGCGCGTAAGTTGTATTTTGGGGAACTCACTAAGCATTTATGCTTACAGTTGTTATGTATGTGTTTCAGGTACTAGCGAGGACCGTGGGAAGGCGCCGGCGTGATCTGTACACACTGATAGATGTTGTGATCTTGGGATTCAAATGATTTGTCTTTTGACATGACACTTGGAATGTTTATGCCTTGTTTTGAATGAAAATACTTTATTTTGAAATGAAAAATTTGTTTGAAAATTTACGTTGTTACAACATCCCAAGTACATGTATGCCTCGTGAACCTTGATCTTTTGAGCTATTGTCTATTTTGGCCCTTAGTATAAAAAAGGGTGAAAAACGAGTACACGGGGCGCACCTGAGGCGTACGCTTAGCGTACTCATCAGCATGCAAGTGACGCGGAGACCACCTAGTACGCTGGGCATACTTGGCCCGTAATGAAACACCTAATCTAGGGTGAGTCCCCTATTTAAAGGATATGATGGCCTCATTTTTGGCCACCATTCTCAGATAACAAACCCTAAGTGTGACCTAACCCTCGTTTTGGAGCTTGTGAGTGTATTTATGAGCCTATGAGAGTTCTTGTGTGTTCTTGAAGAGAAGAGAAAACCTTGAAGAAGAATGAGTGGGAGTCCAAGCTTCTAGAATTGAGCATAGCTGAGTTGGAAGCTTCTTATAGAGGTATAAAGCTTAAAACTATACCTCTCTTTTGTTATGAGCATCCTAATAGAGCATTTTAGGGTTTTGTCCCAAAAAGGTGGAGACTTGATGAGATCTTGAACTCCAGAGACTAGGACCTCCCCTTTTGGACATATGAGTGGTGTAATGTCATAAAAATCCAATCTTGGTCGTTGGAATCACTCCATGCATGAGTTATGAGCTCCTTGAGACAAAAGAGTGCATGCAAAGGCTTAAAGTCACTGACTTTATGGGTTAAGAGCTATTAGAGAGTCTGGATCTACGATATGAGCCAATGTCTTAACTGTTTAAGACCAAATGAGTGAGAACGAGGAAACTGGAGAGTACGCTGGGCGTAACTTCTAGTACGCGCAGCATAGGGTCACACATCCCCGATGTCTTCTTGGCAACCGAGTACGCCCAGGGTAGAGATTGAGTACGCGTAACGTACTTGTCATTGACTTTTGTTGACTTTTAGGGTTTGGTCAAATTGTGTACTATTAAGCCTAAGCAGGGGCAAAATAGTCTTTTACCCTTTAGTGACTTTATAGCAGGGTTAGTCTAGCTTCTCGAGGGCCATTATTAATTAGGATAATTATTATATGTGTTAGGCAGAGGCTAGACCGGTGGTTAGAGTTCGAGATTTCCGAATACGAGATTTTCACTTGCTAGCTAGCTTACGAGGTGAGTCTTCTCACTATACTTACCATGAGTGGTATCCTTGTGTGACTAAGATGTCTTATGTGCTTATCTGTGTGTTGAGATATCCTGCTATTTGTTTGAGATATGCATGATGTGTTTTGTATTGAGTTGATTGAGTTGAGGGACTAGTGGGTCCAACTGAGTTGTGGGATCGGAGGGTCCCACTGAGACACATTGACCGGTGGGTCTTATTGAGTTGAGCCTCTAGTGTCTAACGAGTTATGTGTGGTATTTTGGGGAACTCACTAAGTCTTCTGCTTACCGTGTTATGTGTTATGTGTTTCAGATAGTTTCGAGGATCGCGGGGAGGCGCCAACATGATTGTACACACTAGCAAGAGATAAGTTTATGATTATGGGATTGTGATTTACATTGTGGAGTGTTGACATTTTAGACACTTGTGATTTTGAGATTGTCAAAATGAGCTTTATTGTGTTTTGAAAATGAAAAAAAAAATTGTTTGAAAAATTACGTCGTTACAAGGTTGAAGCTGAGCCTTGGTTTGAGGGATTCGGATGCACCTCCGGGTGTGTTTGGACTCAAACTGAGGATTTGAGAAGGATTTTCAAAAGAGATAAATTTTTCTAAAAATGAGAACGAGTTTGAGAGCAAACGAGTTGGAGCAGCCTGTACAATCAGCCAGAGCCAGAGCAGTGATTTCCCAAAAACACCCTTACCTTTATGTTATAAGATATTTATGATATATTATGAAATATTATGCATGCTAGAGAGTAGGCTAGGTAGTTAATATATTAGGACTAGGGTGGCCTGATTTGTGATGCCTTAGCCTAGGGATTTCTGCTATCAGTGATTTGCCTTGAGTATGAGTATTTAGCAGGAATGACCTCATGAGAGATCTACTTGAGAGTAGCTTTTGTATAGTGAGGTATAGAGTACTCTCAACTGGGATCTGAGGATGAGGACTTTGGGTGAATACAGATACAGTGTGGAAGGTATTATTGGGCCCGTACTACTGGAAACACCAGATCAGTGAGCAGTCCAAGTAAGAATTCTTAGGATACTAAGGAGCAAGTAGGGGCGAGTGATCGAGTGTTAGTGTACTCGAATGAGTCTTTGATTATCTTTGTGTTGTGTTTCAGGGACATCATGGTGAGTACACGCCACAACCCTGGAGGCAGTGGGACTAGTGACGAGGAGATATGGAGGATGATTCACAAGGAAGTGGACGCAACTATCCGAGTGGAGATTCTAGAGATGTTTGGGTCTATTAAGACCACCTTGATTGACACTTTTGATGAACGATATGCTGTTGTCACTAAGGCGGCTGCTGCTGCCACCACTGCAGCTGTCGCCGCTGCTAAGCATAAGGGAGGTGACTCGTTGTTGTTTCGGGAGTTTAGCAACACGAAGCCACCAGAGTTTGATGGGACACAAGATCCAATTGATGCGATTAGATGGATCTCTGATATCGAGGGGTGTTTTATACTTTTTCATGCCCATATCACTTGAGAGTTCGGTTTGCGTTGAACCAGCTTCGCTTTGGAGTGAAGGACTGGTGGAAGTTTGTGACAGCTGGTTTTACCTCTACAGATCATGTTGCGGTGACGTGGGAGAGGTTTGGTCAGATGTTCTGAGACGAATATGTTCCCCTGGTGGAGAGGGAATATTTTTTCTGTCTCTCAAGCAGAAGACAGAGTCAGTGACTGAGATTTCGAGGATGTTCCATGAGAGGGCGATGTTTTGCCCTGAGTACGTGTCCACAGAGTAGGCACGTGTGAGCCAATATTTGAGCATACTGAGGAGGGATATACGAGAGTTCGTGGCAAAATCATCGTGCAGGACATTGGATGATCTTCAGGCCAATGCCGGGAGGAGGGAGATCGAGCTTAAGCTACAGATCAAGTAGGAGGAGGAGTCCCGGGACAGGGACCAGAGTCCAGTACAGTTGCAGCCGGTGACTAAGCGGACTAAGCCTGCTAATACCAGAGTTGGGGTCCAGAAGGGCCGCAGTTGTGGCAAGTGTGGTAAGAGTCACGAGGGTTCATGTCGTTTGGGGATTTGCTACAAATATAGCAAAGAGGGGCACCTGGCGAAGGATTGCCCCCAAGGGGTTCTCGGTTTGCTTCCATTGCAACCAGATCGGCCACAAGAAGGCCGAATGCCCTCAGCTTGTTCAGGGATCATCCCAAGGATCTACACCTACTACTGTGCGTGCTACTGAAAGTCGGCCAACGAAGGCCGAGACACCGAGGGTTCGTGGGAGAGCCTTTCAGCTGACAGCGGAGGAAGTCCGCGCAACACCTGATGTTATGGCCGATATGTATTCTGATTGTAGTTCTTTTGAGATATTTTGTGCTTATATTATGATTGTGTATAGGTACTTTTCTTGTGATTTATGTACCTACTTTGGTGTTATTTGACTCGGGTGTGAGTCGATCTTTTGTGTCGATAGCCTTTAGTCGTCACATCAGTATTCGACGTGAAGCGTTGAGTTGGCCTTTGAGGGTTTCTATAGCCGATGAGCATGCGGTTTTTGCTATAGACGTGATTCGTAAGTGCACCCTAGAGATTTTTGGTGTGAACTTTCCTATAGATCTGGTACCGATCGCTATGGGTGATGTCTGTGTCATAGTGTGCATGGACTGGTTGAGCCGCTTTGGAGCGGTGATAGACTGCGAGCGATAGTTAGTGACAATACGAGGCCCTAATGGGGGAGTACTTATGGTGTACGACGAGGGTACTAAATCTGGATCAGCCTTCTGCTTGCTGCCAGAGCGAGACAGAGTTTACAACAGGGTTGTGTGGGTTTTTGGCTTATGTGATGGATACACAGGCTATTGCAGGGAAACCGAGTTCTATTTTCGAGATCCCGATAGTGTGCGAGTTTATAGATGATTTCCCCAAGGAGTTGTCGGGTGTGTCTCCTGAGAGGCAGGTAGAGTTTCTTATCGATTTGATGCCGGGTGCAACGCCTATTACCAAGGCACCCTACCGCCTTGCACCACCAGAGAGTCAAGAATTATCCTCACAGCTCCAGGAGCTACTGGGGAAAGGGTTTATCAGGCCGAGTAGCTCGCTGTGGGGAGCTTCAATCCTTTTTGTTAAGAAAAAGGACGGTTCACACCAGATGTGCATTGATTACCGGGAGTTGAACAAGTTGACGGTCAAAAAACGTTACCCACTTCCAAGGATCAATGATTTCTTTGATCAATTGCAGGGGCGTCTTGGTTTTCTAAGATCGATTTGAGGTCTGGGTATCATCAGATGAGAGTCTGAGAGGAGGATGTCCAAAAGACAGACACTTTAGGATGCGTTATGGACACTATGAGTTCATGGTGATGCCTTTCGGGATCACCAACACACCGAAAACATTCATGGACCTCATGAACCGGGTGTGAAGGCCTATGTTGGATCGATCGGTGATCGTGTTCATCGACGATATCTTGGCGTATTCGAGATCTAGAGAGCAGCATGAGGAGCATCTGAGAGAGATTCTTGGTGTACTAAGATCGGAGAGACTGTATGCCAAAATTTCCAAGTGTGATTTCTGGTTACGAGAGGTCTAGTTCCTGGGACACCTCATTAATCAGAATGGTATTTTGGTCGACTCCACCAAGATTGAGGCAGTTATGGACTGGGAGGTGTCGGATCCCCCACCGAGATCAAGAGTTTTCTGGGGCTGGCCGGTTACTATAGAAGTTTTATCAGAGATTTCTCCGAGATTGTCGTCCCCCTCACCAAGTTGATCCGAAAGGGCGTTACTTTTATTTTGGGGTCCCGAGCAGCATACCTCATTTGAGACTCTTTGTCGGAGGTTATGCGAAGCCCCAGTGTTAGCCCTTCCGTAGGGAATAGAGTGTTTTTTGGTTTATTGTGATGCATCCATTACAGGCATGGGAACGGTACTGATGTAGAAAGGGCACGAGATAGCATACGCATTGATGCAGTTGAAGCCTCATGAGACGAGATATCCCATCCACAATTTAGAGCTGGGGGCGGTGGTGTTCGCCCTCAAGATCTGGCGTCTCTATTTGTACGGGGTTCGATGTACCATATACACGGACCACAAGAGTTTGAAGTATCTTATGGATCAACCCAACCTGAACATGAGACAGGGGAGATGGTTGGATGTGGTGAAAGATTATGACTGCGAGATCATGTATCATCTAGGCAAGGCTAACGTGGTAGCTGACACCCTGAGCCGCGGAGCAGAGAGTACCCCGATCCAAGACGTGTGTATGAGGATGACAGTGACGACTCCATTCTTAGATATCATTCGAGAGGCCTAGGCGGAGGCCGTGAGACCGGAGAACCGCAAGAGGGAGCGGGCGACTGGATAGGTGTCCGAGTTTGTGACAGACAACCGAGGGCTTATGATGTTTCGAGGGCGGATATGGGTGCCCTATACGGGCGGAGCACGGCGTATACTAATGGAAGAGGCGCATAGATTGAAATTCTCGATCCATCCCTGGGCCACTACGATGTATTTAGACCTGAAGAGAGACTACTGGTGGCCCTGTATGATGAGGGATGTTGCTTGGATAATCGAGAGGTGCTTGACCTGTCTTCAGGTTAAGGCCGAGCACCAACATCCTCATGGAAAGTTGCAGCCCCTAGAGGTTCCCCAGTGGAAGTGGGAAAAGATTTCCATGGATTTTATCACCAAGTTGTCAAGGTCCGCACGGGGTGTCGACGCGATTTGGGTGATTGTAGACCGGTTGATGAAGAGCACTCATTTTCTTGCTATCAGTGAGAGTTCTTCTACAGAGAGGCTGGCTGATATATATGTGAGAGAGGTGGTAGCTCGGCATGGAGTGCTGACATCGAGAGTGTCAGATCGGCATGTAAGTTTTACTTCCAGATTCTGGAAGACGTTTCATGAAGAGTTGGGTAGGCAATTGCATTTTAGCTCAACCTACCACCCACAGACAAACGGGCAGAGTGAGCGGACGATTTAGACGCTTGAGGACATGCTTCGAGCATGTGTTATGGACTTTGGTGGAAGTTGGGACACATACCTGCCGTTGGCTTATCTTTCTTCCAAAAACAGCCACCATTCCAGTATCGATATGCCTCCTATTGAGCTTCTTTATGGAAGGAGGTGTCGGACTCCTATCTGTTGGGGAGAGGTGGGGCAGCGAGTGATGGGTAGCACTGAGATAGTGCTCAAGACGACCGAGTAGATTCAACAAGTCAGACAGAGGTTACTAACGACTCAGAGTCGCCAGAAGAGTTATGCGGACAGGCGACGATCCGAGATTGAGTTTCAGGTTGGAGATTTCATTCTCCTGAGGGTATCCCTAGAGGTGGCAATCATTTCATGTCGTGTCGAAACACTAAACAGGTTGAAAGTGCACGACCCTAACCTGACCCATTTAATTAACGTGTCGTTTCGTGTCAACCCATTTATTTTCGTGTCGAGTTCGTGTCGGGTTTCGGGTTAGGGATATACTTTGAAATATGTCGTCTCATGTGAAGTTAAAATATTGATCATGTTGAAAAAGTAGGAGTTAGGTAGGAAAAAAAGGAAAAACTAATAGTTTGGAGGCAGAATAGATGATGTCATAGCAACTTCAGATGACAAAACTAAAAGAGTGTGAGTTGGGGAGGCGGATGAGAAGGTCATGAGGATGTGAGGGTGGTGAAAGAGACTAGGAAGTTTGGGAGAGAATGAAAAAACTGAAATGAAATCTTTATCTAGACGGCTAAGTCATTTCAACATTACAAAACAATTCAATTCAAAGGTTTTCTTTTGCTTATGGTTTTGGTCTTGTATCATTCTAGATTACTTAAATAATTCAAAAAATGTGCATATAAATAAACAGGTCATTTTCGAGTCACATTCGAGTTGAAATTCTCAACCCTAACCTTAACCATTTAATTTTTGTGTCGTGTTGTGTCAACCCATTTATTTAAACGGGTTGAAATATCTTACCCAAAACTGTTTATTTTGTGTCGTGTTTCGTGTCGTGTCAATTTTTCCCACCTCTAGGTATCCCTATGGAAAGGGGTGATACAGTTTCGGAAGAGGGGCAAGCTGGGGCCCCGATACATCAGTCTTTCAGGGTGACAGCCAGAGTGGCTAAGGTAGTGTATCATTTGGAGCTACATGCGGAGCGGAGCCAGATTCATAACACCTTCCATATATCCTAGTTGAGGAAGTGTGTAGCCGATGAGATGACATTGGTACCACTAGAGGATATTCAGGTGGATACGGGCCTAAATTATATTGAGAGACCAATCGCAATTGTGGATCGAAAGGTGAAGATTTTGAGGAACAAGGAGGTGCCATTGGTTCAGGTTCAGTGGCAACATTGGAAAGTGTCCGAGATGACTTGGGAGTCGGAGTCAGAGATGCAGGAGCAACATCCAGAGTTATTTGTGAATCATAACTTCGAGGGCGAAGTCTGATCCTAGTGGGGGAGAATTGTAACATCCCGAGTCCAGGTATGCCTTGTGAACCTTGATCATTTGAGTTCTTGTCTCATTTGGCCCTTATTATAAACGAGTATGCGGGGTGTACCTGAGGCGTACGCTTAACGTACTCGTCAGCATGCAAGTGACGGGGAGACCACCTAGTACGTTAGACGTACCCATGGGTATGTTGGGCATACTAGGCCCAGAATAAAAACCCTAATCTAGGGTGATTCCCCTATTTAAAGGATATGATGGACTCATTTCTAGCCACCATTCTCAGACAACAAACCCTAAGTGTGCCCTAACCCTTGTTTTGGAGCTTGTGAGTGTATTTATGAGCCTTTGAGAGCTCTTGTGTGTTCCTGAAGAGAAGAGAAAGACTTGAAGAAGAAGGATTGGGAGTCCAAGCTTCTAGATCTGAGCATAGCTGAGTTGGAAGCTTCTTATAGAGGTATAAAGCTTAAAACTATACCTCTCTTTTGTTATGAGCATCCTAATAGAGCATTTTCGGGTTTTGTCCCAAAAAGGTGGAGACTTGATGAGATCTTGAACTCCAGAGACTAGGACCTCCCCCTTTTAGACATATGAGTGGTGTAATGTCATAAAAATCCAATATTGGTCGTTGGAATCGTTCCGTGCATGAGTTATGAGCCCCTTGAGACAAAAGAGTGCATATTTTGAGGGTTGGTGACCATTTCAGCCATGAAAAGGCTTAAAGTCATTGACTTTATGGGTTAAGAGATATTAGAGAGTTGGATCTACAATATGAGCCAAGGTCTTAACTGTTTAAGACCAAATAAGTGAGAAAGAGGAAACTGGAGAGTACGCTGGGCATAACTTCCAGTACGCGCAGCGTAGGGTCCCGCATCCCCGATGTCTGCTTGGCAGCCGAGTACGCCCAACATATAGATTGAGTACGCGCAACGTACTCACTGCCATTGACTTTTGTTGACATTTAGGGTTTGGTCAAATTGTGGACTATTAAGCCTATGGAGGGATAAAATATTCCTTTACCCTTCTGTGAGTTTGTAGACGGGTTTGTCTAGCTTCTTGAGGATCATTATTAATTAGGTGAGTCTTCTCACTATACGTACCATGAGTGGTATCATTATGTGACTGAGATGTCTTATGTGCTTATCTGTGTATTGAGATATCCTGCTATTTCTTTGTGATATGCATGATGTGTTTTGTATTGAGTTGAGGGACCAGTGGGTCCAACTGAGTTGTGGGACCGGAGAGTCCCACTGAGACACATTGACTGGTGGGTCTTATTGAGTTGAGCCTCGAGTGTCTAACAAGTTGTGTGTGGTATTTTGGGGAACTCACTATGTCTTGTGCTTACCGTGTTATGTGGTATGTGTTTCAGGTAGTTCCGAGGATCGCGGGAAGGCGCCGACATGATTGTACACACTAGCGAGAGATGATTTTATGATTATGGGATTGTGATTTACATTGTGGATTGTTCAAATTTTAGACACTTGTGATTTTGATATTGTCAAAATGAGTTTTGTTGTGTTTTGAAAATGAAAATAAATTTTTTTTGAAAAATTACATCGTTACACATGTGGCAAACTTAGGATTTACTTATTAGAAGATGTAGATTATATTTATTAGTTTGGAAACTAAACTATATAAATAAATTCAAAAATAGTTCATTTGTTTAAAATATAAAATCAACGCTAAATTGGTAAATTAAACAAAACCTAGTGTTTGTTTAAAAGTTAACCCGTCTAACCTTGTGAGGACCATTTTGTAAGAAACCTTAGTTGGAAGGTTAGTTTGAAAGTTTTAGAAGAGACTTCCTAGTTATGAGAGTGCCTAAGCACGGGTAGAGGAATCCAACGTCATCGGTGTCGGCGTCTGCGGACGGAGTGTCTGAGCGGGGAAAGAGGAGGCTGAGGAATGCAATGCGGATGGTATCGTTTCAACGCCCGATTGAGGAATAAGGATGGAACTTAAATGCTATATGGGTAATGCAGGGCAATGTTGCCTAAATTCCCAATTTTCTCTCCTTACTTTCTTTTCTCCTCTTTTCTTTTCTCTGCTACAACTCGAGAACTAGGCGTTAGTTAGTCGTAAAATGTTGAAAAGTTAGTCATAACACCTTCTCGTCTTTACCCATTTGAATGGAAAATGAATTTGAAGAAAGGGAAAGGAAGAAGAGGGCGATTTCAATGCTTGAGGTTGGATCTAGAATTGCACATGGAAGTATTATTGCTAGGAATTAATTACAACTTAAGAAAGGTATAATCTCCCTTCATGTTATTTATAACTTCGATCAAGGTTTTGGTGACCACAAATCTAAAAGCATCCCATTAAGAATGTTTAGATGATACGTCTAATGAGTTTTAGTTAGTAGATCACTAGTATACTCTCATTCTTCTCATCCATGGCTATTTTTTTAGTGGTTTTTGGAAGCGCTTCGAAGCTACAACAATTGGGGATTCCATCTAAGTTTAACACAACATTGGGAAGATTTTGAAGCTTATATAACTTTTTTGGAACTTGATTCACTTTTTTGATGTTCAAATGATGGGATCATCATACTTTAGTCACAAATGCTCATGTAATTATGTTTTGAAATGATTTCCAAACTAAATTAGAATATCATTTGATTCAATAGAAGCCATTTCAAAATAATGTGGATGATCTATTGTAGCTTAACTTGGACTTCAGATTATCCGGTAACAATGGCATCAGGATCATTGTCAAATAAATGGTAACAACCTAGCACCTGCAGTAAGAAAAAGGGAGTGATGAATAAAAATTAAAAGGCACATAGCTATTTCTTGCATTTATCTCTAACGGTTTAACGTTTTTGCATATCAGGATTATACACATAATTTAAAACTGACAGTGCACGAAAATAAAATTTCACCCGTTGGATCTGTGAAGACTGGCCAGTTTTTCAAATTGGATAAGGCTCCAATCTTAACAAAAATGATGAATGGATACTCAATGAAACCATGTTTAGAACTATATCAAGGATTCTTCTTGTATGTATAGTACACTTTATTGTATATAAATATAATTTGTTTATTTTTAGCTTATGATTTACTTATTGTCAGATCAATGTCCATTGAAATCAAAGTAAGATGCATGACCACTAGAAAACAGAGAAAGTACCTGTTACAATAGTTCTTTGTAAACTGGATTTCCCAGGTATTTTGAGCTTCACAAAAATCATCCTAGCACTATGTAACACGACATTTTGTGTTCTTGGATTCGTATCTATGATGCAAAACCAGATGACTGAAGAAGCCCTCTCGACCCAATAATACAAAGACCTTTCAACATAAGAATACTATGTGGAAGATGTCTTATGATTTTACCTTCTATATCTAACTCTTTTAAGCAATCCAAACTTCCATGTTCTTCAGGCATTTTCTCAATCCCAATACAATAGCGGAGATGGAAATCTTTTAGACATTTTAGCCTACAGATGCTTATCGGGATATTCTGTAATAACTTACAGTTTATTATGATTAGCTTCAGTAAAAATTCTAATTGGCCAAGATACTCGGGTAACTTCTCAAGCAACGAACAATTATGAAGGTTAATATGTTTCATCTGTTTCAACATACAAATGCTATCTGGAAGATGTGTAATCTTTGCATGCGACAACTCTAGCTTTTCCAGCAGTTTTAATCGGCCAAACTCCTTGGGTAACTTCTCCAGCAACAAACAAGAAAACAGTTCTAGAGATTTATGATGTTTCAACATACAAATGCTATCTGGAAGATCTTTAATAAATGTACAAAACAAAGTCAGATCCTCTAGATGTTCTAACCCACCAAGATCCTCAGGTAACTTCTCAAGAAACCAACATGATATAAGCTTTAGAGATTTAAGATGCTTCAGCATACACATGCTCTCTAAAAGAAGGTTAATCTTTGTAGACAAGAAAATCAGCTCCTCAAGACATTCTAACTGGCCGAGGTCCTCAGGCGCCTCTTGAATACTACCTTCTAGTTTAAGCTTCCTTAAACGTTGTAACCCACAAATGCTTCCTGAAAGCGTCTCAAGGTTCGTGCAAGCACATATACCTATAGAAATAAGCTTCTCAAGATTTATAGTAAATGAGTAGCGATCTTCCTTATAGAAATAACTAAACCGAAGGTTTGGCAAGTCATTGTCGGGGTGAAGAGGGCATCGTTCTAGGGACTTTGCGACCACATGTAACTCAGTTAAAGGAACAACCTCAAGTGATTCCTCCACACTGCAAGAAGCATCGCCCTTTAGATTAAAAAAAATCTCTAAACCTCAAGCAACCACTTACGTCTAAGTAGTAAGATTTTGTAGACATCCAATGGGAGTGTGAAGTTCTATTAAATAAGAACATGCTTTAAGATCTAACCTCTCTAGATTTGGAGTCAACCCAAGGTCAAGGGTTCTCAACTTTGAATAACTAATTTCAAGATTAATGAGATTTTCACATACATTGGCCATGTGAAGTTCTTCTAAATAATAACAATTTTTAAGATCCAAATACTTAAGATTCGGAGTCAGTCCAATGTCAAGGGTCCTCAACTTTGACCTTGACAGTAGTAGTAGTTCGAGATTTAAACATCTACCCGACATGTGAAGTTTTATCAAATCGAAGCATTTGTTAAGTAATAACGTCTTAAGATTCCGAGCATGCCCAAGGTTAAGGGTCCTCAACCCTGACATACTGATGTCAATAGACATGAGCTTCAAACAACCAATGGGAACATAAAGTTCTACCAGGTTGGAACTGTTGGGTTATGAGCATTCTAACACTCCTAAGTGTACATGCAACCCTAAATACCTTGGATCTATGTTTTCTATATTATATATGCAAATATGAATATTCCAAGGTATTACCCTATCTACCATACAATCTTTTGATACTTGGATAATATAACAAGTTAGAATACATACCTCTTGATGTAGCTTGACTCCATGAAGCTCGAGAGCCTAATGCCCCAAGTGTAACACCTCAAATGAATCACACAACATCACATGCACATGGAATAACTTAGAGAGAAATGATACACTTCATGAAATCGGCTAGCCCTCACCATTCCTTCATAGTCTCTCATGGTGGCCAATTTTGACAAGAATAAGATGCTTATATAGTGTGTCACAATTAGGGTTACACCATGTAAACCATAATTGTCATGGCCTTTCATTTCCATGATCCATGGGTACAAAAACACCATGGAGCATCCTATGGGTTTTAGCCCAACTTGATAATGTTGGGTTATGAGTATTCTAACACTCCTAAGTGTACATGCAAGCCTAATAAACCTTGGATCTATGTTTGTCTAAAATTCATGCAAAATATGATTTCCAAGACTCATAATCCTATCTAGCATACATGGGGAACTTTTAACTTAAAAGATGGCAAGAATAACATACCTTGTTGATGATTTGATTCCTTGAATACCTTGAGAGCCTAGCACACCAAGTATGATGCCTCAAATGCTTCACACAACACCAAATGCTTTTGGAGTAAACTTGAGAGAAATAAGAACACTTCTATTTTCGGCCTTGCCCTCTTGTATTCTTAGTGTAGCCGAAAATGGGGAGTATGATGCTCTTTATATAATGTGTTACAATTAGGGTTACACCATGTAAACGCTAATGTAACATGGCTCTTCATTTCCATGACCCATGGGTTTAAACTCCATGGAGCATCCTATGGGAGTTAGCCGAAATTGATAATCCATGGAGCCTTTAGCCCACTATACAAGTTATGAATGATTTACATAATCAACCCATATATTTAATTGGTTATCTTTTGATCACTTAATTAATTCAAGATTAATTCTTGATCAATACTAATTAAATAATATTATTAATATATTAGAACTCATAATATATTAATAAAAAATAAGTGTTATTTCTCTCATTTTAGTCTATCCAAATGCATGATGCCATGCAACCCAAATGGACCATGCCAACCGGGTCAAGTACATACCAGAAATAGTTATGGACTTAGACACCTTATCCTACAGTCACCCACTTGGATTAGTCTAATAACTATAACTGCAAGTATGAATTCAGGAACCGATTAGCAATCGTACCTCTTTCAAGGCCTCTCAGAACTGAGAAGATGATGATGCGCTATTTAAGATAAGTGATCATATAATCCTATGTTTCAGATATCAGCCGGACAAATACATGGAACAATATCTTACTTATTGTCCAGCAGTTTGTTTCCCGATTTCCGATTTGTTTGACATAGAAATAAATTGAACACATCAATTAGGTTCTGACCGGGGCCGGTACATAGGTCAAAACAAAATCATCGAGGGACCCATATATCGCTTCTAATCCAAGAATGAAAAGATAAACTTCGACTCATATGCTTGTTCTACTACTTATTGAATCATACATAAAAGTACGTTTTATAACATTGAGTTACCAATGCATTTTCATACAATCAATGCATAACCAACTCATAGGCAACAAATCATATCTCTCGGTTTGAAGACTTATATGATATTACCGTCTCACGATCACTCGAGATAAATTCCATGAAGTGATACCAGTGAGCGTGGGTTGAATCTAATACTCAGACCTTATGAGCACTCATGAGTGTTGTAGCACCTCATTGTCCAACATCTTAGACCTCTATAATTCAACCCATGACCGTCTTGATTCATATCTACTTCCAACATATGCCGAGTGTGGATTGTTTGAATAACTTAGTCATTCAGGAAGACTGACTTAGTTATTCTGGAAGTCAAAACATGCAATGTGAAACACAAGAATAAATGAATATAATATGGTATCAAACCCTATGAATATAAATAGAACACCTTTTATTTATCACCATATTGATTACTCATTATTCATCGTTTCGGGTTTTATGAACTTTATACTTGAATTAAAAACACTAGTTGTCTCATGCTCCAAGCATGTTCACTAAGTTTTTCAAACAATAGTTTTGCCATACACCAAGTATACACTCTATGTTTGTCTATGATCCTCACTCTATGAAATAAAGCAATTGAACATAATTTCAATGATTCTAATTTCACACTCCCAAATCTTTATCGAAAAATGTAAGAATTCCAAATTCCTATCATTTATTTGATTTTTAAACTTATATGCACTACCTTTTTGTAATGTACAAAGTCACAAAGACTTGTCACCAGTCATTACAGGGTATTCCAATGGATATCAATTCCATGGAAACGAAGTCTCAAAGTACACTGTTCTGAACATCATCCTTGCATTAAGTTTTCTAATCTTACCCAGATAACTTCTATCTATGGAGACAACTCCATATTCCCATTTTGACTATCACTTCTGAACAAGAGTTACCTCCTTTCAGAATATGTCAATTAGGTCCTTCTAAAAAATTTAACACTATACTTCTAATTGTCCTTGAGCAACCAATCTGTGGTAAACCTTAGATTGTCCTCGACAATTGCTTAATCATTTTAGTCATATCCAGTTCTAGTACTTTTCCCTCTTAATGCTCTGGGCATTTGGAAAATTTAGAACAGATAAATCTTATAGCACATGCAATTAATTCTATAACCAAAGCATATGGGACACGATTCATAAATACATGATACTAGACTAGTCGTTTGCTATAATATTTCTATTTCTATTTGCCAAGTTCTCATAATTCAGATTATCAAAATGGATGCCGTAATCATAATCGAATTTTAGAACGCAAATAATAGACCCACATATAGAATTTCCTTATGTTGAGCCATTCCAACATGAAACTCATATACATATCCTTGATTAAATATGATTAAAACCACAATCTAAGCTTTTAGAATTGAAGTGAAGTATAATTTCCTCTCCCTTAATTATAGTAAAACAACTTTTTCCCAATTGAAACCTTTTGTTTTCTATAATTAACATTGATAACTTGCAACACTTATTATAATTATCATGCTCCCACTTGCATGATGATTATTAACATGAAGCTTATGCTCCCACTAGCTTTGACATGTACTCAGAAATCTACTAGACTTCTAGAAATCAATACTTTATTAACCTTCTTACCAAAGTTCATATTTCTGATACGAGATTCGTTGATACAAATTTATCAAAATAATACACCTTTCTTTAGATTGCACACATGTGTGTGTCTAAACAATTTCAGAACTATGAAAAGGGATGTTGTAATCATATTCTCAATTGTTTAGACCTTTGACATTTCTCACAAGTCCATGTTAGTGTGCCGGTTAACTACACATGCTCTACTAACGAATTTGAGAATGCAAATGTCACAATTGCTATCTAGTTAAAATCTACTTAGTGAAAGTGTTTCCTCACCATCATTTTCATGAATCGGAAAGAAACCTTATGAAACTTAGATTCTATGGTGTATGTGTTCCTATCCATGTGAATTTTGTCAAAACCATAATCACAAGACAAGGTTAGTGACAAATCCAAACTCTTATGGATTGAACTTGTGCAGTCTTAACTTCTTGCCATCTGGAAGCTCAAGGGCCTGCCATTGCTTCCAAGTTGTTATGCAACCAGTTGAGAACTCTCATAACTCATATGCAAAGCCAACTTTAACTAGAATGGGCACAGAAATAGGAATATGCCAACACGATAGGCTATAAACCTCAAGTCGTGTGCAAGTGATAAACTATAGGTTTTTCCTTCTTGATTAGATCTGGAAGTATTTCGAAGATCTTTAAGACTCCTACTGCCCTCTTGACATATAAGACTCACTTGCCAAATTTTCAAGAGATAGTGCAAATTCTCTATCAAGACAAACACTTCACACAATTGGCCTTAAGTTGGTATGTGCTTTATCCAAAACATCACAACTTACCAATTTCAAATGTACAAGAGTGGGACACACTTTACTCTTACATTTGACTAGTGTTATAAACCTTTCTTTAAGATATGTCACTCAAGTTACAATCTTGGAGTATGACTCTAGGAATTGTTTTTGGAACGAAGTTTAACTCATCTTCTTGATTTAACCATTTTAGTAACTCTTGATTCCTCTTCTTAGCCATATGAATGAACTAAGATATCGTTAGAGGACCAATTGTAACATGGTTTCTTAATCATTAAGATGAACACATAACATGATACTTAAGTACTCTCCCATCTTTTCAGATATGAGAAAATTTTATCCTTCTGCCTAATTTGATTCTTCTCATCCGTCCTACCATACACTGAAATTTTTTTTCCAATGATTCAGAATTATACTTAACCTTGTAAGTAAAACCATATTTACTAAGCCTTAGTAAATCATGACGAATAGTCTTATTAACCTTTTGTGGTGGACCTTGATCAGTGTATACAAATGTGTACTCGATCCCTTAGTCCTTCACTTGACTCACATATACATGTGAACAAGTAACTAGTCTTAATTTTTCCAAAGCTGAAAGTTCTCATTCATCATACTGTACAACTTGTATGATTCCAAGTTTCTATGCAACTGAAAACTTGGGTAATGAGAAGCTATCCTTATTTGGTAAATTTAGACCCTACCACAAACGAAAAGAATCAAATTCACATTTCCATTATTGTTAGAAACATATAAAGATCAAATTTTCAATTAAAGTCATTGCAAGGAGATATAAACTAAAATAAAATAAAAAAATTTTATTTATTTATAAAGATGTGGAAAAACTTTTCCTTACAATGCAACTTGAAATGGAAAAAAAAAACTATGCTATTACATGTTTTCTAGCAATCTATCATAACCCCTAAGTAGTAGCTCAAAAATCTGATCTTCAAGCATGCAATAGAAATCCATCTTCGTGATCAGATTCAACATACTCTTCCTTTAAGTTTCCTTTCCTTTGCTTGATCCTTTCAAACATCAAAATGTAACTTAGTCACATCATGTATTGATAATCAACCATTAGGAACTTAATAGAGTTAGATAGTGGGCTTACCTGAACCAGAGTTAACCTTTTGATTTTTCTTTTCTTCCAGATCCTTCAGGTAGCTAGGGCAGTTTCGCTTCCAATGCCCTTTTCCTTCACAATGAAAACATAGAGACTTTTTGGGAATGGTGCAACAGGCTATTCCAGACTTAAATTTTCTCTTTACCTTCCGGTCAACAGGGTTGACCAAGGCTGATCCATTTCCATTGGGAAGAGAAAGTTTTTCTGGACTTCCAATGTTACCATTGTCCATGTCCATGGAAGTTTGAGAAGTAGATCTTCCACCTATATTTACATGACTATTGCGCCAAATCATTTCTGATTCAACAACAATAATGAGAAAGATCTATTAGGGTCATGTCGAGATCTGTCACATAGTAGTCTTTAATAAACTTACTGTATGACTCAAGAAATGACTGAAGGACCCTGTCAATAGCCAACTTCCTTTGAACAATGACACCCAAGATTCTCAACCTGTCAATGTGTGACTTCATTCCTAAGACATGAGTCCACACCGGTCTTCCATCTTCATGTTTCATTGCTAGTATGGCTTGAGTGACCTTGAATTTTTCAAGTCTTTGAGCTTGTGGGTCAGGGAGAACAATTAGAGGAGGAGGAGGAAGAGAAGTATGGTTTCCATGAGCCAAACTCAGGAAGTCATCTTCATTAGGAAAGCTTGTTTCATAAGATTTGGGAAGATCATTGTTTTCTGAACCAGACATCTAAAATGGGAGAAATCCAAGTTAGTTGATTAAAATCCTTAATATAACACCCAATTTGAAATATTAAAGCTAGTACCCAACACAATATTTTATAACTTGGAAGAGGGATGCCGTAATCCAAGCTATAGAATATTTGAAGGTAGGCGAATGACGAGTCACCAATTTGCACCATAAAAACAAAATATAAACTACTTGGTTTTAATTGGTCTTTAGAAATTCCTAGATTCTTTGAGATTCAATGAACTTTTCAAAGGCATGTTTCAATCTCGAGTGTGCCCTCCAAATTTTGTGACTGGGATACTGAGGATCACAAAACGAGGTGTGAAGTATCCATGCAAATTACTTGGTACCCTTAATGTTAATCACTCAATCGATGTGCCGGTTAACCACACACGCTCCACCGACCTATGATAAACCTTAAGTCACCCTTTACCTACCTTGTTAAGTCCAAGTTAGTGTGCCGGTTAACCACACATGCTCCACTAACGACTTTGACAAAGTGCAAAGTGTAATTTCATGAGATAGCACCTTATTCACATTTTCCTAAAGTAACTAAGATTTGGAATTTAATAAAACATTTAGTTACTTTATAATAATCCTTATACTTTTAATGAGAATTTTATAAGTCCTTGTCCTACCCGTTCGGCTAACGAACCTCCACCAGTCAAGGAAGCGGTGGGTGAGAGTGGACACCCATTAAGCTGCCATTTTATAGGCAACAGTCAACCCATATATTTAATGAGTCACATTTTGATCACTTAATTAATTCCAAATTAATTCTTGATCAAAACTAATTAAATAATTTTCTTAATATATTAGAACTTATAATTGCTATCTAGTTAAAATCTACTTAGTGAAAGTGTTTCCTCACAATTGCTATCTAGTTAAAATCTACTTAGTGAAAGTGTTTCCTCACCGTCATTTTCATGAATCGGAGAGAAACCATATGACACTTAGATTTTATGGTGTATGTGTTCTTATCCATGTGGATTTGTCAAAACCATAATCACAAGAGAAGGATAATGACAAATCCAAACTCATATGGACTGAACTCAATCTGAATTTCTTGCCTCCAGGCAGCTCAAGGGCCTGCCATTGCTTCCAAGTTGTTATGCAACCAATTGAGAACTCTAAGAACTCATATGCAAAGCAAACTTTAACTGGAATGGGCACAAGAATAGAAATATGTCAACACGATAGGTTATAAACCTCACGTCGTGTGCTAGTGTTAAACTACAGGTTTTTATTCTTGATTAGATCTTGAAATTCTTTTCAGGATCTTTAAGACTCCTACTTTCCTCTTGACATATAAGACTATCTTGCCACATATTCAAGAGATAGTGTGGATTCTTTATCAAGACAAACACTTCACACAATTGGCCTAAGTTGGTCTTTGTTTTATCCAAAACATCACAACTTAACAATTTCAAATGTACAAGAGTAGGACATTTTTACTCTTATATTTGACAAGTGTTTTAAACCTTTCTTTAAGATATGTCACTCAACTTACAGTCTTGGGGTATGACTCTAAGACTTGTTTTGCAACGAAGTATGACTCATCTTCTTGATTTAACCATTACAACAATTTAAGATTCCTCTTCTTAGTCATAAGAATGCACTAAGATTTCCTTAGAGGACAAATTGTGATATGATTTCTAAATCATTAAGATGATCACAAAAGCTGATACTAAAGTACTCTCCCATCTTTTCAGATTTGAGAAACTTTTATCCTTCTTCCTAATTTGATTCTTCTTATTCGTTCTGCCATATAATCGAAACTTTTCCATTGCTTCAGAATTATACTTAAGCCTGTAAGTATAACCATATTTACTAACTTTAGTAAATCATGACGAATATTCTTATCAATCTTTTGTGGTGGAATTGACTAGTGCACAAGAATGTGTACTTGATCCCTTAGTTCTTCACTTGACTCACATAAACATGTGAACAAGGAACTAGTCTTAGTTTTCCAAAGCTGAAAATTCTCATTCATCATATTATACAACTTGTATGATTCCAAGTTTCTATCCAACTGAAAATTTGGGTGATTAAAAGCTTTCCTTATTTGGTAAATTTAGACACTACCACAAATGAAATGATCAAATTCATATTTTCAATATTGCTAGAAACATACAAACATCAAGTTTTCATAAATGCCATTGCAAGGAGATATAAAATAAAGTAAAACAAAGTTGTATTTATTTATAAAATGCGGAAAAAAAAAACTTTTCCTTATAATGAAACTTTGAATAAAAACTATGCTATTACATGTTTCCTAGCAATCTATCATAACTCCTAAGAGTAGCTCAAGAATCTGATCTTCAATCATGCGATAGAAATCCATTTTCGCGGTCAGATTCAACATACTATTTCTTTAGGTTTCCTTCACTTTTCCTTTGATTCTTCAAACATCAACATGTGACCCAGTCACATCATGTAATAAGAATCTCAGAATAGAGCCTTAACTAAGTTAGATAGTGGGCTTTACCTGAAGTAGAGTCAAACTTCTTGACTTGATCAATCTTATGATCTTTCAGGTAAATAGGCAGCTTCGCAATCAATGTCCCTTCCTCTGGCAAGAGAAACATATGGACTCTTTGGAAATGGTACATGGGACTATCGTATACTTTCCTTTCTCTTTACCATTTGGTCAACCGAGTTGACTATGGTCAATCCCTTTCCTTGGGAAGAGAAGGCTTTTTTAGATATCTAATGTTTCCATTGTTAATGTCCATTGGGAAGTTGATCTCCTTATCAAATTTGCTTTACTAGTCCTCAAATCATTTATGATTCAGCAGCACCAAGCAAATACATAAGATCATTAACGGTCTTGTCATAGTCTGTTTCATAGTAGTCCCAAAGGAACTCACTATGCGACTTAGAGAGTGATTGAACATCCAACTTTCTTAAGACTTTGACACCCAACTCTCCTGGCTTGTCAATATGTGACTTTATCTCCAAGATGTGAGCATGCATAGACCTTGCGTGCCAATAGGGCTAGAGTGACCTTGAACTTGTGGGTTAGAGAGAAGAATTGGGGAGGTGGAGGAAGTGACATTCCAAGAGATTTGGGAAGATCATAGATGTCTGAACTAGACATCTTTTGGGAGATATTCAAGATAGTTGATCCAAAGTCCTTAATATAACACCCAATATGAAATATTAAGGCTAGGACCCAACACAATATTTTATAACTTGGAAGAGGGATGCCGTAATCCAAGCTATAGAATATTTGAAGGTATGTGAATGACGATTCACCAATTTTCACCATGAAAACGAAATAATTTAATTAGGTTTTACTTGGATTTGAAACTCCTAGATCTTTTAGATTCATTAAACTGTTCAATGGTATGTTTCAATCTCGAGTGTGCCTTTTAGGTTTTGTGACTGGGATGCCAAGGATATCAAAACAAGGTGTGAAGTAAGCATGCAAATTACTTGGTACCCTTAATATTTACCCCTTAATCGATGTTCCGGTTAACCACACGCGCTCCACCGATACTATGATAAATATTAAGTTACCCTTTGCCTACCTTGTTAAATCAAGCTAGTGTGCCGGTTAACCGCACACGCTCCACTAACCGACTTAAACAAAGTGCAAAGTGTAATTTCATGGATTAGCACCTAATTCACATTTTCCTAAAGTAACTAATATTGAGAATTATAAAAACATTATAGTTACTTTATATTTTCATTAATACTTTTAATGAATGGAGAAATTATAGTCCTTTTCCTACCTGTTCGGCTAACAACCCTCCACCAGTCAAGGAAGCGGTGGGTGAGAGTGGACACCCATTAAACTGCCATTTTATAGGTAGTAACCTTATACCCCCTTATAGACCGGCTTCGTGAATGAGGCCTACTAATGGTAAGACGACTTGCTCTTATACATATATATAAATATTATTAACTTATAATATTATAAAGTATAAGGGTTGAATTTTAACTTTTAAAATTCTAAGGGCTTAACTTGGAATTAAAGTATTAATAAGGTAAAACTTTTCAAATTCCAAAACTTGAGGGCAAGTTTTGAAACTATTCAAAACTATTCAATTTCCATAACTTATGTGTTTAAAGTAGTTTTAATCCAAAAACTCTTCAAGTTCCATAACTTGAGGACAAGTTATGGAAGACTTTAAACTATTAAAAGAATGTGACTTTTCTTTATTCATAACCTATGGAAATATTTATGAGTTTTATGAATATTAAATGTGACTTTTCATATAACTTGAGGACAAGTTACAAAAACACCTTTTAGAATCAACTCTTAGATTAATTTGGATTGAAAACAACAATTTCACATAACTTTTCTATTAATCTAAGAAACTCATAAGAACAAGATAATTCAAATCAAACTTTTTCAAGTTATTAGCCTAATCCTTAAACTAATACAAAACATGAATCTATTGACAATTATCTTTGAAATTGGATTAGAATGAACATTACCACATCAAAAACAGGTTTATAGGTTCAAAAACAGCTTAGGTTAATGATTCTAGTCCAATTCCAGCCTGAAAAGTCAAAAATATGTTGTCTGGGGGTCCTACTCGTCGAGTGTATGAACCTACTCAACGATTAGGGTGAGTTTCTTCATGGACTCGGCGAGTCCAGTGCCCAGACAGCCTAGAAATCGATTTTTTCGGCATTTTTCAGCACTTTGCATCAAGTATAATTGAAAACAAGCCTAGGCTCTGATACCACTGTTGGGTTATGAGCATTCTAACACTCCTAAGTGTACATGCAACCCTAAATACCTTGGATCTATGTTTTCTCTATTATATATGCAAATATGAATATTCCAAGGTGTTACCCTATCTAGCATACAATCTTTTGATACTTGGGTAATATAACAAGTTAGAATACATACCTCTTGATGTAGCTTGACTCCATGAAGCTCGAGAGCCTAGTGCCCTAAGTGTAACACCTCAAATGGTTCACACAACACTAAATGCACATGGAATAACTTAGAGAGAAATGATACACTTCATGAAATCGGCTAGCCCTCACAATTCCTTCATAGTCTCTCATGGTGGCCGATTTTGACAAGAATAAGATGCTTATATAGTGTGTCACAATTAGGGTTACACCATGTAAACCCTAATTGTCATGGCCTTTCATTTCCATGATCCATGGGTAGAAAAACACCATGGAGCATCCTACGGGTTTTAGCCCAACTTCATAATCCATGGAGCATTAGCCCACTATACAAGTATGGATGATTTACACAATCAACCCATATATTTAATTAGTCTCGTTTTGATCACTTAATTAATTCCAAATACAATCTTGATCAATACCAATTAAATAATCTTCTTAATATATTAGAACTTATAATATATTACCAAACACTAAGTGTTATTTCTCTCATTTTCGTCTATCCAAATGCATGATGTCATGCAACCCAAATGGACCATGCCGAGTCGGTTCAAGTACATACCAAATATAGTTATGGACTTAGACACTAATCCAACAGGAACATCCTCCAAGGGTCAGCGTCTCGAGATTTGGAGTAAGTCCAAGGTCAAGGGTACTCAACATGGAACCACTGAGGTCAAGGTATTTATGCTTATATAGTGTGTCACAATAACTCTACCTTTCTGTAACATACACATTTTGAAATCGTGTTTTAAGTAAATAATATTATGAAATATTATGTGAATTTTAATGTTGAGTTCTAACAGATAGTTTTTACTAGAAATGAAGTAAAACTATGTTTAGAATCACTCATAGAATATTGGAAGTCTTATGAGATTCCAATTAAAAGCCAAATAGTGAAATATAGAGAAAATATAAAATTTGAAATAAGTAAAATTTTATTATTGAAAGTTGTAGATAATCTCGTTAGAAACATTTAGGCGAAAACCTCATCGAAATCCGAGTTGTAACGAAGAAGTTATGACCAATCGAAGATCCGCAACAAAACCGGCACGGCGCCGAATGACATAAAAAGTGAGTTTTTGATAAACTAATTTTTAGCCTTAGTAATCTAAATGAAAGTCGTAGTATTCGTTAAACCGAGAAGTTCGATAAAAAGAACGCCAAAATCTGACTTCGTATGACGAAGTTATGATTTTTCGAAGTTTCAGCTTAGCAGTAGACAGCTAAAAACTCGAATTTTAGATTGAGTGATTTTTAGCTGAAACACCCTAAATGAGAATTGAAGGCTCATCATTAGTAGTACAACGGTGAAATGTATGACGAAAACGGACATCGGATTAAGAAGTTATGAATTTTTAACAGAATTTCCTGTCCCGGTCTGTTAAAAATGATAATATTAAAATTAATGTCATAATTAGTCGACGAAGTCTAAACAAAAGTTGTAGAGCATAATTTTAGCTACGCATGCATATAAAGAACATAAAAAATGGAGCCTGTATGAGAAAGTTATGGATTTTAGAAGATTTGGGCTCAAATTCCGAGAAACTTCGCAAGAACAGTGCCGACCACCGCGATCAGCCACGTATCCGACGTCGATGAGTCATGCGTGCACGTATCACCGGTTCCTCGCATGTCCGATGCATGCCGCTTCTGTATTCGACCGATGTCGTGACCAGTAGCCTTCCGACGCCCGCCTCGTGTCGCCTGCCCCTCGTATCCGAGGCGCGGCCCAATCCCCGTTCGACGCGTGCTCTCCACCTGTCCGAGCCTCGCATGCGCGCTAGCTCTCCTTTATCGCTTCATGTCCTTAGCTCCAACAGCCACGTGCCTCGCTGACTCCTCCTTCTCAGTCGAACTCTGGATCTCCTCCCCTATAAATAGAGGGCCTACGAGACCTCTTGGGTAGTTTGAGAAATTTGGCACTTTCACCCTCCTTTTGATATTTTTACTATTCCGACTTCCCCCGAAGCCCCGATACTGATTCGAAAGCCCGAAACACGCCCGAGACACCCGAGAAGCCCGAAAAAAAATTATATTTTCGGTTTTGAAGCTCTATCTTCGCAGAGCCTGGTTTTCAACGAAGAAAGTGATATTTAGAGCCGAAGTGCTGCCTAAATTAATATTTTAGCCCCCAATTATTTCACAGTGATTTTAATATATAGGAACAATTGTATGTTATATGTTATATGTGCTATGTGCTTTTTAGTGTTATTATTCCGGGTTATTTTTATTCGCTATTTTTAATAGCAAAGAAATACCATTGACCATGTGATCAGTGAAAGGACTTAGATTCACGTTGGTATCGGTATGTAGCCTCTGGCCCTGTAGAACATGTCTCCGTAAGAGAATGATTACTATTCTATGGTATTGGCAGAAGGTTAGACAGGGCTATAAGCCAGAAATCTACCAAAATGTTAATCCGAAGTTGTATGTCTTCTGTGCCATTTGGGCCAAAGCTTTATTGATGTATATCAAGCATGGAAATTTTTATGTGTCATTGATTGTATATCTTTAAATCAAATCAATGATTGATATGGAATGTTTGTCACATGATTCACATATGCCCTTGTTGTTCCTTGTTCCTCTTTGCTTCTGCCATATTAAAGTATATATATGGCATAACGTTATATTGTATCTATTATTGAACTCACTAAGCGTCACCGCTTACCCTCTCAATGTTTAACAAATTGCAGGAGATAAGCATCCAGTATAGTTATATACTAGTAGAAGATTTTTAAATAGTTTGAAACTATTGTATCGATAGAAGCTTATGAATAGTTTGAAACTATTGTATTTTGCACTCCCATATGTATAAAACTATAGAATCCTGGGAAGTTACGTAATATATAACACTTTAAAATAGTCGGTTTGTATCCAGTAGTTTGTAACCTCTTTATCAATGTAAAATATTGTTTTTTATGAATATGCAAGTAGCATGTTTTGGAGTAACTAAATTGTCAAGTATGAAAGTTTGGGTCTTTCATAAATACGAAAGTGAGGGTCTTTCACTTTCTTTCTCCCCCTTCCCAAAGTTGTAAAATTTTGCAGTCAACCATCTCAAGTGTAATAAGATTATCTGCTTGAAATGTTTTGGGTAAAGAACTAAAAGAGTAATGCTTCAAATCCAGATATCGTAAAGCTTTTGGAATCTCTGGACTGATCATTGTATTAAATTCCCAACACTGCAAATGATCTCCCATATCCATTGAAATAAATCTAAGTTCCTTCATCTTTCTAAGACCTTTTATAATTATGTGCGGATTGAGCTTCCCATTGTAGAATTTTATACATCTTGTTGCTTTGGTACCCTGTAATCCAAATGAAGTCACCATGAAACTTGTGTAGCAAAAAAAATTATCATGTTAACCTTTTCCAACTTACAAATAAACTTGATCCTTACCAAATCGTTAGCCAGTATATCTTCGATTCATCACTAATCCACAAACGACTATGCTTATAAGGCTTATCCGAATACATGCGACGAACAATATTCCTGCCCATTTCTTCAATATGGTCGTGCATTCCCACACATAAATTATAATTAGAAATAGTTATGAGAGATTTTTGCTCAAGAACTCTTAAACCATTTCTAGCATGGAATCCACAACTTTCAAGCACTTTGATTGTTACCTCCTTCGTCCGACCTTTCAAAATGCATGCAACATCTAGGAAAATTTCCTTGTAATCCTCCTCTAGACCGATATAGCTTAATTCTAATTTTTTCAGAGTTTCTGTTAATGGAATCATTTGAAGTCTTTTTACGGCATCTATCCATTCAAGCTCATTTCTACCACAGAGAAACGAACTCAAAACTCTAAGTGTTAATAGAAGACCAGATGCATAACGTACAACTTCTCTTGTTAGCTTCTCATACCCTTGAATTGGAATATCTCTACCAAATGCATACCTACTAAAGAGGCAAATACTACTTTTTTAATATGATAACAGATTGATGTCGTGTATAAACTGCACACTGTGTGAAACCAGCACTTGCTCATCTCTTGTTGTGATGATAATTCTACTTCCCGGCTTAAACCAATTTGGATCGCCTACTAATTCCTCAAGTTGGTCGACATTATCCACATCATCTAGAACAACAAGAACCCTTTTATCATGCACCATCCTCTTAATCATGTGTTTCCCATCATAAACACTGCTTACTCTGATGCCTTTATCATTTAAGACGTCCCGAAGGACTTGTTTTTGCAAAGACTTCAAACCCAACAAAGAAGCATTTGAAACTTCCCTCACATTCTCCACGAAGCTTTTACCTTTGAACTGAAAGGATATTTGATCAAAAACAACTCTTGCCAAAGTCGTCTTCCCACCACCTCCCATCCCATTGATCCCAATCATGCGAAGATCATCAAAACCAGTTCCTAAAGATGATACAACATCTTTGATCCGAGTCTCCATTTCCACTAATTTTTCATCAATTGTGAAACTAATGGATCATAACTCTAGTGAAAGCTCTTTAACTATTTTTTGGATGAATTTTGCTTCATGCCTGTATATCAAAGCAGATTCAATTAGCATACTCAAAATCCAACATGCCCAACTACTTTGAGATATGTAGCAAATGTATATGAAGTAATAATATAGTCCTACAATCATATTAAATTGATGTTTATTCATTCCAAAAAACTGATAATTGTAGTTTAAATTTGACAATCCAATGTAAGATCCTATGTACGAGCTTCTTAAATTCAGTGTAAAAGTAGATCATAAAGAAACAAAATTACAAGCATATTACATAGATCTGATGAAAGAATTACCCATCAGTAGTGTTCTTTAACTCCCACCCAGCAAGATCAGCTGCTTCTTTAAGTGCCTCCCTCCATTTCCCAGAAGCCTCTTCCATTTTGTGCTTGGAAAAGGCTTCTTCAACTGTCCTACTGTGTCTGCGGACTTCAGATGGCTCAACATCATAGAAGATAGGGTAAGCAGTATGCTCTGTAGTCTGGTGACATTTCATTATCTTCATAAGCTCATCTAAGCACCAAGAAGAAGAGGCATAGTTCTTGGAGAAAATAATGATGTAAAATTTGGACTCTTCAATCGATCTGATGAGCTCATCACTGATCCTTTTCCCTTTCTTGATTCCCTCATCGTCCTTGTATGTGTGAATGTTTTTCTGCTGAAGAGTGTAATAATGATTATCCACAAAGCTCGAACGAGTGTCTTCGCCCCTAAAACTCAAAAACACATCATACTTAAAGTTGTTGCGGATGGATGAAGTTGAAGAATATGGCATTGAGGTATGCTTGAAGGATTCTTTAAAAATCAAATCTTTGGAAAGAGTTTCTGGGATACAAATGCAAACTGACTTGGATGAGAATATGAGATGAATTAACTTACAATCAAGAGCAAGAGCAGAAAGAAAAAGGTGTCTGAACGTGATGTGCTTGTTTGGAAGACCTTTGGAATATAGTGGAGAAAACAAAGATGCTTTTTGGTCAGAAGAGAAAGGACAATTATTACTTATTTAAACAATTTAAAAAACTAAAGAAACTTTCATGTTTCATCCACTATTTATTTTCCTTTGAAGTTTGGAGATGACTATTATGCTTTATATGCAATTTTTTTTATGTAATTCTTTTATTCCAAAAATGATTGTTCCATATATTTCGTATACTTCTTACCTGATAAATCAAAATCTTTTTGTCACATGTCTTCTTCTCCTTCACTTGGACACATGACATTTTTCTAAATTTTTGAATTTTTTATTTTCCATTTGTCATTTTATTGTATTTTTCATTTTATTAGATTAAAACTCCACATTTAATATTTAAGGTAATATATATGTAAGGTATTTATTAGAAAGGTTTAATAATTTAAAATTTTTCTCATTTTTCTTATAAATTCTAGCTTCTTAAACTGTTAAAATTTCATATTTAATTTTTTTAAAATAAACTTATGTAATACATGGGTCTCACACCTATTTTCTTAATAATTAAAAAAAAGTGACACTGGTTTATTCTCCTAAAAATTGATACTGTTTTTTCATCAATATTGTAAGTAATTTGCATTCCAAAAATATGATAGATTTCTATTATAGTTTCACATTCATTAAATCCAAAATAAATATCTTATTACTTACACATATAAATATCTAATTGTTTTTAAAAGGATTAAAAAAAGTTATATTATTCTATTTTGTAGATACCTTCTAAAATTATTTTAAACAATTTGAAGTTGATATGTAGTTGTAGGATTTGGCCTGTTGCAGTCCAATACCAACTATCCACTGTCCCATCAACCAATCAACATTAGTTCCCTTCTCAATTCTCTTTTTATTTTCTTTTTTTATTGTGAGTTCCTTATGTTAAGTACACAAGTCTTGTGATTTACCAAAATAATAATAATAATAATAATAATAATAATAATAATAACATGATCTATGAAAAGTAAATCTGTTAAATATTACAACATTAGATTACTTTGAAGTTTTCAACTTCATTTAAAACACAAGTATATAATTCATATCTAAATAATATATTTTTCTTGAGGATATTAAAATAAAGTTTTAGATGCCAAACATTACACAAAATCCTTAAAAAAGACTAAATATTTGTATAGACATGGAAAATCCAAAGATAGTCCCAATTTCCAAAGGGGAGGTAATAGATAGAGGGTCAAAATATTGATCAATACCTAGGAATTGATTATACAACATCTGCTTAATTTGATGATAAATTGTTGGGAAATTGAGTGATCACCCCAATTTCCCAACAATTTATCATCAAATTAAGCAGATGTTGTATAATCAATTCCTTGGTATTCATCAATATTTTGACCTATATTATCCCCCCAATTCCCCATCAATTTATCATCACATAATATACCATATAACCAAGTACACTACAAAATATTAGATTCCTAATTAACATACTGATATTACCAAGTATTAATAAACTGCACAGTTTTCCAAATAGAGTTTTAAAAAAAAATGATAACTGATTACAAATTTTTCTAGAGGGCAAAAGCTTTTTTTTATTTCTTTCTAATTTTGGAAAATTGAGAGAACTAATAATCTGGAAAATGTACTATTAACTTTTGCCCATAATAACAACATACTTGCAACTTTATACAGATTGTATGGCAACTTTTAACCTGAAACCTATCAAAATTGTGTGCACAATACATTTAAGGTTGCAATCAACAAACACACAACACATGAGATGATTCTTAACTTTTCAAACTACAATATCATTGTTAATCAGGATCCGCTTTGGTTTGATCCATGAAAAAATAGGGCAAGAACATTAATATAAAAATCTATTTCAAAATACAAAGCATTAAGATCTAAGTCTAAAAACGAAGTTACAAACAAGACCTACAATGACTTTGCAAAGACAACTTAAGTGCAGGCTTTTAGGGTTTTCCATCAAATGATGAATGAAACAAAAATTTAATATCAAAATTTTGCAGTTCAAATAACTCTTGATAATGAGAAAGTCTCGACCTAATCATCAAAGGTATTCATGTACATTTTAAGGTGAACACATAGATTATATTGTGGATGATAAAATATTAACCACTTCCAAATTGTAATATAATGTGGAAAATCATGCAGATACATACATACATACATACATTTATACAAATATACATAAATACATAAATACATAAATATCAAACAAATCTTAGATATAGCAATGTACTTTCATTTATTTATGTAGTGTAGCATCCTACATTCAATTCTTTCGATTGCAACAATGTTCCTGTTTTTTCTTATTAAAGTATTGTACTTTGAATAAAAAGTCTTATTAAAACACTATACTTTGAAAGCTCTACCCAAATATAGCATTGTACTTTTTTTTATTAAAACATTATGCTTTGAAAATCTACCTAACTATAGCATTATACTTTCAAACTTTTTCTTATTAGAACATTATACTTTCCGGTTATAGCAACGTACTTTTTAATTTTTCTTTCTTATTAGGGGAAATACCATAAAAGTCACTACATTTTCATGCGTTTTTGAGAAAAGCCCTATTAGTTTTTTTTTGGTTGGCTCTGGCCACAAATTGGACATGGAGTTACCACTCTAGCCCATTTAACGATTTTCATTGTAAACTCTATTAAAGTTTTTGCAAAATCAATCCTAAAAGTTCAAATTTGGTCCCGATAGATTGCAAAAATTTACACAACATGTCCAAAACTCGGTTTTATGTTTTTTTAACTTCTTTACTTTCATTTAATTTTTATTTTTTAATCAAATCTAAACTTGATTTTATATTTTTTAATTTTTTTATATTTTTCGTTCTTATTTCATTTTTTTGGTTTTTTATTTTTATTTTTTAATATCTTTTTTATTTTTTTTGTTTTTTATATTCATTTATTTTTCATATTTTTTTATAATTTTTTTTCGTTTTTTTGTTTTTACTTTATTTTTGTTTGTTCATTTTATTAGAAAACCAAAAAAAACTCAAAAACCAAAAATGTAATATACTGTAATATATTCATACACTTTACACTTTCTAAAAAATTATCAAAATGACGAAAAACAAAACTTAACAAAAACACGAAAGAAAAACACCAAAAATACAAAACAAATACAAAAAATATAAAAAAAAATATTCATGCACTTTAAATTTTTTTGATAAATATCAAAAGAAGTTATCAAATTAACGAAAAACAAAATGTAAATTTATTTTATCAAAAATAAAGAAAAACGAATAAAACGAAAATAAAGAAAAAATGAATATAAAGAAAAAACAAAAAACAATAAGAAAAAAATATATAAAAATATATGAAAAATAAATGAATATAAAAAACCAAAAAAAACAAAAAAAAATGAAGTTAAAAAATAAAAAAATATATATAAAAAACAAAAACAAAACAAAACAAAAACTAAAAAAGAACAAAAAATATAAAAAATTGAAAAATATAAAAGCAAGTATAGATTTTATTAAAACATAAAAATAAATAAATGAAAAAAAAGAAGTTAAAAAACATAAAACCGAGTTTTGGACATGTTGTGTAAGTTTTTGCAAACTACAAGGACCAAATTTAAACTTTTAGGACTGATTTTTAAAAAAATTTAACAGAATTAACCATGAAAATCGTTAAATGGGCTAGAGTGGTATTTTCCCTTCTTATTAAAACCATACACTTTGAAAAATCTACCCAATTAAATCATTTTACTTTCATTTTTTCCTTAATACAACATTATACTTGGATAATATATTCAACTATAACATTGTACTTTTAATTTTTACTTATTAAAACATTACACTTTGAATGATCTACCTAATTATAGCGTAGTACTTTTTATTTTATTTTTTCTTATTAAATTCTTACACTTTGAAAAATCTACCCAATTATATCATTTTACTTTCAATTTTTTTTTCCATATTACAGCATCATACTTGGATAATCTGTCCAACTATAGCATTATACTTTGAAAGATCTACCCAATTATAGCATTGTACTTTCAAGTATCAATTTTTTCTTAATAAAACAGTATACTCTGATAAATCTACCCGGATAGAATAGTGAAATTGCTTTTTATTTTATTGCATTTGGTATAACTATAATAGGAAGAAATGAAAGTAGGATGCTATGATAAACAAACAAACACAAGTATGTTGCTGATTCATGCATATAACCTCATACATACATGTCATATGTTATAAGAGAGATGGGATACAAAAAATTACCAGAGTATATGTTCATTCATTTCTCAGCATTTCTTTACTCCAAAACTAATTATTTTAATTTAACTTTTTTATGGGAAAAAATTGAGGATGAACCAGGTTATAACAGTATTTTCAAATTATCTCTGACTAAAATGAAGAAAAATACACAGAACTTTGGTAATGAGGAGCTTAGCTCCATATAAGCATACTAGTTGGACGCAGTTGCAGAAGCTCATGATCCTGAATCAATTATGACATTAAGTATTTATTAACAGAAATCCATGGTAATGATAAGATAAAGTAGTTATACCTTACGAGGAAGACCTATCTAGAGACCAAATTATGAGTAGAGGTTGCTGAGAACAAAGTAACACAGGTTGGGATAATAAGTAGATTCCCTATATAGATTGTTGGGCTGAAGATAGTTTTGATGTTGCGTCTTTTGGGCTCGTTAGTTTAGCCTTGTATTCTCCGGTTTGGGCATGTCCAACCGTGAGCCTTTTATGTATTGTATATAAGTTAAAAGCTTGCATGCATATTAGGTTAAGATTGCTGAGATTATCGAAATAACGATTCATACAGAGTACAATATTTTAAGTTAATCGTTCTTGTAATCTTCTAATCCTTTACAGTTGATGTTCTTAATCGAGCTCTTCTAAGGATTTTATTTAATCATTCGACACGTTTGATTCAAGCTGTTTTGTTCTTATTATTGTGTTTTTACTGTTTCATATTCATATACTTGTTCAAGATCTAATCGATCTTCATAGATTAAAAGTTGTTTTAATCCCATCAATTGGTATCAGAGCAGGAGGCTGTGTAATCGATACACATCTTTTCTGTGAAAAAGATTTCCATTAGGGTTTTCCGCAATCATTGATATTTATTGAGCCGTCATCTTAATTGACGTATCTTAATATTTATTATTTTGCCCTAATCTGCTTTATTACAAGTCTGATCTTTGAACAGGTTTTTACGATCATAGTGGATGCAACGCAATCAAACCCTATTAATATTTCCAACAGCATCGGTTCGACGACAAAGATTCCAATCTTATACACCCATGACTATGAAGTATGGGCGCATCATTTTGAAGATTACGTGATTGGATCGGAGGACAATGGTTATCTCATCTGGGAAGCCATCATCAATGGACCGTTTTCTCATTCTGCAACATCCAGAATCATTAACACGCAAAAAGAGTACAACGATCTGCTTAAGGACGTGAAGGATATTGCACAAGATGAAAAAGACAAATTCCAGTGCAATATTAAAGCTCTAAGGTTGATCAGATTCGCCCTTCAGTCCGACACATTCAGACTGGTCAGCTCATGTACTACGGCAAAGGAAGTATGGGATAGACTTCGCGAACTGTATTCCACAGACGAAGATCTTGAGCATTCTATCCAAACCTTGCTTCTATCTGAGTTTGGAGAATTCAGGCAAGGGGCCGAAGAAACGGTGACCCAGACGTTTGATCGCTTCAATCATCTTCTCAGCAAGATGATCAAACACGACATTGAAAGGAAGCTCATCGAACAAAAGGTTACTTTCTTGAACGGACTGAGATCTGAATGGAGAGCAGTAGTTTCCACAGTCAAAGCCCATGAACAGTTTAAATCATACTCTTTGGCGAAACTGGTGGGTATTCTAAAGTCGCAAGAGAAGATTGTGGTTCAAGAGAAGAACGTTGTTTCTAGTCTTGGTTCGTTGGCCCTCCTATCTAAAAGTAAAGCTGTGATGGAGGATGAAGAGCTCAACTTGGAAGAATATGACCTCACAACTGAGGATTATGCCATGATGGTATCCAATCCTAAGAGGTTCATAAAGAAGAGATTCCCCAGCAACAAAAACCGAAACTGGCAGGGGAGTTACAGCTCTGAAAAAGCGAACAATAAACCGAAGGCTGAGGAGCCCAAGAAGGAACCGAAGGCAGATGGCGATTCCGGAGTAAGCTGTTTCTACTGTGGTGGCAAGAACCACTATGCTAAGGACTGTGTTCTTAAGAAGATGGCTGAAAAGGACGATGGAAATGATGAGGAAGCCGTGCTGCAGAAGAGATTGGATGAGTTGAGAAAGAAGAAGTCTACCGCTAACCCTTCTATTAATGCTCTTATTGTGCAGGGTTCGGTTAATGACGATGAGTTCGGTAGCACAGAAGTTTGGTCTACTGACTCAGAAGATGAAGAAGTGAGGAAGCCTACTCATGGAAAGGCTTATGTGGCTAAGGAGGAAAGCAGTGGTGGAAAATGCTTCGTGGTGACTGACGTATCTCAAATGAGGGGATACAATACAGATGGAGGAAGCGATGGACCGAAGGTACAGGAGGATATGTGCTTTACGGCCAAACCACTCAGCCAGCAGTTCAATGAGCTCGATGAACTGATAAAGAAGGTACAATCTGTTTTTATTTCATCTAAAGTACCATCATCCTCATATGAGAAAGAACTAAAAAATGTTAATACAAGAATTTCTCATTTAGATAGTAGCTTAACTCAAACTCGAGTCACCAATTCTAACCTGACTGATCAATTAAGCAGGGTGGCGTCTAAGAGTGAGGAGCGGCGAATGTGGATTGAGTTAAAAGAGTCGGAATTAGTTAAAGTTAAAGACGAAAACATTTATTTGCAGAGAGACAATTTGAAATTGTTAAAACAACGAAATGTTTTTTGTTTAATAGCTAAACGTTTATATTCCAATATTACTCAACTTCACTTGGATTGTGAGATAGGCCAAAAGATCCATCGCATGATTTTGCCCTTCCTAGAATTTAAGGAGGATGAAATCGATGCCGAAGCCTACAATTGTGAGAGTGTGATATCGTCTGATGATGTCAATCCGACCTACATGTATGGACTGGACAAAATTGAGTCCTTCATTAAATCCAAAGACCACAAGGACATGCTCAAAAATCTTTTGGACGAAAATGACAGACTTAAACTGAGAACCGAAACCATGCAAAAATTTGACTCTCTAAACGCCAACGTAAGCTCAGAAAACAAAATCGATGTTGAAAATGCATCTGAGCTTAACGACGATAACATGAGTGAAATTTCTGTAGAGGACACAGTTGACTGCTTAGAGTTTGTTAAAAGCGAAACTGAAAACCACAAAAACCTAATTTCTGAAAAACTCTGTGGAGTTCGCTCGATTGTCCCAACAAAAGTCCCCGAAATTAATAGAAAAAGCAGTTGTGTATCAAAAGGTCAGGACCACTCCGAATCAAGTATACAAAGTGACTGGAGTTACCGAACATCAAACAGCTGAGCTCACAGATATTGTAAACGAAGACAATGCAGATGGTTGTGATGAGTACTTCTGGGAAGCTCCAATAGATAATGGAAACGAAACCGTTGGTCTATCTGAAAGAACCTCCTGGATGAGAAAAGGGAGATACATACCTGAACCATTGAATAAGCCCGATAATTTCAGTGAGCCAAGCACCAGTGGTACGAAAGATATTCCTCAGGAGGATGGGAGATTAGCAAAAGAAGACATTCCTTCCACTCCCTCAGCTCAAAGTGAAACCTCTTCGGACATTCCTTCTACTCCCTCAGTCCAAACTGAATCTTCTTCGGATACTCCCTCTGCTCCCTCGGCTCAAAGTAAAACTACTGAAGTTCAAAAGGAACCAGCCAAGGAGACAACAAAAACGAAAGCGAACGTTCATCATCAACCTAAGCAGATGAGAGATAAGAAGATAGAAAGGAACCAAAGATACAGGAAAAACCTTTCTGAAAGGAAACAATTCTGGCACTCCCAGAATGCATACTACTCACACCAAGACAAGAATCTGAAGTATGAAAACAATCCTGTAAGAAAGCCTGAAAGTTCCATCAACCGAAAGCCAAGGTTCGGTTCACAAGAAAATACCAACCGAAAGCCAAGGTTCGGTTCACAAGAAGATACCAACCGAAGGCAAAGGTTCGGTTCTGAAAAGGACTTCAACCGAAACCAAAGGTTCGGTTCCAAGAACAACTCCAACCGAACACAAAGGTTCGACTCTAAAGTCAAAAGAGAACAAGACTCGAAGGTTAGTCCCTCCAATGATCAAAAGCAAAAGGGTCACCTAAAGTCACCAGCCAGGAAGTCCTCTCCATCCAAAACCTCTCATTCTAACTCTTCTCGTTCTTCTAATTCTTCTACTTCCACCAATTCATCTCCATCTTGCTCTAAAGCTAATCCCGCTTGCTCTCAAAAGCCGCATTCATCAGCTGAACAGAAGGGAAAGCAGAAGGTTGATGAATCCAAACCAGAGTCCAAAGCGAACACACCCAATCCTAACAAAATAAAAGTCTTTACCATTAAAAAGAAAGATGAAACAACTCTAATAAAACGAACATATCTAGTTGACATCTCTCTTACTATTCCCGTTTCCATGAAAAGCTCACATGGACCCAAGAAACTTTGGGTTCCTAAATCTGCTTAATTTTTGCAGGTTATAAGTGACGAGCAGTTTGACGAAGAATGGTACATCGACAGTGGCTGCTCGCGTCACATGACAGGGAGGAAAGAGGAGCTCAGGGAATACAGATCTCTTGCAAATGGTGGCAACGTTAAGTTTGGAAATAACTCTTTCGGCACCATAAAGGGATATGGAATGATAACAAATGGAGACTTCACTATAAGGAAGGTTGCTTATGTGGAAGGACTCCAACACAACCTCATCAGTGTATCTCAGCTTGTTGGAGGTACAGGTCTCAAAGTTTCGTTCGATGATGAAGGTTCTGAAATCATAGAGAAAAAGACAAAGAAAGTGATTCTGAAGTCAGAGCGAAAGGGTGAAATGTTTCCTCTAAACATGAAACCCATCAAAGGAAACCCAGCCATATGTCTGTTATCAAAGGCTCAATCCGACGAAAGCTGGTTGTGGCACAGAAGACTCTCTCATCTCAATTTCAAAGATATCAACCGACTTGTCACTGGAGGTCATGTCAGGGGTCTTCCATTGCTCAAGTTCGACAGAGAGCATCTGTGTGCTGCATGCGAAATGGGAAAGCAGAGTCGTCAAAGTCACCCATCTGTAATCAACACAAAAGTTGTTGAACCACTCGAATTGCTTCATATCGATTTGTGTGGTCCTTCATCTATCGAAAGCATCGGTGGTAGCAAGTATATTCTTGTTATCGTTGATGACTTTTCACGATTTACATGGGTGTTCTTTCTAAAGCTCAAATCTGAAGCGACTCAAAAGCTGAAAGTGTTTATCAAGCAAATTGAAGTCCAGCTCAAGAAGGTCGTTCGAAACATCAGGAGCGACAATGGTCTCGAATTCAAGAACAGGGAGTTTGAAGAGTTTCTTGCAGAAAAGGGAATTAGTCATAATTTCTCAGCTCCCTACACACCAAAACAGAACGGAATAGTCGAAAGACGAAACCAATCCTTGTGTGAAGCTGCCCGAACTATGCTAAGTTTCGCTTCCTTACCTCTTTATTTTTGGGCTGACGCTGTTTCTGCTGCTTGTTGTACACAGAACAGGTCCTATCTCAATAAGCGATTCACGCTCACACCATATGAGATAATAAACAACAGAAAGCCCAATGTGAAATTTTTCCATGTGTTTGGCTCAAGGTGTTTCATCTTTAACTCTAAAGAACACCACAACAAGTTTGATGTCAAAGCCGACGAGGGAATCTTTCTGGGTTACTCACTCACATCCAAGGCGTACAGGGTCCTAAACAAACGTTCAAAAAGGATTGAAGAGACATACTATGTGACCTTCGACGATAGCTATGTCAAGAAGCTACAAGCCATAGATGACACGGCCAGGGAAATCTTTCCTCAAACTGGCCAAGTCACAGTCTCAATCGCCAATTTATACGAAAAGTTTATGGAACTCTTTGACGAACCGGAAAAAGCTTCTCTCTCAGAAGCGGGTGCAGCTGACAACAAAGTTGATCATATGAAGCAAATTATCGAAGATGCTGCAAGAAGAATGCATGAAGGAGAATCGCCCACTGATAAATCTCCATCCAACAATGCTTCAGTCGAGGGGGAGCCAAATTCTCATGTCGAGGGGGAGCCAAGCTCACAAGTCCAGGGGGAGCCAAGCTCTACAACTTCAACCGAAAGTCCTTCACCAACCGAAGATGCCCCTCCAAACGAAGGTGCTTCGACGCCTGAAAGTCCAGCACCACAAGAAACCCCTGAACCTCATGTTTCTCAAGACTCATCAATTGAGGGGGAGCACGATGATATGACGCCTGATTACGATAGCCAATCTGAGGCAGAAGAAATGATCAATGCCGAACTAGACCCAACCTTTGATCCGAATTACCCTCCTCTTACCAAATGGACCAGAGATCATCCTATCTCTCAAGTAGTTGGTGATGTATCTGAAAAGGTTCTGACCCGATCTCAACTGAAGGCAAAACAGACATCCTTATTTTCAAAAGTTGAGTTTTGTATGTTTAACTCATTCGTATCAAAAGTTGAACCGAAGACAGTGAACACTGCCCTCGATCACTCTGATTGGGTTCAAGCAATGCAAGACGAACTGAACGAGTTTGAAAGGAACAAAGTCTGGCGCCTCATTCCAACTCCTCCAGATGCTTCGGTTGTTGGTCTTAAATGGGTTTTTAGAAACAAAATGGACAAGGAAGGTAATGTCATAAGGAACAAGGCTCGTCTGGTGGTCAAGGGATACTATCAGGAGGAAGGAATAGATTACGAAGAGACGTTCGCTCTTGTAGCTAGGCTAGAATCTGTTAGAATATTTCTGGCCTATGCTGCTCACAAAAACTTTGAGGTTTTCCAAATGGACGTCAAGTGTGCATTTCTCAATGGAGAACTCGAAGAAACTGTGTATGTGGAGCAACCTCCTGGGTTCGTGAACGAAAAGTATCCAAATCATTGCTATATTCTGGATAAAGCTGTGTACGGCCTCAAACAAGCTCCGAGAGCCTGGTATGAAACGCTTACAAAATTTTTAAAGATGTCTAAATTTAAACAAGGTTCGGTTGACCCAACCTTCTTTCGAAAAAAGGAAGGTAACCACCTTATGATAGTTCAAATTTATGTCGATGACATCATCTTTGGCTCCACGAATCCCAACTTAACAACTGAATTCAGACAGTTGATGGAGACTAAGTTCAAAATGAGCTCAATGGGTCCTATTAATTTTTTTCCTTGGTTTAAATATAAGACAGGGACCCGGAGGCATCTTTATCAATCAGGAAGCTTACACGAAGACTCTCCTAGCGAAGTTTGGAATGATGGGAGACTCAAAAGTCAAAGTCCCAATGGCATTTGGCACCAAACTTACCCCTTCACTAGATAAACCGGCTGTCGATATCACGCTCTATCGTCAAATGATAGGCTCACTGATGTATCTAACTGCTAGCAGGCCTGATATCATGTTTTCTGTGTGTTATTGTGCTCGATTTCAGGCTAACCCTCGCGAACCTCACATGCTGGCAGTAAAGAACATCCTACGCTATCTCAAGCGAACCACCTCCTTAGGTCTATGGTATCCATCCAATTCAGGCTTCTTCGTTCAAGCCTACTCTGATGCTGACCTTGGAGGATGTGGACTCGACCGTAAAAGCACAACTGGTGGCTTTCAATTTCTTGATGGGAAATTGGTCAGCTGGCAATCCAAGAAACAAACATGTGTGTCGCTGTCTACTGCCGAAGCGGAGTACATTGTCGTTGCATCCTGCACATCACAAGTGATTTGGATCCAGAGTCAACTTCGAGACTATGGACTCAATATGAAGAAGATCCCACTATACTGTGACTCTGAAAGTGCAATTAGGATCTGTCATAACCCAGTGCAACACTCTAAAACCAAACACATAGCACTGAGGTATCACTTCATCAAAGATCATGTGGAAGATGGAAATGTCGAAGTTCACTTCGTAAGAACCACTGATCAACTGGCTGACGTCTTTACCAAAGCTCTTCCAGAAGCATCATTCAATAAAATATTGCAAGGGCTAGGAATGATGGAATCAGAGTCAGTACCTCACACTACCTCTCAACCTCAAACGTAAGAAGCGAAACCAACCGAACGTTCGGGTTCGGTTCAACCATCTGACTCGCTCATTACTTCAAAGGTAGTTTTTCTGTGTTGTATATTTCTTGTACTATTTTGTTTTTCTTTATGTTAAAAGTATTTATTTCTTGTATATCTAAATTCCTTAGTTTCTCAAAATTTTCCAAAACCGAAACCAACCGAAGGTTCGGGTTCGGTTTTTCAAAATTTTGTGGAACCGAAACCAACCGAAGGTTCGGGTTCGGTTTTTCAAAATTTTGTGGAACCGAAACCAACCGAAGGTTCGGGTTCGGTTTTTCAAAATTTTCTAGAACCGAAACCAACCGAACGTTCGGGTTCGGTTTTTCAAAATTTTGTGGAACCGAAACCAACCGAACGTTCGGGTTCGGTTTTTCATTTCTTCCAGAGTTTTTTTTGCTTAGGTCTTATTTTTATTTTAACTCTTATTTTTTTTATTTTTTATTTTTTTATTTTTATTTTTATTATAAATTTCAAAACCTCCAAAAATATTTTATTTATTTTTCTTTTTCTTTGTGTGCTCATTCGTTTATGGGGATATATTTGATGACTTACTTAAGTGTCCCTAGAAGCATGCTGCTGTATGTGTCCCAAGCCTCATAAGATTTTGAATAATAGCCTTCATGACCTGGTATACACAAACCTTGTCTTCCCAATAAGGCTAACTCATTTATTCTAATCGTGAGCTACCTCACTCTCTTCTCACATGAGTTAAGAGTCTCCTGCTTGGTCCTTATTTTCGCAGCAGAGGTACTATGCTTTCTTACACCATCCCTATTACACTTCTCCATTACATTCGTTTCATCACTGTAACCCTTGCGACTCTCAGAAACTACCACTGAGGTTTATGGTTACACAACATCTGTGTTTGTGATCTTAGTTTCGTGCCACTACGAGCTGAGTGAAACCCAAAATTCAACACCAACGAATTGACGGTGATCAATTAATTTGATCAAGTTTTCACCAATGAATTGACGAATGTATCTTCAAGGAATCTCAATTTTTCTTTTGCGTGATTCCACTGAAATTGTTACTCACCATACCATTTCTTCCCAAGGGATCCAGTTTTAAATTTTTATCTGAGATTTCATATTAATCCAAGCCACTACAAAATCAACTCCTACCTACTTGTTCAACAGACTACACCGGTCTCACAAGTACTTTGTTCACTTTCGTTCTTATATCAAGAATTGAATTGATGAATCAAAGCGAAACCACCCTTAATAAGCCTAATTAAAAGAAGCCTTTCAACATTTATTAATAAGTGTTTGATCGTAATTCAACGGGATTCCACACTAACACTTTGAGGTCTCTCTTGACCTTGAAGGAAGAGATTCGTGCCCGGGATCATCAGTTTCGTGTCATTATTGGCATCACAAAATATCCTTAAAAGAGTTGCTTTATTTCTTTTTCTTTTACACTCTTTGCACGAAAATCTTTGATTTTCCCAAATTTCGTTACTAATTATTTACAGGCTGGATTCTACTTTCGTGGTTAATTATGGGCTGTGGTCAAAATCAATCCACGTGGCAATTTAATTCAAAAAATGGCGTTTAAAAGAGATAAGATGAAAAGTTGCTGACTCGGCGGGAGTTAAAAGGATAGAAATTCAAACGACGGTAAAAAGGAGGGCGCGTGAATTTGAAACGGCCGCGCTTTTTCTGACACTTAAAGGACGCGTGTGCGATATTGAAGCGTCATCAATCTGGCATTAGAGGCGTGTGTGGAAATGGAAACGGTTCCTTTCTCTGAACCGGCGCTTATTGGGCGGCGTAATCCTAGGAAACTGACACTCTCTCTCCTATGTGATCATCGCACGCCCCAACTGTCACCAATCAGTCACTCAAAAACCCGTTTCGTATTCCCATAAGAGATTTGAAACGATTTTTCTCTCTCCTATCACCCACTATAAAAACCCATCAACACCACCTTTTACCTCTTTACTGCCTCCATAATCTCCAAAGCAAAAATTCTCCCAAACTCTCTCCCGTTCATCTTCTTCTTCTCCAAACCTGCAACAATGGCTGAATCCTCTTCTGTTCATGCAACTTCCCAGATTCTTCCCATCCGACCCCAACAATGCCTAGTCATTGATCTGAACCCACTGGTGTATGATTCCTACATGTCGCCGGTCATAGAATGCCTCAAGTACTCCCAGCTTGCTCCTGCACTGTCAAGAATTGAAACGGTGCCAATGGTGGCCTTATCTCAGGTCTATGCGACGGCTTACTACGACAAGGCCGTCGACCGGGTATTCTTTGAAGTGGGAGAACACAAGACTTCAATTTCTCGCCCCCGTTTCTGCACTATGTTAGGGTTTGCTGCTGACCCATCGCGAGTTCACCCGGAGACGATTCCGGTTGGGATGTTGTACAGCATGTTTTACAACATGGGCTACACAGAGGTTCTCACCTCCGTCGCCAAGTTTAAGAAGTCCTGCCTACCGCCCCAGTGGAATGGGTTATTTACAGTTCTCTTCAAGGGACTGTCTGAGAGGAGCTCAGGATCTGACGGTGCAAGTCGTCTTTTCCTTTCGATAATGTATGGGGTGTACAACGGGATAAACCTAGACTATGGGTTTGTCCTATGGCAACAGCTGATTCAAAGCCTCTCTTCCTCATCCCGACACTCTGAGGTGTCGTTGGCCCGGTTCTGGATCTTGATCACACGATGGGCCATGGACAAGTTCAATGTTCCAATAGCCGATGGTGCATCGATGTCTTCTATTGGTACGTTTCATACCAAGAAGATCATCGTATCCGATGCATCAAAATTTTCTTTCATTGGCTCTATCCCGGAGTCGATGTATGGCGATGTGCCTTCCGACAGCAGACTGATTAGAACGATCAAGGAGTTTAGGCCAACTGGTCCAAGGGAACTGACACCGGACATGCTGCGATCGATTCATGATGCCGATAAACCGGTGGCCAGGGGCAAAAAGGCAGAGAAGGGAAAGCAAGTGTCCAAAGCACCAAAGTGACCTTCTCCCAAGAAGCGAAAACAACCGAAGGCTGCTTCATCCCCACAGCCGAAAAGGAGGAAGACCCAACAGAAGCGAAAGCTCGTTATTCCCTCCTCTTCAAGCGAATCCGAAGGTGGGAGTTCGGACTCTGAAGGATCACAAGGAGACGAATCTCCTCAACGAGGCATCACACCACCTCGGTCCCCAACCCCAGAGATGGAACTTCATCAATCCCCAGTTCCTTCACCTCCACCAACAATTCCTATTTCCATTCCCACCATAAACCCCACTATTCCCCCAACCTCTATCCCTATACCTCCACCCATATTCACCACATCAACCGAAACACCACCAGTTACCGAAACCCCTCCAGTAACCGAACCTCCTCAAACCGAAACATATACACAACCACCACCCGAAACTAACCCCCCACCCACTCAACCTGAATCTACCAAACCAATAACACCCCCAGCTTCACCACCACCTCAATCTCCAGAAGACGCCTCCGATGGCGGTGATCAATACCTTGGTGGTGATCACAAGAACTTCGATTCGGTCTACTATAGTCCGTTTCAAGTTCAGAGTGATGAGGAGGATGATGCTCCAGTGACACGGAAGCATCTTCGCGAGCTTAACGAGAAGGTTGATCAACTTCTCGCCTCCTCTTCCAACCAGCAGTCATCTTTGTCTGAAGCTGCCCTTCAGAAGATCGTTGACGCCTTCTCTAGGGCTCAACATGATTCCGTGGCCTCAGCAACTGCTGCTATCGACGCCTCCACCCGAGCCTGTGAGGCTGCGACCGCAAAAGTCGATAAACTATTCAATGACGCTTCTGTCCTGCTGCAGTCTTTGCAGGAGAACGCCGAAGCCACTAAGACAACTCTGGAACCAGTTGTTCAACAATTGGCCCAGTTTGTCTCGACGGAGCTGTCTTCGTTCGCTACTCTCAGACAACATCTTAGCGACGACAACTCGGCACTTCGTGCCTCCATTGATGCCCGCCTGGCAAAGCTACAAGAGGATCTTGCAGCTGAAAATTCTCTGATGGACGTCTTGGCGAGCAAGACTACTGCCCTAAAGGTCAAGAGCACGCAGCTTTCCAACTCCGAACAACAATTGGAAGCTCTTCGATCCGAGAGGGAGGTCATAAAGACGTGTGTTTCGGATGTCCACGCAGCTCTATCAAACATCCTGGAAGCACACGACCCCATCCTTAATCACTCAGTGAGGCGTACCCTCGCTGAAAAACTCTCTCCGGCCATGGACCTTTTAAGCAAAATTGAAGGCCTACCGAGTTTCGTGTCCATTCCGAAACAAGGGGGAGATGAGAAGAAAGGATCGAAACCACCTCCTTCCTCTAAAGCTACTCACACAACCGAACCACCCTCAACTGGTCATGCCTCGGGTTCGGGTGTGAAGAACAAGGGCAAAAACATAGCTGAGGGAGGAGATGAAAATGAAGATGAAGACAAGGAGACCATTGTAGACATGTTAAAAAGAAAGAATAGTCGCAATACTGAAGACGATGCTAGTCGTGTGGCGCGTGAGGCTGAAGAAGCCGAACGAAAGCAAAAAGAAGCCCATGATCTCCTTGAGAGCCGAAAGTTGCTCTTCCCTGCCTGGACCAGGGATTGTATGATAAAAGAGGCCATAGAGACTCCAAGCATACTATGGCTCGAGCCGGTGATATCATTCGACTGCAACAACTCTATTGATTCACAATTTGATATGCCGCTGACTCGAAAGGCGTTCATCTTCCACGTCTTCTCTAACATTTTTGAAGTCCCGCATCCGAACGATGAGCTTGACAGGGAGCTCATTGACTTCTACCTGGAGGCCGCTCGCCCTCAATACCTTACATGGAGCGCCCAGAAGATTGTTAATGTTTGGGTGCTGAAGCCTTATGCCATGGGGAGATTCACAAACGTTAAGTTCAAGCTCATCCGAGGATCTGCAAGAACTGCCCACATCATCTCCCTGGCGGATCTGCCGAATCTGAATCCTCATGACTGGATAGTTTTGTACAATATCCTGCTGACAAATGAAACCGAATATGGTCCCATCATAGACCATGTCAAAAGGATGTTGGCCTGCTATATCATGGAGGTTGCCCTAATGGATCAGGAGGTCGCCACAGTTTTTAAGAAGAAACCGAAAGTCGCACCTGTGGGATCGGCCAGTGATCTAAATCAAATGAAAATGGGCAAGATAGATCCGAGGCATAACTCAGTCATGTTCAATAGAGCCGAAGGACAGAAATGTTTGTTCGCTTTAGCTGACAAGCACCTTTACACCACAGCTTGCTTGGAGCACATCTTATCAATTATCAAGCGGTGTAAGGAGAATTCAGCTGATGACATCAAGTACTTCAATGATATGATCAATTGGTACATCCAGTTTAGACAGACCATCCTCTCCATAACCAAGTGTCTGTTTAGCACCGTGAAGAAGAAGGTACCAGCTTCTGCTGCCGGCCCAAGTAAGAAGTGAAGGTCTCGCTCCAAATTGACGCAAAGGGGGAGATTGTTGGGCTGAAGATAGTTTTGATGTTGCGTCTTTTGGGCACGTTAGTTTAGCCTTGTATTCTCCGGTTTGGGCCTGTCCAACCGTGAGCCTTTTATGTATTGTATATAAGTTAAAAGCTTGCATGCATATTAGGTTAAGATTGCTGAGATTATCGAAATAGCGATTCATACAGAGTACAATATTTTAAGTTAATCGTTCTTGTAATCTTCTAATCCTTTACATTTGATGTTCTTAATCGAGCTCTTCTAAGGATTTTATTTAATCATTCGACACGTTTGATTCAAGCTGTTTTGTTCTTATTATTGCGTTTTTACTGTTTCATATTCATATACTTGTTCAAGATCTAATCGATCTTCATAGATTAAAAGTTGTTTTAATCCCATCATAGATACCGAATTAATCTCAATCAATAAATATTCAATCAGTTATCACGATGGTTGAAGAAAACAGAATCCAGATAGCAATCAATTATATGATCAAATCAGTTTTTTGACATGTAAAAAAAATAAGATCAGAGCACAAAATAAAACTAGTTTGATACTTCCATCATCTACATATATAAAGTGATCAAAACATCTACATGTAACACAGACGTTGTCTCTAGGTACAATACTTATATCTTTTTAGTTATAATTGTTGACTTTGGTTGAAAAACTACTTATCATTATAATAATTTCAAAATGGAAATCAATGTGACATGATGAATAAGAAAAACATAGAAAGTACCTTTTACAATAGTTCTTTTTGAGTTGTCTTTTTCGGGTTGCACCAGAGATACTCAAAATTATCCCTAGAGGACGGTAGAGGAGACTCCTGCTGTGGGTGTAAATCCACACGACTCAAGAAGTTGTCCCAACCCACTAATATGCAGGCCTTTCAACAAAAGAATGCTCTGAGGAAGATGACATATGCTTGTACCTTTTACATCTAACTCTTTTAAACATTCTAAACCTCTAAGTTCATCAGACAATTTCTCAACTAGAATACAATTGTAAAGATTGAAATATTTTAGACATTTCATCTCACAGATGCTATTCGGGATATCTTGTAAACATCCACAAGCCATTAAATTTAGATTCCCTAAGCATTCTAATTGGCTAATATCCTCTTGTAACTTCTTAAACAATGAACAATCATAAAGTTCGAGATATTTCAGGCGTTTCAACATGCAAGTGCTATTCGGAAGATGTTTAATCGTTGTATGTGAGAAATCCAGATTCTCTAAACATTCTAATTGGCCAACTGTGACATCCCCATATTTCTCGGCCAGAAAAGACCGATTTAATTTATGCTTTTTAAAATAAAATCAGAGAAATCTTTTTAAAAGATGTTGCGGGATTGGTCCCCAAACAAAATATGATAAAAGTTTATCAAAACCCTTCATCAAGAAGGTATATGTTTTCCATATATATATCAAAACCTCGGGATGTCATGTTCCGATATAGATCAAAATCATAAACAAGACATTATAAGCCTTTCAACAGTTATTTACAACTACTGGCCTATAATCCAAAAATCTCTCGTTGTCCTCCGATTATGCTCGGGGTCCACTACCTGTAACATAAAAAGCTGAGTGGGTCAGGCTTGGGAGCCTGGTGAGCATATAGGGTTTTCAACCTACAATAATAATAAACTTACTAAGGTCATCAATCAACAATAACCCTGATTACCCGTTCCCGTTATCCTCACTTTATGTCCCTAAACACTTAGCCTAAAGAATATCATCAGGATGGACACTACTGCTAAGGGGTTTCCTTAGCCATACATGTCCTAAAGGCAACCCTGAGGGGGATGGAGTACAGCAAATGAACACTCTTAGTTCATTAACACCTACATGTTGCGGACCTGCTAATGTTTCCCACTGGACTGTCTAGAAAGTCTGTGGCCGTCATCCAAACTCCGCTAGATGACTGGATCTCAAAACACATCGAGGCCTCTCATCAATTTTATTTTATCACACATCACAATCTACCCATGTTCTACCCAACATATTTGTAGATAAAAATACTTATACAGTTTAAAACTTGTATAAACATCAACACAACAATTACCTCAAATAAATAATTAATATATTTACACATAGCACGTATTATAAGGTAAATACTTCATATCTATGTGTAAAATGAAAGTGACTATACACTCACTTGATTTGATGATAATCGGGCAGCAATTCGTTTCCTAAAAGGATCGTTTCTAATAAAACCGGGAGTTTTATTGAGAAACCGGGCTTTGTAAAAGTCGGGCTTCGAAACCGAAAAGATAAATTTTCCGGGCTTCTCGGGCACTTCGTGGGGTATTCCGGGCTTTACAATCGATACCGAGGCTTTGCGGGATGTTAAAATGAAGAAAATATGGGTTAGGGGTTAAAAGTGGCAATTTCTTAAAATTATCCGAGAAGGCTCGCAGGCTTCTATTTATAGGGGGAAGCTTCTGATCGGACGGTCAGGAGTCTTCTGATCCGACGGCTGAGAAGGCTCGCAGGGGGGAGGCTCGCATGAGGTCTGCGCGTGCGAAGGAGTTGCTGGCGGCCTGTGATTGGACCGAAGTCCGGATCCGATGAGGAAAGCTCGTGGCTTCTGCAAGGGCTCGGACACGAGGGAGAAGGCACGCGTCGGATATTCACTGGACCACTTCGGATAGGGCCATGTGCTCGGATGACTCAACAGCTGCGGTGACTCAGCAGCTTGGTGACTCGGCAGCCTGGTGACTCAGCAGGACACGTGGCGCATGCGAGGCGAGGGTGACGTGGCAAAGTGTGACCATACGAAATTTCTCGGTTTTCGCGCCAAAACTTCTAAAATCCATAACTTTCGTATACGAGCTCCGTTTTTGACGTTCTTTATATGCACGCGTAGCTAAAATTACGATCTACAACTTTCGTTTAGACTTCGTTGGCTAATTTTGGCTTTAAATTTTATATTATTATTTTTAACAGACCGGGACAGGAAATCCGTTAAAAATTCATAACTTTTTCATCCGACGTCCGTTTTCGTCAGACTTTTTACTGTTGTGCTCCTAATGACGAGACCTTCAATTCTCGTTTAGGTTGTGTCAGCTAAAAATCGCTCGATCTAAAATTCGAGTTTTTAGCTATCTACTGCTACGCTGAAACTTCGAAAAATCATAACTTCCTCATACGAAGTCAGATTTGGGCGTTCTTTTTATCGAACTTCTCGTTTTAACGAATAATACAACTTTCGTTTAGATTACTAAGGCTAAAAAGTAGTTTATCAAAAACTCACTTTTTACGACATTCAGTACCGTGCCGGTTTTGTCGCGAAACTTCGACAGGTCATAACTTCTTCGTTATAACTCGGACTTTGGTATTCTTTATATCCCCGAAATCCTTGTTTCGACCACTACAACTTTATGTAAAGATATCGGGCTTATCTCACACTTTAATTTTGACGCTTATTTTTATTCTTAATTAATTAAGCCCTAATAATTAAGCATAAAACACATAATTCACATAATATTCACATAATTCCTTTTCATTTCTTCAAAATGAGTTACAAAGGTTAACCTAGACTTTCAACTCAATATAAATGCCTAGGCTAGAAACACGAGTGTTACACCAACATCCTCTGGTAACTTCTCAAACAACGAACTAGAAATAAGTTTGAGACTTTTCAGGTGTTTCAACATGAAAATGCTATCTGGAAGATGTTTATACTTGTATGTGACGAATCTAGATTCTCTAAACAATCTAATTGGCCAAGATCCTCTGGTAATGTCTCAAGCAACAAACAATTAGTAAGTTTGAGGGATTTCAAATGTTTAAACATATAAATGCCATCGAGGAGGTGTTTAATATGTGTAGACAACACAACTAGTTCCTCAGGACATCTAACTGGTCAAGATCCTTGATCACATCTAGAAAACTACCTTTGAGTTCAAGCTTTCTTAAACATTGTGACTCACAAGGGGGAAGCCAATTTTTTTAAGGTGTTCCTTATAAATTAGTTTGAAAACACACACACACACACACACACATATATATATATATATATATATATATATATATATATATATATATATATATATATATAGGCTTAAGTTATTATATTCAAAGTAATTATTGTGTTATTGTATGCATAAATATGGGCCAATCATTTTACTTATTTTTAGAAAGTGATTAATACATATTATTGAAAAATACCATCAAATTTAACTAGAAGGGTATTTTAGTCAATTAATATAGATTTAATAAAGGAAATTTGCATATTTTAAGGGATCATAAATTCTATTAATTTTAAAAATATGATTTTACGAATTATAAGGTTTTTAATTCGGACATTCTGACAGCATAGGTTTGAGTATGTTTAAAAATAAAAATATTCTAGAACCATAAAATAATAAAAATATTCTTGAACATATTTCTTGATCATGACTTTGAAAATTACTTGTAGAATAACAAATTCTCGAACCAACAATTGAAGAATTAAAAAAAATTACATTATTTCTTATAGAATACATGTAACAATTGCTAAGAATTACATTTATTGTTAAAGAATAAAACTAAAAACTTTCAAATCGGGAAAAAAACATCAAAATCTAACAAAGACACTAATACATTCTAAAAGAATAATGTTGCTCAGAGGCGTTGTTCAAATTTCATGGTCCGTTCTTCAAGCATCAACTTCTATAGAAACAAATCCAATGAATAAATTGGTGACAAAATATCCATATTCCATTCCAACATAATTGGAATTTGTGATTCCATTCTGATAAAATTGGAATTCATTTACCAATAATTATATTAATTCGGGGCATTCTAACATAATATGTTCATGATTATCATAAAAACATTCTTTTCTGATAGAATACTATAAACGAAGAAATACCATTCATTTGAAGCATTTTAGCGAGCGCTTGGTGTGCATCAAAACACCTTTCAATTTCCTGTAAAAATTAGACAATCAGAACAAATTCCCACTTCACCAAAAATATTACACCTTGAAAGAATTAGACAATAAACCTAAACACATCCAAAATTTCTTTGATTTCTATCAAACAATTAACCCAAACATCCATTCTAAATATTGAAATCAAATCAATTAAACCCCCCCCCCCCCATTTGAAGATTAAACTTCATTGGTTTACAGTAGATCAGTCAAAATAAGAAGAAGAAGAAAGAAACATGCACGCATCAACCTCCTTGTCTCTCGTTCTCATCTCACCAGAAGAAAAAAAGGAAGAAGTGGCAGAGCCGCCTACTGCCGCCGTTGATTTTGCTTGTCCCTGTCTAATCGATTTTGTTGTAATGGAATACACATTGGTAGAGTGTGTAAAGATCAGAATCATAAACCACGAAGGGGATGCTTTTTATCGGAATCAAAATTGAAGAAGAACATATAATAGAAACTTATATGATTAGAGGGGTAGGGCACTGGTCGATAAATCTCCAATAAGAACAACCACAATAGTTGTCGCGTGATACCACCCAAAAAAACTCTCCAATACACTCTCTCTTTTCGGATTATCCTTATAGTCTATTTGATCGTCCCAAAATGCTAACGAACACGGACATACCTCACCAGCTCCAACCGACATAAAAGTAAAAGCTAAATGGAGGCGACCATACCGAAGAGGTGTCGGCGATGCACATGATCCTTGCTTCCTTCAAACCAACTGCCGCCTCTTCATCCCCTCGATTGAACCACCCACATCTCTTCCCTTCACACACTATGCCGAAACCAGGAGAGAAGCAGCCGAGATCTGCTTGATTGTTAAAGGTCAATGTTTTCTGTCTAGGGTTTTAAAGCGGTAAATGTAAACGGTTTTGCCTAAATTAAATGGTTTATGATTTGAATAATTAATTAAAAACTAAGATTACAATTTTACCCCTATTTAGGGTTTTAAAATGATTGGTCCACATTTATGCATACAATAACACAATAATTACTTTAAACATTTGAAGCTATATATATATATATATATATATATATATATATATATATATATATATATATATATATATATATATATGGGTGTGTGTGTGTATGTATATATTGCTGGTCCATTGATTTTGAGGACCCCGAACGAAAACTAAAATTGAGCCCCTCTAAATGTAACTTTTTTATATAAGCAAAATAAATTTAAGGGAGTGAGTTCTAACATGAGAAAACTTAAAAAGCAACTAAATTAATTAAAATGTCTGTTGATTTTGAAGAGACTATGTGAACACTAAAATTGGGCCCCTCTAAATACAACTTAGGAGTGAGTTGTAACATGAGAAAACTTAAAAAGTAATTAAAATAAAAAATAATAAGAAAAATAAAATTTTATAAAAATTGAGGGGCATAATATATAAATTTGTAAAACTAATTTGTTAAAAAAGTTAGAAGATAGGTTAAATTGTGAAAATGAGAGTATAAATAAGTGGTTAAAAGTGTAACTTGGAGTTATGATTTAAAAGAAGTGGTAAAATTAAATACATCAGATGTTCAAAAATTTGTCATCAAATAGGCTCGAACCTAGGTATCTTGGAAGTGAACGGCTGCCTCTGCCAACTAAGTTAATTAAGGACTTTTATGTTAGCAATTGCACATATTGATATATATTAAACAGTAAACAATATATATATATATATATATAGGGGAATTTGAGGGTGGGCCTGGAGCCACCTGGCTCTCATGTCGCTCCGCCCATGCCCACAAATGCTTTGTGAAAACGTCTCAAGGTTTGTGCAAGCATACATACCTATAGAAAAAAGCATCTCAAGATTTCTAGTCAATGAGGTTCGATCTTCTTTCTAAACACAGTCAAACCAAAACGTTGGCATGTTATTGTGAGGGCGAAGCGAGCATATTTCTATAGACTCTACACATAGATGTAGCTCAGATAAAGGAACAACCTCAAGTGATTCATCCACACTATGAGAAGTACAACTCTTTATTTGGAACTTGAAAGAGCTAAACCTCAAACAACCACTTAAGTCTACATGGACAAGCTTTTTTAGATATCCAGTGGGAGTCTGACGTTCTACCAATTTACAACACTTTTTAAGATCTAACTTTTTGAGATTTGGTGTCATCCCAAGGTCAAAAGGTCCTCAAATTTGTATGAATAATTTTAAGTGTGATGAGGTTTTGACATTCATTGGCCATGAGAAGTTCTTCCAAACAGTAAGACTTTTGAAGATCTAACTGATGAGTTTTGAGCATTCTAACACTTCCTAAGTGTACATGCAACCCTAATAAACCTTGGATCTATGTTTGTCAATATTCATGCAAAATTGATTTCGAAGGTTCATGATCCTATCTAGCATACATTGGGAACATTTTAACTTAAATGATAGATAGAATAACATACCTTGTTGTTGATTTTGATTCCTTGAAACCTTGTGATCCTAGCACCCCAAGTGTGATGCCTCAAATGCTTCACACAACACCAAATGCTATGGAGTAAACTTAGAGAGAAAGTATAACACTCAAAAATCGGCTCTAGCCCTCAAGCATGCATGAGTGTGTAACCAATTTTGGGAGATGTCACATGGTTTATATAGTGTGTTGCATTAGGTAAACCCTAATGTAACATGACTCTTCATTTCCATGATCCATGGATTAACTCCATGAAGCATCCATGGAGCATCCTATGGGTGAAACCCAACTTGTAATCCATAGAGCCTCTTAGCCCACTATATAAGTTATGGATCATTTACATAATCAACCCATATATTTAATTAGTTATCTTTTGATCACTTAATTAATTCCAGATTAATTCTTGATCAAACTAATTAAATAATATTATTAATATATTAGAACTTATAATATATTAATAAACCATAAGTGTTATTTCTCTCATTTAGTTTATCCTATGCATAGTGCCATGTAACCCAAATGGACCATGTCGGGTCGGGTCAAGTACATACCAGAAATAGTTATGGACTTAGACACCTTATCCAACACTAACTTCTCGAGATTCAGAGTCATCCCAATGTCAAGGGTCCTCAACTTTGAATTAGTGAGTAGTAAGGGTCTTAGATTTATACATCTTTTAGGCAAGTGAAGTTTTTCCAAATCTTTGCATTCAGCAAGAATCAACTCTTCATGATTTGGAGCTAGCCCAAGGTTAAGGGTCCTCAACCTTGAACGACTAAGAGTCGTAACCCACTTATTTTATGCATCACAGGTAATGGATGTTAGGTTGGCGAAGTCTAGTTAGGATGTTGAGTAGAATAAAGAGATGTGTTGATAATAAGTAGTTTCATGACCTTTTATCATTTATGCTATAATGTATGTTTAGCTATGAACTTATGACATCCTCAAGGTTTTAATAAAGTAACTTTTGTTATCTTAAAAATGTTTTATTTAACTGGGAATTTTCTGCATCTCACTTTAATAAGAGTAAAGAAAATGTTTTAATTGGTTCTGAAAAATGGGGATGTCATATATAGTCGGAAGTATCTTTACCTTGGGGAGGAAGGTATAAGTGTTGGGTTATGAGAATTCTAACACTCCTAAGTGTACATGAAACCCTAATAAACCTTGGATCTATGTTTATCTAAATTCATGCAAAATATGATTTCCAAGGTTCATAATCCAATCTAGCATACATGGGGAACTTTTAACTTAAAAGATGGCTAGAATAACATACCTTGTTGATGATTTGATTCCTTGAAAACCTTGAGATCCTAGCACCCCAATTGTGATGCCTCAAATGCTTCACACAACACCAAATGCTTTTGGAGTAAACTTGAGAGAAATAAGAACACTTCTATTTTTGGCCTTGCCCTCTTGTGTTACAAGTGTAGCCAAAAATGGGGAGTATGATGCTCTTTATATAGTGTGTTAAAATTAGGGTTACACCATGTAAACCCTAATGTAACGTGACTCTTCATTTCCATGAACCATGGGTTTAAAATCCATGGAGCATCTGGTGGGTGTTAGCCCAACTTGATAATCCATGGAGCCTTTAGCCCACTATAAAAGTTATGGATGATTTATATAATCAACCCATATATTTAATTAGTTATCTTTTGATCACTTAATTAAATTTATATTAATTCTTGATCAATACTAATTAAATAATATTATTAATATATTAGAACTTATAATATATTAATAACCCATAAGTGTTATTTCTCTCATTTTAGTCTATCCAAATGCATGATGCCATGCAACCCAAATGAACCTTGCCAACCGGGTCAAGTACATACCAGAAATAGTTATGGACTTAGACACCTTATCCAACAGTCTCCCACTTGGATATGTCTAATAACTATAACTGCAAATATGACTTGAGGAATCGATTAGCAATCATAGCTCTTTCAAGGTCTCTCGGAACTGAGAAGATGATGATATGCCATTTAAGATAAGTGATCATATAATCCTCTATTCTAGATATCAGCCGGACAAATACATGGAACAATGTCTTACTTATTGTCCAACAGTTTGTTTCCTGATTTCCGATTTGTTTGACATAGAACTAAATTGAACACATCAATTAGGTTCTGATCGGGCCCGGTACATAGGTCACAACAAAATCATCGAGGGGCCCAAATATCGCTTCTAATCTGAGAAGGAACAGATAAACTTCGACTCACAAGCATTTTCTACTACTTATTGAATCATACACAAAAGTACGTTTTATAACATCGAGTTACCAATGCATTTTTGTACGATCAATGTATAACCAACTCATAGGCTACAAGTCATATCTCTAGGTTTGAAGACTTATATGATATTACCGTCTCACGATCACTCGTGATAAATTCCATGAAGTGATACCAGTGAGCGTGGGTTGAATCCAATACTCAAACCTTATGAGCACTCATGAGTGTTGTAACACCTCCTTGTCCAACATCTTAGGCCTCTACAATTCAACCCATGACAGTCTTGATTCATATCTACTTCCAACATATGTCGAGTGTGGATGGTTTGAATAACTTAGTCATTTAGGAAGACCGACTTAGTTATTCTGGAAGTCAAAACATTCAAAGTGAAACACAAGAATAAATGAATCTAATATGGTATCAAACCCTATGAATATAAATAGAACACCTTTTATTTATCACCATATTGATTACTCATTATCATCGTTTCGGGTTTTATCAACTTTCTACTTGAATTTAAAACACTAGTTTCCAATGATTTAGAATTATACTTAACCTTGTAAGTATAACCATATTTAATAATGACGAATAGTCTTATCAACCTTTTGTGGTGGACCTTGATCAGTGCATACGAATGTGTACTCGATCCCTTAGTCCTTCACTTGACTCACATATACATGTGAACAAGTAACTAGTCTTAATTTTCCAAAGCTGAAAGTTCTCATTCATCATACTGTACAACTTGTATGATTTAAAGTTTCTATCCAACTTAAAACTTGGGTGATGAGAAGCTTTCCTTATTTGGTAAATTTAGACCCTACCACAAACGAAAAGAATCAAATTCACATTTCCATTATTGCTAGAAACATATAAAGATCAATTTTCAATTAAAGTCATTGCAAGGAGATATAAACTAAAATAAAATCAGAATTTGTATTTATTTATAAAGATATGGACAAAATTGTCCTTACAATGCAACTTGAAATGGAAAAAAAAAACTATGCTATTACATGTTTTCTAGCAATCTATCATAACCCCTAAGTAGTAGCTTAAAAATTTGATCTTCAACCATGCGATAGAAAACCATCTTCGCGATCAGATTCAACATACTCTTCCTTTAAGTTTCCTTTCCTTTGCTTGATCCTGTCAAACATCAAAATGTAACTTAGTCACATCATGTATTGATAATCAACCATTAGGAACTTAACAGAGTTAGATAGTGGGATTACCTGAACCAGAGTCAAACTTTTGATTCTTCTTTTCTTCCAGATCCCTCAGGTAGCTAGGGCAGTTTCGCTTCCAATGCCCTTTTCCTTCACAATGAAAACATATAGACTCTTCGGGAATGGTACAACATGCTATTCCAGACTTAAACTTTCTCATACCTTCCGGTCAACCGGGTTGACCAAGGCTGATCCCTTTCCATTGGGAAGAGAAAGTTTTTCTGGACTTCCAATGTTACCATTGTCCATGTCCTTGGAAGTTTGAGAAGTAGATCTTCCACCAATAGTTGCTTGATTCTTGTGCCAAATCATTTTTTATTCAGCAGCAATCAGCAAATAAGGAAGATCTATTAGCATCATGTCATGATCTATCATATAATAGTCTTTAATAAACATACTATATGACTCAGGAAGTGACTGAAGGACCCAGTCAATAGCCAACTTCGTTGGGAGAATGACACCCAACATTCTCAACCTATTAATGTGTGACTTCATTCCTAAGACATGAGTGCACACCGGACTTCCATCTTCATGTTTCATTACTAGTAGGGCTTGAGTGACCTTGAATTTTTCAAGTCTTTGAGCTTGTGGGTCAGGGAGAACAACTGGAGGAGGAGGAGGAAGAGAAGTATGATTTCCATGAGCCAAACTCAGGAAGTCATCTTCATTAGGAAAGCTTGTTTCATAAAATTTGGGAAGATCATTGTTGTCTAAACCAGACATCTACAATGGGAGAAATTCAAGTTAGTTGATTAAAATCCTTAATATAACACCCAATTTGAAATATTAAGGCTAGGACCAAACACAATAGTTTATAACTTGGAAGAGGGATGTCGTAACCCAAGCTATAGAATATTTGAAGGTAGGTGACTGACGATTCACCAATTTCCTCCATAAAAACGAAATATAAACTATTAGGTTTTAATTGGTCTTTAGAAATTCCTAGATATTTTTGAGATTCAATGAACTTTTCAAAGGCATGTTTCAATCTCGAGTGTGCCCTCCATGTTTTGTGGCTGGGATACCGAGGATCACAAAACGAGGTGTGAAGTAACCATGCAAATTAATTCGTACCCTTAATGTTTATCACTCAATCGATGTGTCGGTTAACCACATACGCTCCACCAACCTATGATAAACCTTAAGTCACCCTTTACCTACCTTGTTAAGTCTAGGTTAGTGTGTCGGTTAACCACACATGCTCCACTAACGACTTTGACAAAGGGAAAAGTGTAATTTCATGGGATAGCACCTTATTCACATTTTCCTAAACTAACTAAGATTGAGAATTTAATAAAACATTTAGTTACTTTATAATAATCATTATACTTTTAATGAGAATTTTATAAGTCCTTGTCCTACCTATTCGGTTAACGACCCTCCACCAGTCAAGGAAGCGGTGGGTGAGAGTGGACACCCATTAAGTTGCCATTATATAGGAAACAACCTTATACACCCCCCCCCCCCCTCTTATAGACCGGCTTCGTGAATGAGTCCTACTAATGGTAAGACGACTTGATCCTATACATACATACACACACACACACACACACACATATATATATATATATATATATATATATATATATATTATTATTATTAACTTATAATATTATAAAGTATAAGGGTTGACTTTTAACTTTTAAAATTCTAAGGGTTGGAACTAAAGTTTTTATGATGACTTTACATGTTCCAAAACCTGAGGGCAAGTTTTGTAGCTTTATAAAACTCTTCAATTCATAACTTATGAGATTAATAGGTTTATTAAAGTGAGTGTCTCTTCATTTTATGTAACCTATGTGATTTTAATAAACTTTAAAAGATAAAGAATTTTGGTAATTTATAACTTGAGAACAAATCATGGATTCCATTAAAACACATAATGATCATGAATTAAAACTAACAAGAAGTTACAAATAATTCCTATGATCATCTAATCTCATAAGAACATGTATATCAATATGAAAACTTCAAGAGCACATCAAATCATGGAATTTTGATATTATACATTGTAAATGGAATAGAACAACCATTACACCAACTAAAACAAGTTTTAAAACACCAAAATAGTTTAGGGTAATGTTTCTAGTCCATTATAGCAGCAAAAGTCGAAAATATGCTATCAGAGCCTCCTACTCGTCGAGTGCATGAACCTACTCGACGAGTAGGATGAATTTTGCCTTGGACTCGTCGAGTCCCCCCATGGACTCGGCGAGTCCACTGTCTAGACAACAACCAATTTCAATTTTGAACACGATTTTGCACAAATAACAAACAAACAAGCCTAGGCTCTGATACCACTGTTGGGTTATGAGCATTCTAACACTCCTAAGTGTACATGCAACCCTAATAAACCTTGGACCTATGTTTGTCTAAAATTCATGCAAAATATGATTTCCAAGGTTCAATCCTATCTAGCATACATGGGGCACTTTTAACTTAAAAGATGGATAGAATAACATACCTTGTTGATGATTTGATTCCTTGAATACCTTGAGAGACTAGCACCCCAAGTGTGATGCCTCAAATGCTTCACACAACACCAAATGCTTTTGGAGTAAACTTGAGAGAAATAAGAACATTTCTATTTTCGGCCTTGCCCTCTTGTGTTACAAGTGTAGCCGAAAATGGGGAGTATGATGCTCTTTATATAGTGTGTTAAAATTAGGGTTACACAATGTAAACCGTAATGTAACATGGCTCTTCATTTCCATGACCCATGGGTTTAAACTCCATAGAGCATCCTATGGGTGTTAGCCCAACTTGATAATCCATGGAGCCTTTAGCCCACTATACAAGTTATGGATAATTTACATAATCAACCCATATATTTAATTAGTTATCTTTTGATCAATTAATAAATACTAGATTAATTCTTTATCAATACTAATTAAATAATATTATTAATATATTAGAACTTATAATATATTAATAACCCATAAGTGTTATTTCTCTCATTTTAGTCTATCCAAATGCATGATGCCATGCAACCCAAATGGACCATGCCAATCGGGTCAAGTACATACCAGGAATAGTTATGGACTTAGACACCTTATCCAAAAATAAGTTTTGTTAATCTTTTCTAGAGATGGAGCATATGTCTGACAACTATTTATTGGGAAGGACTGCAAAGTTGTAGTTTTTTTCTTGGGAAGGAGCATATCGATTGGCCGAAGTTGCACCTAAATGGATGAGGTTGGAATTGAATGGCTGACGCTAGACATGCCATGTCGATGTTGGACTTGAATGGCCGAAGCTGGACCTGAATGACTGAACTTGAATGAATAACTGAACCATGTTTGCCTGTATCCGGAAAAAGATGTATATATCATCACATATTTAAAAGGAAAGTTCTTGATAACATCTAAAATGAAAGTTAATAAAATCTTCCGTATCTTATTCCACCAATCTCAATGGTATTTATAATACAAGAATGGTTGACCTTGTGACATCCCCTTCATCTCGGCCAGAAATGACTGTTTTCATTTATGCTTTTTAAACATTTTCAGAATAAATCCTTTTGATTTTAAAAGAGATGCGGAATTTGTTCCCAAAAAAAAAACATGATAAAATAGATCTTTTATCAAAACATTTCATAAAGAAATATAAATTCATTTCATAATCAAAATCGGGATGTCATGTTCCGATACAGACCATAAAGCATAAACGATAACATTACAAGTCATTCAACAAATATATACATATACAGACTTGTAAACAAAACAACTTGATGATTCATCCATCTTATGCCCTTGCGCCACTTCCTGTAATACAAATAGACTGAGTGGGTCAGGCTTTGGAGCCTGGTGAGCATATAGGGTTTTCAACCCACAATAAATAGTTATATTTAATTTCAACAATCAACAATAACCCGATTCCCATTCTCGTTATCCTCACTTTACGTCCCTAAAACAACATCTATTATAAGGGACCTAATCTAGCATTTTCATCGGGACGGACATTACTGCAAAGGGGCTTCCTTAGCAATAAATATCCTAAAGGCAACCATGAGGGGGATAGAGTACACCGGTGAACACGTCGTTCACAACACCTACAGGTTATGAGCCTGCTAGTGTTCCACATGACTGTCTAGAATAGTCTGTGGTCGTCATCCATACTCTGTTGAATGACTAGAATAACACCAACAACATCGATGCCTCTCATCTGTTTATTACACACCAATTATCTACCCATGTTCTACCCAACATATTAGTAGATAAAAATATACATTTTTATGCAAAGTTTAAAACCTGTATATAGCATGCTCGATCAATACATTTTTCCACATAACAGATGAGGCATATACACATAACACGTATTTCATAGAGAATAAATCGAATCTATGGGATAGAAGAAAGTGAATATACATTCACACATATAATCAACAAAGTATACATGTAACACGTATTTCGTATAAAATACTTCATAATAATGTGTTAGAAGAAAATGACTACACACTCACTTGATCAGAAGATGATCGGGCAGCACTATGGCTTGCAGAAGCAGTGTTTCTCCGTAGATCTGGAAGATCTTCACAAAAACCGGGCTCCTCGTGGGCAAGGCTTCGGCTCGAAAATCTCATTTCTCGGGATCCTCGAGACTTCGGATCTTGCTTCGGGGCTCGAGAATAATACCGGGGCTTCGGGGTATAAACGACATGCAAATCGAGGCAAAAAATAGAGAGAAAAGGAAGAAGTTTGTAAAGGAAATTGGCTGCGTTCGCATGCCCTTTTATAGGTGTTGAGCTTCGGGGTTACGCCGGGCGTAACTTCGGAGTACGCAGGGCGTACGCCTCGGAAGTCGTCAGCGCTTACGTCATCGGAGTACTCGAGTGCAAGGGTCGTCACGCTTCGCTGTATGCTGGGCGTAACCCGGATAAGTCCGGTGACTCCCCTTCGGATAATATCGGAAGTTTAAATTTAAATTTATAATTTAATTATTTAATAAACTTCAAAAATTCATATCTCCCTAATACGAACTCCGTTTTCGACATTCTTTATATCCGCGCGTAGGTGAGACTACGCTCTACAACTTTCGTTTAGACTCTGTCGGCTAATTTTGACTTTATTTTTATTATTTATTTTTAGTAGGCCGGGACAGGAAAACTTTGTTATAAATTCATAACTCCTTCGTCCGACGTCCGTTCTCACCTAACTTTTCATGTTTCACTACTAACAACGAGATCTTCGATTCTCGTTTAGATTGTTTTGGCTAAAAACCGTTCGATCTCAAATCGAGTATTCGGGCTGCATACTGCTAAGTTGAAACTTCAGAAAATCATAACTTCCTCATACGAAGTCAGATTTGGACGTTCTATATATATTCGGAAACCTCGTTTTGGCCACTACAACTTCGTGCATCAATATCGAGTTTATTTTATACTTAAATTTTGACGCTCATTTTATTCTTAATTCATTAAATTATAATAATTAAAAAAATACACACATAATTCACAAATAATACATTTTTATTATTTCAAATTGGGTTACAAAGGTTAACCTAGACTATTACATTGCTAAAAATGGCAAGCCCAGAAACACGGGCGTTACAATTCTCCTTACCTTAGGATGATTCAGTCCCCAGAATCACACATCAGCAAACAAATGCGAATAGTGACCCATCATGTCACTCTCCGTCTCCCAGGTGAGATTCGGCCCATTCGTGTGTTTCCATCGGACAAGCACTAACTCAACCATCTTACGTCGCAACTTCTTAGTCTTTCGGTCAACAATTGCTTCTGGTTCTTCAATCAACCTTTTGTTCTCATCGATTCTCAACTCTGAAAGTGGAATCATGTCGGGAACTTCTCACGTGAACTTCCTCAAGTAACACACATGAAAAGTGTTATGAATTCCATTAAGTTCTTCTGGTAGTTCGAGCTTGTAAGCTTGGTTCCCAATTCTCTGAAGAACTTTAAACGGTCCAATAAACCTTGGACTTAACTTTCCCCTTTTACCAAATCTTATAAGTCCCTTCCACAACGAGACTTTAAGCAAAACCGAATCTCCAACTTCAAAAGTCATCGGTCTTCGCTTTTTGTCAGCATAGCTCTTTTGACGATCCTGAGCTGCTAACATTCTCTCCCTAATTATTTTCAACTTTTTAGCAGTTTGATGTACTATCTCTGGTCCCATAAACTGCTTTTCCCCAGCCTCAAGCCAACAAGACGGCGTACGACACTTCTGTCCGTACAAAGCTTGATAAGGTGCCATCTTAATGCTCGAGTGGAAACTATTATTGTAGGAAAATTCTACCAATGGTAAATGTTCATCCCAGTTACCTTGGAATTCTAAGGTACATGCTCTAAGCATATCTTCAAGCGTTTGTATCGTTCGTTCGCTCTGACCATCAGTCTGCGGATGGTAAGCTGTACTTAAACACAACTTGGTACCCAATTCCTCTTGTAGACTTTTCCAAAATCGCGAGATGAAACGGCTATCACAATCCGACACAATCGTTAATGAAACACCGTGAAGCCTCACAATTTCCTTCACGTAAGAATTCGCAAGCTTTTCCATAGACCATTTCTCATTGGCTGCTATGAAATGCGCACTCTTAGTGAATCGATCAACGACCACCCAAATCATGTCGTGACCATTCTTTGTTCTGGGCAGTTTAGTGACAAAATCCATAGCAATGTCTTCCCACTTACCCATAGGTACAGGTAAAGGTTCTAAAACTCCCGTACGGTTTCTGATGTTGTGTCTTGACTCTCGCACAAGTCACACACTCCGCCACATACTTCGCAATGTCGAGCTTCATCGTCGGCCACCAGTAATAGGGTTTCAGGTCCCTATACATTTTTGTGCTACCGGGATGAATGGAGTACATGGTTTTGTGAGCTTCTTCCATCAGAAGATCTCTTATTCCTCCTGACTTAGGTACCCAAATACGATCTTGGAACACCTTCAGTCCATGACTGTTTATATTCAACACCAACGTTTTACCCAAATGTTCCTCTTTCCGGTCATTCTTTTCAGAAGCTTCGCTTTGAGCTTTCTTTATACTCTCCACAACTGTCGAGAAAACTTCTATTCTCAACGCTCTTGGCCTTTTTCTTCCAAGATTGACCTTCCGACTGAGAGCATCAGCAACAACATTAGCTATACCGGGGTGGTAAAGTATCTCACAGTCGTAGTCCTTAAGTAACTCTAGCCAGCGTCGTTGCCTCATATTTAATTCTTTCTGATTAAAGAGATATTGGAGACTCTTATGATCAGTAACAAGTTTGCACTTTGTGCCATAGAGGTAATGCCTCCATATTTTCAGAGCGAAAACTACCGCTGCCAACTCTAAATCATGAGTCGGGTAGTTCTTTTCATGGTCTTTTAGCTGTCGAGATGCATACACGATCACCTTATCTCTTTGGGTCAAAACACAACCCAATCCAACTCCAGACGCATCGCTATAAACAGCAAAGTCTTCAACTCCATCGGGTAGAGAAAGAATTGGTGCCTCACATAGCTTCTTCTTTAGCTTCTCGAATGCTTCTTTATGCTTATCACTCCAAGCATAAGTAGCTCCTTTGTGGGTCAAAGCTGTCAATGGACTAGCGATCGAAGAAAAGCCTTGGATAAACCTTCGGTAATATCCAGCTAATCCTAAAAAGCTTCGGATCTCTGTGGGACTTTTTGGTTGTTCCCACTTCATTACAGCTTCAATCTTTGCTGGATCAACCATTATACCTTCTTGGTTGACCACGTAACCCAAGAATTGGACTTCTCGAATCCAAAAATCACATTTGGAGAACTTAGCATACAACTTCTCCTTCTTTAAGACTTCCAACACTTCTCGCAAGTGTCTGCCATGCTCTTCTTGGCTTTTCGAATAAATCAGAATGTCATCTATGAACACTATCACAGATTTATCTAGGAACGGATTACAAACCCTGTTCATTAAGTCCATGAATGCTGCTGGAGCATTGGTTATTCCAAACGACATAACCAAAAACTTGTAGTTACCATATCGTGTTCTGAATGCTGTCTTCTCTATATCCTGCTCTTTTACTTTCAGCTGATGATATGCTGACCTAAGATCGATCTTCGAGAAATAGCTCGAACCTTGAAGTTGATCGAACAGGTCATCAATCCTCGGCAACGAATATATATTCTTTATTGTTGCCTTGTTCAGCTCTCTGTAATCAATGCACATCCTCATACTTCCATCTTTCTTCTTTACGAATAACACCGGAGCTCCCCAGGGCGATGAACTAGGTCTAATGAAACCTTTGTCCAATAACTCCTGAAGTTGCATCATCAGCTCCTTCATCTTCGTTGGTGCTAATCGATAAGGTGATTTTGCTATAGGCATCATTCCGGGCAACAAGTCGATACAAAATTCTACTTGCCGATCGGGCGGTAATCCAGGAAGATCTTCGGGAAATACTTCCGGATAATGACATACGACAGGAATATTCTGCATCACCTTCTTTTCCTTCTTAGCATCGATCACGAATGCTAAATATGATGTACACCCCTTGGTTAAACACTTTCTGGCTTTCATTAGGGAAATGATTCCAAAATTTACTCTGCGTTTGTCTCCATATACCATAAACGTCTCTTTCCCTGGTGGGTTTACCTTGACTATCTTCTTTCTGCACAATATCTTGGCGTCATTGGCACTAAGCCAATCCATTCCCAACACGATGTCGAAACCATTATGTTCTATAGGCAATAATTCCTCATGGAACTTATTCCCATTCAAGTCAATTAAGATGTTTTTCATACGATGGCTAACAGGTACAAACTTTCCACTAGCAACTTCGACTAATAAAGCATTATCTAGTCTATCGATAGGCAAAGCTAGTTTTCTACCAAATTCATGCGAAATAAAAGAGTAGTTGGCTCCAGAATCAAATAAAATTTAGGCAGGCAATTCATTTACGAGAAAGGTACCTGAAGCGACATCAGCTTCATCTTTGGCAGCTTCCAGTGTCATCTGGAATGCTCTCGCCTTCGGCTTTGGCGGAATGTTGGGTTTTGCTGCCTCCTTCTTCTTTGGACAATATCTCGAGATGTACCCTTGCTCCCCACAACCATAACAAACATTCTTGGTGAGGGTGCATTCATTGGCATAATGCCTTGGCTTTCCACATTTGAAGCATGTGACCACTTCCCCGTCACATTTCTCATGATGCTTTTTCTTACACTTGTCGCACCATTTCGCCTCTACCTTTCCTCTACTTCCTCTTGAACCAGATTTCGAGAACTTACTTTTCTTGCTGGACCCTGAAGATCCCTCAAATTTCCTCTTTTCACCAACCTCTGACCTTTCCAGACCTTTTTCCCTGATCTGGGTCTCAACATTTCTAGCAGCCCAGATGGCAGCTTTCAATGTGGTTGCTTGCTTAACCATTGGACCATAGTCCGCTGGTAGTCCGAGGGCAAACTTGTTGACCTTAGAGAGTTCTGTTGGTACCAAATATGGGATAAACTTCATCTTTTCTGTGAAACTAGCAGCGTATTCAGTAACACTCAATTTCCCCTTCTTCAAATTCTGAAACTCATTACTGATTTCCAGAAGGTCCTACTCAGAGCAGTATTGCAGTTTTAGTTGTTCCACAAAATCTTCCCAAGACATTTTTCTTGCTTCTCCCTTGGGCATAGAGTCAGCTAATAGCTTCCACCAACTTAACACGCCAGATTTTAGCAGAGGAATTGCAAGAGTGGTCTTCTGCTTGTTGCTGCATTCACAACTTTCAAACATTGTCTCCATTTCGGAGATCCAGTCCGTAACTTGCACCGGCGTCGGGCTTCCGGATAGACATGGTGGTTTGGATGCCATGAAATCCTTATACTTGCACCCACGCCCATCATTTCCTCTATCCTGGTTATTGTGTCTAACCATTGGTGGTTCGTCTTGACCAATGATCCCACTAAAGTTTTCTCCTTCAGACTGCCTTCCATTCTCCGCGGGCTCTTCCACTTGAATTGACGGTTCTTCATGATTCTGCCTAAGCAGACATCTTGTTTCTTCCATCTGACGATCCAACATCGTTTGAATCATCAATTGTACACCATCCATTGTTATTGGCTCAGGTGCTGCTGCTACGACATGTATTTGCTCAATCACTGGTGGTTGATTCCTGTTTTCATCAGCATTTCCAACTCCACTTCTTGTTCTCACCATTTTTTTATCTATACACCGAATAAGGTGAAATTAGATCCTCATTCATGATAGATATTCAAATCATCCTTATTACTGCGAAACGATTACATGTTAGTTCTAATAACGTAAACATACGCTTAGAATCCTACACACATAAGGTTTCCAGATCCGGTCGGCAACAAACCATAGATCCGAACAAATAATATCATATATGGCAACATATAACATTTAGAACATAAAAGCATTTCAGGCAACTTTCCTAAAATAAACTAGTGCTCGTGTCTGAAATATAACAGACACAAATCTAACAACCTTCACTTAGCATTCTAAGTTTAAGTCTAGAAATCCTACAAATTCTTAGTTCGCTTAAACTAATGCTCTGATACCAACTATGACATCCCCTTCATCTCGGCCAGAAAAGACCATTTTCATTTATGCTTTTTAAATATTTTCAGAGTAAATCCTTTTTATTTTAAAAGAGATGCGAAATTTGTTCCCAAAAACAAAACATGATAAAATAGATCTTTTATCAAAACATTTCATAAAGAAATATAAATTCATTTCATAATCAAAATCGGGATGTCATGTTCCGATACAGACCATAAAGCATAAACGATAACATTACAAGTCATTCAACAAATATATACATATACATACTTGTAAACAAAACAACTTGATGATTCATCCATCTTGTGCCCTTGCGCCACTTCCTATAATACAAATAGACTGAGTAGGTTAGGCTTGGGAGCCTGGTGAGCATATAGGGTTTTCTCCCACAATAAATAGTTATATTTAATTTCAACAATCAACAATAACCCGATTACCCATTCCCGTTATCCTCACTTTACGTCCCTAAAACAACATCTATTATAAGGGACCTAATCTAGGATTTTCATCGGGACGGACATTACTGTAAAGGGGCTTCCTTAGCAATAAATATCCTAAAGGCAACCATGAAGGGGATAGAGTACACCGGTGAACACGTTGTTCACAACACCTACAGGTTATGAGCCTGCTAGTGTTCCACAGGACTGTCTAGAATAGTCTGTGGTCGTCATCCATACTCTGCTGAATGACTAGAATAACACCAACAACATCGATGCCTCTCATCTGTTTATTACACACCAATTATCTACCCATGTTCTACCCAACATATTAGTAGATAAAAATACACATTTTTATGCAAAGTTTAAAACTTGTATATAGCATGCTCGATCAATACATTTTTCCACATAACAGATGAGGCATATACACATAACACGTATTTCATAGAGAATAAATCAGATCTATGAGATAGAAGAAAGTGAATATACATTCACACATATAATCAACAAAGTATACACGTAACATGTATTTCGTATAAAATACTTCATAATAATGTGTTAGAAGAAAATGACTACACACTCACTTGATCAGAAGATGATCGGGCAGCACTATGGCTTGCAGAAGTAGTGTTTCTCCGTAGATCTGGAAGATCTTCACAAAAACCGGGCTCCTCACGGGCAGGGTTTCGGCTCGGAAATCTCACTTCTCGGGATCCTCGGGACTTCGGATCTTGCTTCGGGGCTCGAGAATAATACCGGGACTTCAGGGTATAAACGGCACGCAAATCGAGGCAAAAACTAGAGAGAAAAGGAAGAAGTTTGTAAAGGAAATTGGCTGCCTTTGCATTCCCTTTTATAGGTGCTGAGCTTCGGGGTTACATTGGGCGTAACTTCGGAGTACGCGGGGCGTACGCCTCGGAAGTCGTCAATGCTTGCGTCATCGGAGTACTCGAGTGCGAGGGTCGTCATGCTTCACTGTACGCTGGGCGTAACCCGGAAAAGTCCGGTGACTCCCCTTCGGATAATATCGGAAGTTTAAATTTAAATTTATAATTTAATTATTTAATAAACTTCAAAAATTCATATCTCCCTCATTCGAACTACGTTTTCGACGTTCTTTATATCCACGCGTAGTTGAGACTACGTTCTACAACTTTCGTTTAGACTCCGTCGGCTAATTTTGAATTTATTTTTATTATTTTTTTTAGTAGGTCGGGATAGGAAAACTTCGTTATAAATTCATAACTCCTTCGTCCGACGTCCGTTCTCGCCTAACTTTTCATTGTTTCACTACTAGCAAAGAGATCTTCGATTCTCGTTTAGATTATTTCGGCTAAAAACCGTTCGATCTCAAATCGAGTATTCGGGCTGCATACTGCTAAGTCGAAACTTCAGAAAATCATAACTTCCTCATACGAAGTTAGATTTGGGCGTTCTATATATATTCAGAAACCTCGTTTCGGCCACTACAACTTCGTGCATCAATATCGAGTTTATTTTACACTTAAATTTTGACGCTCAGTTTATTCTTAATTCAACTAATTATAATAATTAAGAAAATACACACATAATTCACATAATTCACATAATTCACAAATAATACATTTTTATTATTTTAAATTGGGTTACAAAGGTTAACCTAGACTATTACATTGCTAAAAATGGCAAGCCCAGAAACACGGGCGTTACAGACCTAATCTAAGTTAGGAAAATATTTACAACATAATTTCATCATTATACAAAATATAGGGTTAATATAAAATATATGGCTAATATAAACCAATGAACATCCAAAAGCTTTCCAAATACTGATACATTTATGCTCATAATTGCTTGAAAATGCATAAGAGTCCTTATGTATCATGAAATATAGATGTAATGATAGAAATAAGCAAGAAAACTAATCATCCAACAATTGTAGCAACGAAGTCTAATATTTATGGCGGAACATAGCAACATAATTTACCATCTTCTTCAAACAAATGAAGTTGATGGAAGTGATATAAGTTATAATTAAAACTGAAAAGAACAAACTTCTACAATACAATATAGCACAAATAAACATAAAAAACAAATCCAATCAATTAGCATACAACATGTGAATCACAAAAATAAATATGAAAGTCCGATCAAATGGACATACATATTGGTTATAAAAACCTAAAATGACATGGTACAAAAATCAACATTGGATACTTTTGTAAATGAAAAATAAGGACTACAAAACAATAATTTTAAAGGCTAAACCTTATCATAGTGGTTATAAAAACCCAAAATGACATGGTACAAAAGTCAACTTTGGATACTTTTGTAAATGAAAAATAAGAACTACTAAACAATAATTTCAAAGGCAAAACCAAGTTTGCTACAGGTGGTTTTAAAAAATCGACATCACCCATGGTTTGATAATTAAGTTATGAATTTTGGATAAACATTAAGGGCTTGTTTGATAACCCTCTTACTGAGTCCAGTAAGAGGTCACCTTTGACCCGGTAAGATTCAGAGTGTTTGATATTATCACTGGAAAGCTCTTACTCTGTGACAACCTGTTGTTTTCTAACCTTTTAAGTCAACAAAAATTAACCCAACGTCAACAAAAGTCAAACAAGGTAAATAAAAGTCAATTTTTGTTGCTTTGTTAAATTGTTAAGGATAAACTAATGATTTTTTATAAGACTAAATCGTTAATAAAAAGTGTGCAAAAATTAAAGGAAAAAGGCCACAAACCGAGAAATCTCGCATAGGGAACCTCCCCACCGAAAACCCTCGCATGAAGCCTGCTCCTCGGACCGCAAACCTCAGACAGCAAACTTTTTTTCAGCCATAAACTCTTCGGACAGAAAACCTCGCAACCTTATCCTCTTCTGACCGCAAATTCCTAGACCGCCTCCGGTCTGCAAACCCCTTCAGACTGTGAACGCCTTCGGTATTATCTTCCTCGGTTTGTGTTCTCGGCCAAAAACTCACTTGTATATATACAAGTTACTCGAAAATCTACCTCATTCTTACATCCTTCAACCGAAAACACTCTTTTCTCTCAAGTATCTTGCGAAGATCATTTGAATCTTCATAAGTTCATACCGATTTCTTCAAGTATTCATAACATCTTTTGAATACACCTTCCAACCCTGTTAATTCACACCCAAAAACACCTTCCAATCTCCTTATATTGGGCCGAAAACACTCACATATTCTTGATTACACCAAGAACACCAAGAACTAGTCTAAGTCTTATTGTAAGTTTTCTTACAATAATTAAGTGTTGTTTAACACTTTAACTTAGTATTTAAATTATTCTTATTTTGATTTAAATATGATATTATCTATCAAAATTGTTAGGATACGATTTTATATACGGGTTTTAACTCGGGGAAAACTACGCAACCAAGATTCAACAACTTGAGAACTCGCACATAAGGTGAGTTCATACCCCTACACTTTTGCAAATTTTTCTATGTTTTTAAGGGGGGGGGGGGGGGGGGAATACAAGTAATATTGTGTTTAAAAGACAAATTCTTTATTTCGCTCTTTAATATACTTTATAAATATTGTGCGTAAAAATATCAACTAAACGTTTTTGTTACCAAACTTATAAACTCTCAAGGTTGTTAAAATACAAAAGGCTCATATTATGTAATTTACATGCATATAAACTATAATGGGTATAGTTTATGGAATTTATGGACTATTTTACTAAGTAAGGGAAAACGATATGAAAACACACATATAAATTATAATAGGTTTAATTTATGGGTCAATTCACAATATCAATCATCTTAAACTTATATACAAAAGAATTTCATCTTTATTTGTTAAAAGGTCTTTCCACTGTATTACTTGTAATTTCGTTGAAACAATAAATTTGTGAGACACTTCGTGGTGTACTTACCTAAATATGACCTTAAGTCCTAACTTATTAACCAAAATCTCCTAGAGGGAAAGTGAGAATTTGTGTATAGATCTATACGGGACTAACAATCCTGCACCTGAAGTATTCGCTACAGTTAGGCCGGCAGGACTAAGGTGACAAATGTCATATCGTTCCGACGCCTGGAGAACGTCGCATCAGGCATATCAGTCATATAGTATGGTTATAAGAACTCACATGGATAAAACAACAATTATTTTACGTAGTAATATACTTCTTTTAAAACAGTAAAACAACGTATTTACATCATCTAGTTTACAGGCCAAATATACTTTCAGTTAGTTTTACTTATGAATAAAACTACATATCATAAAATTAATTATGGCAATTATACTTATACCTTTTTGGTTTTGGAATGTTTAAAACCACAAATCGGTATTATGGAAAATATAAGATTTTCTAGGATCAATATCATTATTTTACAGGTAAACAGTTTACAGTTCGACTTTCTGAAAATAGACACAACTGCTTATCGAAATCAATGTTTTACAGTAAAGCAGATATAACTAAGACTATGTTTACAAAGAATTTAACACTTAATTACGAATGGTATGTTATCAAAGAGTTTTATTTGATTATTAACCATATATTCGGATTTCAAAGCAAATGTACTTTCAAAGGTTTTATTTAAATAATAAAAGTATATTACATTATTTGTAAGTATTAAATTTCTAGATTTGCACACGAATTACACGAAAAGTAAAACATTATATTATTACTAAAATGGTACAAAAGAAGTTCAGAAAAACATATAACGAGCATCTTTTTTATTAAAGTCTATGATTACTTAATGTATACATCATGATTCTATATAATGTAGATCCGATAAATAGTGGAATGTGTGATTTCTGCCTTTCTTCCTGTTCCTTGTTTGGTTGTGGGCTTAGGGCAGATTCACCCAATCGACTGTCCATTCGATTTTTATTATATATAATTAGTATACACTAAGTAATCATAGGAGGTAACAAGATGGGTCATATTAAGTTCATGAATCTGAATATCGAATCACATGATATAAACATAAGGAACTTATACTTTTTAGTCTCAAAGTACTAAGATTACGATTTATTTACGAAGACAATATTGGATTTTCTGGAAGAACACATTAACATTCTTAATAACAAAATATATATCTTTTCCACCAAAATACTTATGAACTCACCAACTTAAATGTTGATACTTTCGATTCTAACCACTTGTATTCTCAGGAAAGTTAGTAGCAGGTACTCTCTCGGGCATTATGAAGATGGAGCATAGTAGCATTACACCTTATCTTTTGTTATAGTTTTAATGTTGAACAAGTAATGTTTTAAACACAATGTAAATACTATGTTATTATCACAATGGTTGTTGTTGTTTTGATTACTATGATGCATGTGTTGTGATACTTAACATGAAGTCATCCCCCCTCCCCGGACGTTTCCGCCGCTCCAGTTTGGGGGTGTGACATACTCGGTTCATTCACCACTTACCGAGTCATCATAAAAATAATGTTGACTGATAATATTTGTCTTTTACCCTTCTCCTTCTTTCTCCTTGAACGAGACTTTACTCTCTCTCGATCTGCTTCAGCCTCCGACTACCTTCTCCACCGCCTTCCTTTCCAGTGTCGGTACCTCCTCCACCGCTCTCCTCTCCAATTTCGGCCACCTACTAGATCACCGAAGTTTCAACCCCTTTTCTTAGGCTTTTAATCAACATATTTAAACTTAAGAATTTCATAATCGATGCACAGAGATCACTTGTTTTTCGATAATGCACTTGTCTATGAGATTCTTGTTCTTCGGTAGTCTAGTGAGTGGTATCGTTCCACTCTCTAAAACACTAATTGTTGCCTAAGGTAAAGTTTCTCTCCATTTGAACTCCTAATCAATGATCACTGCCATCGATTATGCTTATGGTTTTGTACTGTTGGTTTCTGTCAATTATGCCTATGGTAAATTTTGTCTTTGTTTGTTAATTGGTTAAAGATGGTGAGGTCGCAGATTTGCGATACTACTGGTGTACTCACCTGGTGCTCTATGATGTTACTATTTTTTGCGATTGGTTATTAGTATTAATAGAATTATTACTGATGCATCACATAAATTCTGATAGAATAATATAGATTGTTTACTGATGCATCACCATTGGAATCCTTGGATCCCTTATAATCCTTCTTTGTTTCGGTCCTAATGTCTAACTAGTGTTTGATAAAAATACTAAGAGACAAAATGATCAAAGTTTTGTGTAACATGATGGTTTACTTCATATCAGATAATGGTGTTGTTTAATGTGGTATTGACAAGAGATTTATTTAGGATTATGAAGTTGTTAAAATAGATTTTTGTATGGGATGTGTTATATAGGTGTTGTTTTTGAAATTTTGTTGGATTTGGTATTTAAATATTTATACACGATGAAGTTGTTAAATTAGATTACTATGGAATTGTGTTATGTTTGAAATAATGTTCAACTTGTAATAGTTGGTGCAATGATGTAATGTGCATTGAATCATCATCTTCACTAGAAAAAGTAAAGGGAGGAAGTAAAATGGTAAATAGAAAAGATTTTCATGAAAATAAAAGTATTACAAGTGATTCGATTTATATACAAGCTTTGTTTCCTGGTTGGTGGCAACCAAGTTTCAAACCATTTTACATATTAATTTGTATTTTAATATCATTATGATATAGTTACAAAATAGAAGGCTAAAATAGTCATATTTAATATTTAACATGTTCAGTCAGAGGTGTAATCAAACAACATGTTTCAATCAGAGGAACATTCAGTCAGAGCTTCAGACTCAGTCAGATCTAACTCAGTTAGCATCTATTAAATAGCTCCTAAGATACTTAGGGTTGTGTACAGGACAATTTGGTTTTGGATAAAAGTAAACCCTAACCATTATACTTCGTTAATGCATTTTAGTAACGAGTTGGTATGGATTATTATTGGTTTTGGTTCAAAACCATGCACTAAAAAAAGATCAAGACCATGCATTCACGAAAAGTAATAAATTATTAAAAAAACAAAAACTACAAAACATAAAAGATAAGAAAGAGGAAAAAAGAAAAAAAAGTCCCATCAAAATAGAAAGAAAATCACCCATTTACTTGGCAGACCCTTCTATTTGTATCTGACCCAAAACCTGACCTAATTTTTGGAATTCGGACTCCCTAACCCATCAGATCCAATTATACACCCAACCTATTCCTTTTCCTTAACAGTCGTCCCAACAAATAACCCCACCCCCAAGTTTACCCCTGCTACTCAGCCACTGACCTCTAGTCCGTTAGCGATGCCCACTGCAACCACCATCGTCCGACTAGAGCACCATCGTGAGGCGTCGCCTTCCACGCCTCTCTTCGATTTGCTTGTTTCCATCTTCTCTCTCGCACCTCTCTCGCACACAACAACATCGAATTCCCAACCACTGCACCGTCATTCAACCACCGCCTTCCACTTCCTCTTTTGCAATTCAGGTATGATTTCTCAAGTTTGATTATGTCACACCCCCGAACCGAAATAGCGAAAACGTCCGGGGGCGGGTGACGTCATGTACAGTATCATAACAAATGAATAATAAAGATTAAAGCATTACAACCATCATACTGATAATATAGTATTTACATTGTATTAGAATCTTTGTTTGTTTGACTCCAAATACATGACAAAAGTGTAAGACGTGATGCTACTATGCTCCGTCTTCTCAAAAACCTATGGGAATACCTGTCTACTGATTCCCTAAAAATACAAGTAGTTTGAAAAAGTGTCAACAATTAAGTTGATTAGTTCATAAGTGTTTTGTATGTGAAAAATCTGTCATTTTCCTTTGTAAAGTGTTAGAGTTTGATTTCCAAAAAATCCAATATTTTCTTGTAAAATGTATTGTAGTCTTAGATACCTTAAGACCGAAAATGTATAAGTATCCTTGTACTTGAAAGTAGTATTATACAGTTTTAATTTAATTAAAACCATTTGAATATATGTTTCCCTGAAATTCCAGTTGTATGGTACTGGTAAGTAGTAATGTAGTTTTATTATCTAAATAAAACTGGTTGAAAATAGTGTACTTCTTGTAATGTAATAGAGTGTACTTCCAGAAAATCCCATATTTTCCTTTACATGATTTGTAGTCTTAGCTACCCTAAGACCGGTATGTATGAATGTTGTACTTGAAAATAGTATATTGTAGTTTTATCGTTTATTAAATTACTTGAAGTAGTGTAAGTTATTCTAGTAAACCAAATGTATTAGTTAATATCCCATGTGAGTTATTATAACCATGATATCGACTAGTGACATATTACGACGTTCTTCAGGCGTCGGAATGTTATGACATTTGTCACCCGAGACCTGCCGCTGTAAATGTAGCTAACAATTTAGGTGCGGGATTGTCAGTCCCGTATAGATTTATACACAAGTATCACGCTCTCCCTACAAGAGACTTTGGTTATAATACACGACTTTAGTGAGTACTCTGGAAAGTACGTGAAGATAGTGCCCCACAAATTTGTATCAACTGGTTTACTTGTAGTGTTAATGAAAATCCTTTTTCTTGTAATTGTATGTATTACTCTTTCGTTGCGTTTATATAGCGTACAATAATTATACTTTTATATAATTATTTCTTTGTTCCAAAAGTTAAAATCATATGAATGCCCCATAAGTTATACCTATTATAGTTTATAAATATTGTTTCGTTGAAATGAATAGTTCCTTGTGTGTACCATTTTATATGTCTATATATTTATAAGAATAAACTAGCATAATTTGTAATCGTTTTTCGTAAAAATCTTGGATGTAAATATGTCATAAATTCGGATATAAATTTATTTTGTATTTTTAACATTTTTGCATAACAAGTAATAAAACAATTTAAATATTTTGCATTTTTAACATTTTGATATAACAGGTAATAAAACATTTTTAAACAGTTTGAATTTTTTAACATTTTGATATAACAAGTAATAAAACATTTTTAGACAGTTTGAATTTTTAACACAAGTTTACTTATGTTTTACTTGTATCCCCTCCCCTTTAAAACATTAAAAATCATGAAAAATATGGGGGGAGGGGGAGGGGTATGAACTCACATCGGCTGTATTCTTGGTTAGATAACGAAGTGATAGGGGTGTTCTTCATGTTAGAACACTTGAAGATATATGAACGAGTTTATATCAATATTCCTAACAATCAACTTGAAGGATTAGTTTTCCTAGAACACTTGATGTTCTTGGTGAAATATGAAGATTTGAAGATATTTTGGGGCATGTTTGAAGGTTTGAAGACGTTCTTATGAACTTTGAGAGGAATGTGAAGGATTTTGAATATGAAATTGTGAATTGTCAGGATTGTTTTTGGTCCCATATATATATATATATATATATATATATATATATATATATATATATATATAAGATTTCTCAAGTTTGATTCTGTCTCTAAGGATAATCAGGTTAGTCATTCATTTGTCATTCTCGCAAGACATGTACCTTGGGCTTCAAGATTGATCTCTGGGTGTACTTTTCATTTTGTGTAGAGTCGTAGGCAGTTCAAATAGGCATCATCACCCTTTGATTCAAGACTTTGATTTGCATTAGATGAAATTTTTGTTACTTTTCATTGATGGGTTAGGATTAAGGTGGTCTCGGACCTTGTCTTTGCACATTGATTGCCTTTATGAACTACAGTGAGGTGCCAAAATTGTTGAGTTTTGTGTTCTGAAAGTTTTGTACATGCTTCAATTTGTCAAATTTATTCCATGGAAAACTTTTATACATGCTTCAATTTATTGTTCACTAGTTCCTCCAATCACCATACTTTCCTATCCTTTTTAAGTCTATATCCCTCTTCTACATTCTCTGAAATAATCATTGCATACATAAATAAGGAATCATTGGATTAATCGACTATTTGTTTTGTTTAAGGTTTAAGAGAATATATATTTGTATAAAACAGAGGTAAAATGAAGGATTTTATATATGCACTGCATTCAATCCATGAGATACATGGGTATTTATAAAAAGAGAATACAATTGAAACCTACATATATGGGATACATTACACACTAAACTTGACTAGACCAGGTCTACATTAATACACATGTGATAAATGATTTTTGACCATTACCCCCTGGCAGGCTCATGTGCAGGACAAACTTGAAACTTGTTACATAACGAACGAAACCTATCTTTGTGAAGAGGTTTGGTAAATATATTTGCGTGTTGGTCAACTAAAGAGACATGGCTAATGTGGAGTTCTTTTGCTTCAATCTGCTCTTTGACAAAATGAAAATCAAGGGCACTATGCTTGGATCTGGTGCAAATAACTAGATTTTGAGTCATGAAGATGGTGCTAACATTGCCATAGAGCAATAAAGGAGCACAGGTGATTGGCGCATGAAGTTCAAAGAGTAGTTGCTTGAGCCAGATTAATTCAGCAGCTGTGTGTGTCAAGGCTCTGTATTCGGCCTTAGTACTTGAGCGAGCAACTACCTTTTGTTTGCAGGATGCCCAACTTATGAGATTTTTGCCATGATATATAGAAAAGACATATTGTGATCGACTATCATCAGCATCAGATAACCATGCAGCATCCGAAAAGGATAAAAGAGAGGTTTTGTTAGTTGGAGAGAAGTGCAAGCAAAGAGTGATAAGGCCTTGTAGATAACACAAGATCCTTTTACTGCTTGCCAATGAAGAGTAGTAGGGGCATGCATATATTGGCAAACCCGATTGACCTCAAAAGTGATGTCTAGGAGAGTAATGGTGGCATATTAAAGAGAACCAACAACCTGTCTGTAAAGTTTCAGATCAGCAAATGGGCCACCAAAGCGAGTAAGCTTAGAATTTGCATCAGCGGGAGTGGAGATGGGAGTGGCTGATGACATGTGACTCTGATCAAGAATATCACGAAGATATCCTTCTTAACTGAGTGTAAGGCCAAATGTAGTGCGGGTGATTGTAATTCCCAAGAAATAATGAAGATCTCCCAAATCTTTGAGTGTAAATGTGGAATGTAGTTGTTGAATGAATCGTTGTATGAGATGTACATCTGTTCCTATGATGATTAGGTCCTCAACATACACAAGTATGTAAATAACAACCAATCTTGATTTGTTTACGAAGAGTGACGTGTCTGAGTGACAAGCGTGAAATCCATACTTGGTTAGATATGACTTGAGTTTGGTAAACTAGGCTCTTGTCACTTGTTTTAGACCATAAAGAGCTTTATTGAGGTGGCAGACATGTGTTGGCTTTGTATGGTCTTCAAAGCCTCTTGGTTGTCGCATGCAAACAACTTCATGTAGATCACCGTTGAGAAACGCATTATTGATATCCCGTTGATGAATACAGCATACCTTAGAAATAGCAAGAGATAATACCAAACGAATAATTGTAGGTTTGATGACCGGACTAAATGTATCCAATTAATCAACACCCTCTTCTTGGCTAAGCCCTTGAGCAACTAGGTGGGCCTTGTAACGTTCAGTTGTACCATCCGAGTGTTTCTTTATCCTAAAAATCCATTTGCAACCCACAAGATTGAAATTAGGAGGACATGGGACAAGGGATCATGTCTTGTTTATCATCAGTGCATCATATTCAATTTGCATAGCCTCTTGCCAACATTTGTGTTTTACGTCTTGAGTAAAGTTACGACGGTTCATGAATCAAGGTTGCGGAGATAGAGGTGAAAGCCTTAGGTTTTAAGGAATTCATTTAAGCTCTTATAACCATGTGATGTTGATTGTTTTCGGCTCGGTGAAAATGGGAAGGAATAAAAGGAGATTGGCGAACACGAGATCTTATAGTGGACTGTTGATACCTAGGGCCTGTAGAGGGGGACGGTTGAGGCATAGATGGTGGGGAAGAATTAAGGAGAGGAATAGTTGAAGGTGTATTTTTAGGGTTTTGAGCATTCTAACACTCCTATGGTGTTCATGCAACCCTAGAAACCTTGGATCTATGTTTAACAAAGATACATCCAAAATCGATTTTCTAAGGTTCGTAATCCTATCTAGCATACATGGGGAACTATTAAACATAAAAGTAAGCTAGAAAACATACCTTATAGTAGTTTGGATTCCTTGAAAACCTTGTGAGCCTAACACCCCAAGTGTGATGCCTCAAATGTCTCACACAACACCAAATGTTATTGGAATGACTCGACATAAATGTAGAAAACTTCTAAAATTGGCTTGCCCTCTCTATTCTTTCTAGTGGCCGATTTTTGTGAGCTTTATGTTACTTATATAGTGTGTTACAATTAGGGTTACATCATGTAAACCCTAATGTGACATGACTCTTCATTTCCATGATTCATGGGTTTACACCTCCATGGATCATCCATGGAGCATCCTATGGGTCTTAGTCCAACTTGATAATCCATGGAGCATTTAGCCCACTATACAAGAATGGATGATTTACACAATCAATCCATATATTTAATTAGTCACCTTTTTGATCACTTAATTAATTCTAAATTAATTCTTGATCAATACTAATTAAATAATATCATTAATATATTAGAAATTATAATATATTATTAAACCATAAGTGTTATTTCTCTCATTTTAGTCTATCCAAATGCATGAGCCCATGCAACCTAAATGGACCATGCCAAACCGGGTCAAGTACATACCAGAAATAGTTATGGGCTTAGACACCGTATCCAATAGTCTCCCATTGAATAAGTCTAATAACTATAACTGCAAGTATGACTTCAGGAACCGATCAGCAATCGTAGCTCTTTGAAGGTCTCTCGGAACTGAGATGATAATGGTACGCCATTTAAGATAAGTGATCATATAATCCTCTGTTCTAGATATCAGCCGGACAAATACATAGAACAATGTCTTACTAATCTAAGAAGGAATAGATAAACTTCAACTCATATGCTTGTAAAACTGCTTGTTGAATCACACACAAAAGCTTGTTTAATAACATCGAGTTACCAATGCGTTTTCGTACAATCAATGCATAACCAACTCATAGGCAACAAGTCATATCTCTAGGCTTGAAGACTTATATGATATTACCATCTCACGATCACACGAGATAAATTCCATGAAGTGATATCAATGAGCGTGGGTTGAATCCATTACTCAGAACTTATGAGCACTTATGAGTGTTGTAGCCATGTCCAACATCTTAGACCTCTACAACTAACTCATGACAGTCTTGATTCATACCTACTTCCAACATATGACCGACTGTCGAGAATTTGAATAATATGATATACCAAACATAATTATTCTGGAAGTCAAAACATGCAAAATGAAACGATAGTAAACGATTGACAAAAGATAGCAACACTTTACTCATAAATAAACACAACTTTTATTCATCATCAAATGTCAATTACACTTTACAAATTTCAGAGCTATCTAACTACTAAAACTAATATCATCCTTCGACCCTATGTGACTCGCATGTTGGAGATGCTTAACCCTACCCAATCCCTTTTGTGAGGGGTTCTACTGGGTTCTCATCCGATGATACCCTCTTTGCCACGAGGAGTCCTTCTTCTATTTGATATCTGATGAAATGGTATTTTCTGTTGATGTGTCTGGACCTCCCATGATCCCTTGGTTCTTTCACTAAGGCAACTGCACTTTCACTATCATAGAAAATTTCCATAGGCTCCTTTATACCTGGTACAACTCCAAGGTCTCCAATGAAGTTTTTCAGCCTTATTGCCTCCTTTATTGCCTCGCTTTCTGCTATATACTCTAATTCGCAAGTTGAATCAACCATTGTCTCCTGCTTGGAACTTTTCCAAGTAATTGCTCCTCCGTTTAAGGTAAAGATCCAGCCTGACTGAGAGCGGAAATTATCCATATCAGTCTGGAATCCAGCATCACTATACCCTAGTCATCACTCCCACCGAGGTTAAGGACCCGGTCCTCAGTCCTCCGCAGGTACTTGAGGATATTCTTTACTGCGGTCCAGTGAGCCTTGCCAAGATTCCCCTGAAATCTATGCTCAAAGCAAAAGCTACATCAGGACGAGTACAAGTCATAGCATACATCATCGAGCCTACAATGGAAGCATAAGGTACTCGACTCATTTATGATATCTCAGCCTCGGTACTCGGGCTCTGAGTCTTGCTTAATCTGGTGTTACTCTGGATGGGTAACTCTCCTTTCATGGAATCTTGCATGCTGAACCTCTTCAACATCTTATCCAAGTAGGTACTCTGACTAAGTCTAATTAGTCTTTTACTCCGGTCTCTTAGAATCCTTATCCCTAGAATATAGGCAGCTTCTCCTAGGTCTTTCATAGCAAAACACTTCCCAAGCCAGGACTTCACTTCCTGCAAGGTTGGGATGTCATTTCCTATGAGTAGTATGTCATCCACATACAATACCAAAAAGCTAACTATACACTCACTAGCCTTGACATATACACAAGATTCATCTTCACTCCTCGAAAAGTCAAACTCTTTGACTTTCTCATCGAAACAAAGACTCCATCTGCGAGTTGCTTGTTTCAATCCATAGATGGATTTCTCAAGCTTACACACTCTATTAGGGTACTTTGTACTGACAAAACCCTCTGGCTGACTCATGTAAACATCCTCAACCAACTTTCCATTAAGGAAAGCGGTTTTGACATCTATTTTCCATATTTCATAGTCATGAAATGTAGCAATGGCTAACATAACCCTAATAGACTTAATCTTTGCTGCTGGTGAAAAGGTCTCATCATAATCAACTCCCGGAGTTTGAGAAAATCCCTTTGCAACAGTCGCGCCTTATACGTGTGTACATTACCATCCATGTCAGTCTTCTTCTTGAATATCCATTTACACCCAACTGTCTTACGACTTGGTACATTGTTTACCACGTTCCAAACTTGATTGTCATACATGGACTGTATCTCACTGTCCACAGCCTCTTTCCATTTAGCAGACTCGGGGCCTGCCATAGCTTCCACATAGTTGTTAGGTTCATCCGGACTTACTAGTGTCTCATCACTGATAAGTGTCTCACCTTCCGCAGTAATATGAAAATCATAGTAATGCTCAGGTGCATTCCTAACTCTCGTGGAACACCTCAGAGGTACAGACTCCTCAATTGGATCAACATGAGTTTCCTCCTCAGGTTGACTGCTAGGGTTTGAAGTTCCTTCACCACTTGACTCTTGAATTTCTTTGAGGTCAATATGCCTCCTACTGTTTCCTTGGCTTATGAACTCTCTCTCTCTCTCTCTCTCTCTCAAGACACCCCTCCTTGCTACAAAGACCATATTCTCATTGGGTCTATAGAAGAGGTAACCAAAGGATTTATGTGGGTAGCCGATGAAAATACACCTCTCACTTCGAGGTTCGAGCTTATCGTGAGTCTCACCCCTCATAAAAGCCTTGAAACCCCAAATCTTAATGTGGTCTAGATTAGGAACTTTTCCAGTCCACATCTCATGAGGAGTTTTGGCAACTTTCTTTGTAGGGACTAGATTAAGGATATGGGCGGCAATCTCTAAGGCATACCCCCAGAATGAGATTGGTAGCGAAGCTCTACTCATCATGGAACGAGCCATATCCAACAAGGTTCGATTATGCCTCTCAGCCACAACATTCAACTATGGTGTCCTGAGAGGTGTCAATTGTGAGACAATCCCACATTCCTTAAGATAGTCGAGGAACTCTGTACTAAGATACTCACCACCACGATCGGATCGAAGCATCTTAATGTTCCTGCCCAATTGATTCTCGACTTCTTGTTTAAACTCTCTAAACCTTTCAAAAGTCTCTGACTTATGCTTGATTAAGTAGACATATCCATATCTACTATAATCATCTGTAAAAGTCACATAATAACAATTAGCATCCCTTGTGGCAGTTTTGAAGGGTCCACACACATCTGTGTGCACTAGATCCAACAAACCTTCACCCCTTGCACAAGAACCGGTAAAGGGTGACTTTGTCATTTTTCCAAGTACGCATGATCAACAACTATCATCTGACTTTAGGTCAAATGACTCCAAGACTCCACCCTTTTGGAGTTGGCCTATGTGTTTCTTGCTTACATGTCCAAGACGACAATGCCATAATGATGCTTTATCCAAGTTATTATTATTAGAAGAATCAATACACAACATATTATTTCATAGGTTATCTACAACAGACACAACTTCATACACACCATCACAAAGTAATACTTTAAAATAAAGAACATTATTAAAGAAAGCATTTATTCCACCAACTTCATTATCAAAAGAAAAGGTAAACCCTTGTTTGTACAAATCATGAAAGGAAATAATATTTCTTGCCATTTCAGGAGAGTAACAACATTTATTCAAATCTAATGTAAACCCACTACTTAGAAACAAATAATAAACTCCAATCTTGGTGAAAGGTGAAGCTTTCCTATTCCCCATGACCAAGTTTATCTTTCCATGCTCCACATTCTCACTTCTTCTTAGTCCCTACAAATCAGAACATATGTGAATTCCACAACCTATATCAATGACCCAAGAGCTAGAATAGGGTGATTTATTATAGAATATTGTGTAAATACCTGCATGGGTGGGTTTTACTTTACCATCCTTTAAGTCTTGCTGGTATTTTGGGAAGTTCCGCTTCCAATGCGGCTTTTCATGGCAATAGAAGCATTCAGCCTCTTGTGAGTCAGAAGGAGTGACGAAACCTTTTTTGGTTCCACTTGAAGAGGATCCATCAAGAGTCTTACCCTTGGTACCCTTAGAAGGGTTCTTCCTCTTTTTTCCTCTACTTTTCCCGATTGCCAGGACAGGGGCGGAGCTCAGAGTAGGAGTAGGAGTGGTAAGAATCGACTTACCTTTAAAACCTGCTTCAGTGGTCTTTAGGAGTCCTTGAAGCTTGTTGAGGGTAACTTCCTCCTTGTTCATGTGATATGTCATGCGGAATTGATCATAACACGATGGTAAGGAGTGAAAAATGATATCTATTGCAAACTCCTCAGGGAAGTTCACATTTAGCTTCAGCAAACGATCCACATACCTTTGCATCTTCTGCATATGGCTCATGATGAGTTCACCATCCTTCATACGGGTTGTTATCATGGAGGAGATGATTTCATATCGCTTTTGACGAGCACTCTGATGGTAGCGGTCCATCAAATCTTGGTGCATCTCAAAAGGATAGTAGTCTTCATAGGAATTTTGGAGCTCGACTATCATAGTGGCCAACATGATGCATGCCACTTTGGTAGCATCTCTTTCATGTGCCTCATATTCAGCGACCTCCTCAGGAGAAGTAGACAGCTCGGGTACCTTAAGCTCCTTGTCGAGGACATATTCCTTGTACTCATACCCAGTGACCATCCTGATGTTCCTGACCCAATCCATAAAGTTGGATTAATCAAAGATGACTCTCCCACAAAGGTTCATGAGAGACAAGGGGCCGATAGGGTTTGAGCCAGAAGCAACATTGTTGGAACACATCTGAAAAAGAAGAAAACAAGATTAGATTAGATATAAAGATATTCCTTAATAAAACACCCAATGGTAATATTAAGGCTAGGATCTAATCACAATATATTATAACATAGAAGAGTGATGTCATAATCTAAGATATAGCATATTTGAAAGGTAGGTGAATGACGATTCACCAATTTCCACCATGAAAAACGAAATATAAATTATTAGGTTTTTTAATTGGTTTTTAGAAACTCCTAGATTCTTTTGAGATTCATTGAACTTTTCAATGGCATGTTTCAATCTCGAGTGTGCCCTTCATGTTTTGTGACAGGGATGCTGAGGATCACAAAACAAGGTGTGAAGTAACCATGCAAATTACTTGGTACCCTTAATGTTTTTCACTCAATCGATGTGCCGGTTAGCCACACGCGCTCCGCCGACCTATGAAAAACCTTAAGTCACCCTTTGCCTACATTGTTAAGTCCAAGTTAGTGTGCCGGTTAACCACACATGCTCCACTAACGACTCAATCAAAGTGCAAAGTATAATTTCATGGGTTAGCACCTTATTCACATTTTCCTAAAGTAACTAAGATTAGGAATCTATAAAGACATTTAGTTACTTTATAATAATCATTATACTTTTAATGAGAATTTTTAAGTCATTGTCCTACCCGTTCAACTAATGACCCTCCACCTGTCAAGGAAGTGGTGGGTGAGAGTGGACACCTATTAAGCTGCCATTTTATAGGCAACAACCTTATACCCCCTTTATAGACTGGCTTCGTAAATGAGGCCTACTAACGATAAAACGACTTGATCTTATACATATATATATATATATATATATATATATATATATATATATATATATATATATAACTTATAATATTATAGAGTATAAGGGTTGAATTTCAACTTTTGAAATTCTAGGGGTTGGAACTAAAGTTTACTAGATGACTTTACATGTTCCAAAACTTGAGGAAAAGTTTTGTAACTTTACAAAACTTTTCAATTCATAACTTATGAGTTATTGTTTATAAAAAAAATGAAGACTCTTCATTTTTTTAACTTATGTGTTCTTTTAATGGATTTATTACAAAGTGACTTTTGGTTATCCATAACTTGAGAACAAGTTATGGACTCCATTAAACCACATCATGATCATGAATTAACTACCAATCAATAGCACATAATTCCTATGATCTTGCAAGAACTCATAAGAACATGAATATTCATATCAAAATTTCAAGAACATATGAACACATATAAACATGCAATTTTGATATTAGCCACTGTAAATGGATTAGAACAACCATCACACCATCTAAAACAAGTTTTAAAACACCAAAACAGTTTAGGATAATGTTTTTGGTCCATTTCCAGCAGCAAAAATCGAAAATGTGCAATCTGCTTGGCCAACTCGTCGAGTGCAAGACCTGACTCGCCGAGTCGGTTGAAGATGCACTTGGACTTGTCAAGTCCCCCCATGGACTCGGCGATTCTTGTGCAGACAACAAGAATTTCGACTTTTTTAGCTATTTTACATCAAGTATCAAACAAACAAGCCAAGCTCTGATACCACTGTAGGGTTTTGAGCATTCAAAAAACTCCTAAGGTGTTCATGCAACCCTAGAAACCTTGGATTTATGTTTGACTAAGATACATGCAAAATCGATTTTCCAAGGTTCATAATCCTATCTAGCATACATGGGGAACTTTTAAACATAAAAGTAAGCTAGAAAACATACCTTGTAGTAGTCTGGATTCCTTGAAAACCTTGTGAGCCTAGCACCCCAAGTGTGATGCCTCATATGTCTCACACAACACTTCTAAAATCGGCTTGCCCTCTCTATTCTTTCTAGTGGCCGATTTTAGTGATCTTTATGTTACTTATATAGTGTGTTACAATTAGGGTTACACCATGTAAACCCTAATGTGACATGACTCTTCATTTCCATGATCCATGGGTTTACACCTCCATGGATCATCCTATGGGTCTTAGCCCAACTTGATAATGCATGGAGCATTTAGCCTACTATACAAGTATGGATGATTTACACAATCAACCCATATATTTAATTAGTTACCTTTTTTATCACTTAATTAATTCTTGATCAATACTAATTAAATAATATTATTAATATATTAGAACTTATAATATATTAATAAACCATAAGTGTTATTTCTCTCATTTTAGTCTATCCAAATGCATGATGCCATGCAACCCAAATGGACCATGCCAAACTGGGTCAAGTACATACCAGAAATAGTTATGGACTTAGACACCTTATCCAACAGTATTTGGAGTAGCTGGGCAAGAGGGTATGGGTGGGATTTGGGCTACAAGAGTTGGGCCAATATCGACGAAATTTGACTGGGTAGAAGATATAGTTGAAGATGGTGGGTTGGAAGGATGTGAATAAGGAAATATTTCTTCATTAAAGATCACATGACGGGCAATGTACATTCTTTTGGATGAGGGATCATAGCACATGTATCCTTTATGGGTGGGGCTGTAGCCAATGAAAACACAAAGAAGTGAGCGGAATTCAATTTTATGTTGATTATAGGGACGTAAAAATGGATAGCATAAGCACCCAAAAGTTTTAAGAGATGTATAATCAGGAATATTAGAATAAAGTTTTTAGGGTGGGGACAAGTAATTTAGAACATGTGTAATAGTCCGATTGTGAAGGTATGTAGCAATTTTAAAGGTATGTTCCCAAAGTTCATGTGGAAGGAAGGATTGGGCTAAAAAGAGTAAGACCTTTTTCAATGATGATGCGATTTTGGCGTTCAGCTGCACCATTTTGCTCATGTGTGTGAGGGCATGAGACACGATGGATGATTCCACGAGTGTTCAAGAAATTTGAAACATTGCGATATTCACCGCCCCAATCGGTTTTTAACCTTTTGATGGTACGGTTGAATTGAGGCGTTCAGCTGCACCATTTTGCTCATGTGTGTGAGGGCATGAGACACGATGGATGATTCCATGAGTGTTCAAGAAATTTGAAACATTGCGATATTCACCGTCCCAAGCGGTTTTTAACCTTTTGATGGTACGGTTGAATTGAGTTTGAATCATGGTTCGAAACTGAATAAAGGTATCAAAAACTTGAGATTTATGGGACATAAACTATATCTATACAAATTTGGTACAATCATTATTGAAAAATGCGGGGATGGTCCCCAAACACTTGAATACATTAATTCAAAAGGTTGCAAAGAGGAAACATGTTTGTGAGTAAAAGGAAGCCGATGACTCTTGCCTAACTGACAGGATTCACAAACATTAGGAAAGTGTTGAGAAGAAATAGGAGGTTTATAAATTAGACAAAAGTCGTCTAAGTAACGGAGCATGAGAGTGAGATAGCCATTTGTGCTATCCATGGAGAGTGGTGCGAACTCCAGAAAGGTCCATGGTGTAGTTGACTTTATTGGTGAGGTGAGGGATGCGATACAAGCCCTGATTAACATCCCCTTGACGGAGTGTGTGTCCCCTGCAAAGACTTAACAATACAGTGAGAAGACCAGAACTCCACATACACATTATTATCAGATGTTAGTCTTGAGACACTAATGAGATTTTTAGTGAGAAGAGGGACCACAAGGACAGATGGCAAGCTAATTTTATGCAAGTATGATGAACCGAGATGAGAAATATGAAGGTCATTACCATTGCCAACTTGCAGCTTGCCGGTCCCATTGTATGGCTTAGTTATTTGGAGTATCTGAATGTCAGGTGTAACATGATCTATTACACCTGTGTCAAAGTACCAGGATGGATCAGTAACAGAAGATGGACTGTGATTTTGAACGAAGTTGGCTTGGTGAGAATTAGACTGAGGATTTGGCCTTTTGGAAGGATAATCTGTTTCGTTGGTGCGCTGCCAACAGTCAATTGATTCGTGTCCTGGTTTGTTGCATAACTGGAACTGAGGACGTGAGTGTTTGCGATTGTCATTGGATCGATTTCCATGATCCGATGAAGAGGAGAAATTTGAGTTGGAGGTAGGCCTTTGTGAACGATTTACGTTGAGTGCAAGTGTATTGGTGACAACATGTGACAGTGCTGGGTTTTGGGCAGCCTGACGAGTGATTTCCTGTTCCAAGAGGGACTCTTCTTGAAGCAACATGCCCACTAATTCATGAACATAGTCATCATTGTTATGATTCATGTAAGAAGAAATAAAAGGGTCATAAGAAGAATCAAGACTCGTAAGGATATGTCCAATTAGGTCTTCACTGAATATTGGGTATGAATTCTCAGCAAGAGAGTCGGTTATGGCCTGTTTATGCTCGAAATACTCAAGAATAGAGGATGAGCCCTTTGAAATTGACTGAAGATCGGCCTTCATAGTCATGTGTTGAGCCCTAGTTTGGGCCTGAAATGTCTTGTCGATGGCTAACCAAGCTTGTTGAGAGGACGAGCACCTAGCGACG